>NW_027468564.1:52251018-52523518 GCF_046254945.1 Alosa pseudoharengus
CTTTTAAAACGGCATCAGATGCCAAACAAATGGTGTCCGTTGCATCATGATGGCCGACCTGGGTTGCTAATGCACCCAGTTATTTTTGAAATCTCTTTCTTCCGTTCTGTTTTTTATCTAATGAGGTAGCGTGTGAACGGGGCCTTCGTGGTACTGTAGAGCAGTGCGGTTCTTCCCTGTGGTCAGGCTTTATTGACATTTCAGCACCTACATCTGACTTATTAAGTGATTTGCACATTTAAGGTGTTATGAGGACGAATGGTTGACCATGGCTATGTACATGTGATGTTGGAGAATCAGAAGAATCTGTCAGATTATAACTCTGAAATCCCTAGTCATCCAAGACCCCCCCCCCCAGTCTGTATGTATGTATGTATAATTCAGATCTGTTTGTTATCAAATACCATGCTCATATGCAGACAATAGGAAATTGTAAATGAAAAATAAACTGAAAAAAATGACGTAACCAATCCTACCTATCAGACTGACATGGGAGTGTATACTGAGCTCCAGTCATATGCCGTTCTCAGTGAGGTTGTGAACTGACTTGAGCCCTGATGCACTCTGTGATCTTTTAAAGTACTTACATTTTATCTGAGCTTTTTCATAGAAGCTTGCAAAATATTTTATTTTCCTCGAAGGTTGCGAACAAATCTGTAAGAATCTGCACCATCAGGAAAATAAGATGCCCTACATTGGCTGTCCATGATGAATTTGATCATTTTCAACTGTAGATATGTTTATTAACGTATGCATTTTGTCACATGCAGGAAAACCCTTTAGTGCAGTTTCTGCAACATTGTGTTTAATTTATATATTACACTGCCTTCAGTTTTTACTTTGTAACTCCTGTCTGTCATTAACTGCCAGTATGTATTGGCCTTAAGAGAGGAAGAGGATGATGATGTTTGCAGAGGGAGTGCCCTCATTTTGTGGTATTTATAGACGAGTCCGGAGTTGTTTGTCTTGGTTGTTGTTGTTGTCGTCCTTTTGTTTTGTCTGACTCTGTTTTGTTCTCATGTGTCTTGGTCAACATGCAGGTGTGTCTGTAGTTTGTGTCTGTTGCTCTTACTCCAGCGGACAGGTTCTGCGGCGGGACTGTGATCTCGTACATGTCTCTTTGCCTGTCTGTCTGTTACTCATACCAGCAGGGGCTTTCGTTCCGTTTAAAGACTTTCACGCTACATTGCAATACAACAAAGCCAAATACAGACAAGGAAGCTGAGAAATAAAACTCATTAATCTAACAAAGCCGTGTGTGTTCCTTTCACATTTTATGCACATTTGTTCAAGTTGAATTCAGTTGATTTATCATTGAACATTGAATACTAATCGGAATACTATACTATTCTGAATAAAATCCTGCATTTCAATTATCTCAGACTATGCCCGAAGGACCACATGTACCAGTGCTGGAAAAACAGTGCCCTCTTCTGGTGAAAAGTGTGTAGGAATTTGAATAACCTGGGGCATTTTTGTACAGGGTGAACTTTGTTTTTGCATGTTAGAGCAGTTTTACCAACCAGTACAAACATGTTCTCTACATGCACATTTGGTTATTTAATTTTGAGTG
Source organism: Alosa pseudoharengus (assembly GCF_046254945.1). Taxonomy (NCBI): domain Eukaryota; kingdom Metazoa; phylum Chordata; class Actinopteri; order Clupeiformes; family Clupeidae; genus Alosa; species Alosa pseudoharengus. The sequence continues at coordinate 52,252,592 of NW_027468564.1, forward strand.
TTCAGTACATGGAGAAACCAAACATTTGTCTCATAATGAGTTAATATTGATGGTAGCATTAAATAGCATAAATACTTCTGAACTCCGTGGTGAAGTGGAAGTCATGTCTTCCCATGGTTTACTGTCTAAACTAAAGTCCTGACCCTGCCCAAGCAAGACATTGAACCTCAAATAGATCCTGGTGTGCTGCCACTTGCCATTGGATATGAGTGACCGTAGTGTGAAAGAGCATTGGAGAGTATTCACCACAGTGCTAGTCCATTTATGATCAGTATGTTGAGAGAATAAGGAAAAAGACATTCAAGTACAAGATTCTGCGTGTAGCCTGTTGTTAGTTGAATGCTTATTTTATGTGCTTATACAAGTGTAATGGCAGGAAATTAACAGATGAATGCACTGAAGCCTGAAAAGAAAGCTCTATAAGTAGAGGAGACAAATTTAACCGTAATGTGGACCTCAGCAATACAATAACCAGAAAGGAGGGGGTGAGAAATATCTTTCAGCAGATTTCCACCCTCTTTCCACCACTTACTATGGGATAGAAATGTAAAATATCAGAAACGTAGGCTGCCTGTCCCCGAGCGGACCATTGATTAATTCCCAAACATTGTATCTTGTTCATCTGTGGAACGTTATTGTGGAGACTCAGCGGTAGAAGAGCAACACTGCCGCTTCAGTCATCTCTCTGGATGAGCTCCACCCGCTATGTGTCCCATAACCATCCCAGTCAAAGCTTGTGAAGTCGCCACACTGCCGAGCAGCTTCAGGAAAGTGTCCCCCACCACCAATGCAATACTGAAAAATAAAATGAAGGAATACAGTACAGTATGATGATAGCATAACTCACAGTTTACATTACGCTATACACACTTTCAAAGAAGGCACGTTATATTGTTATATAGTGACAAATAAAACCCCTGGGAGGTGTGGAAAGCTCTTGCAAGTAGACAGCTGTTTAGGTTTGTTTTAAAGGTCATTTAAATTGTGTTGTGGTCATTCTTACATGCTCAGTGTTGCACCCAGTGGGTTTGACTCCAGAACAGATGGCCATTGCTGCCCTTTCGTTGTTGAACACACTGAAAGTGATGAAACCAGGAAGGAACTCATCTGTGGGAAAACATCACATCATCATCCAAGTCCAGCATGGGCAGATATTTCTACACAGGCACCACATACAGTACTGTATTCTTTTTTGAGAAATATTAGAATTACAACCGCTCAATTCAATATAATTGCCTTTGAATATTGTTTAATAGTGGTATGGTGTATAGGTTACGATATTCTCTTTTTCACAAAAATATTAGAAATAGTGGGTTTAATTCAGAATTGTAACAAAAAAACCAAGAAAATTGTTTATACTTCTAGCATGTGGAGCATACAAGTCTCTTGTGGTGTCAGCATTTCCATAATCATACACCACAGGAATAGACGGTCCATTGTTGGTGCCACATGCTCCAATGTTGTACCTCACTGGGAAGCGCTAAAAAGTTATGAAAGAGGGACTTTTGAAGAATGTTAAAAATTGACTTTGTATGTGTCTTAGTGTCACTTTGGTTGCGAGCAAATGTATTTGTGTGTGTGTGTCTTTAGCACTTCATGCACCTTGAAGAGTTGGTAGAGGTTTCCTCCATGCAGTGTGAGGAAGCTTGTTTCTGTGTGGTATCGTAGGACTGAAGCAATGGTCCAGTTCTGTAGTGGAGCGTTGTTACGGACATGGCAAATAGACACATCTCCTGCTATGATGTCATAGTAGCCAGGATTCTGTTAATAAGTACAAAAAATACATATTTTCGTACCAGCTACATTGTCAGAGGAATGGCATGGAGTGAAATGGAGTTTCTTTTTAACAATATCATATCATATAAAAATGCAAATGCAATTCACAAACAGGAAAAAAAATTTAATTCCACCAATCTATCATTTCCAACCAGTCAAGTGGTGTATAGCTGTTTTGTGAATTGCTGCTTAGATATTCAGATCATGTACAGTGGAGAAAATAAATATTGAACACGTCAACATTTTTTTCAGTAAGTGTACTTCCAGAGAGGCTATTCGCATACAATTTTCTACAGACATTAGTATTAACTTAGGTAATCCACACATATTAAAAAATCCAAACATTAATGTCCCTAAGTAGAGTTATGAGTAAAAAAGTGGAATGGCACAGGGAAAAAGTATTGAACACACTAAGAAAAAACAGTACACAAAGGCAAGGAATGGCAAGGAACAAGCTGGAATCTATACATAGTTAGAGAGTAATTATCCCTCCTATCTGTGCAAATTAATGTAAGCTGGGTTAGTACATATTGATGAGCTATAAAAAGATTTTTCGTTACCAAGTTGTCACACAAGAAACATGTCATGATGGGTAAAAGCAAAGAGCTCTTCCAAGACCTTTGCAACATTATTGTTGCAAAACATATTAATGGAACTGGTTACAGATGCATTTCAAAACTTCAGAATCATCCAGTAAGCAGTATTGGAGCCATTATCTGCAAGTGGAAGGAACATCACTGCATCATCAATCGGCCATGCACAGGATCTCCTCAAAGATTTCTGACCAGAAAGTCAGAAGGATAGTCAGAAGTGTAGCCTAAGAGCCAAGGACCACTCCAGAAAGACTTGGAGGCAGCAGGTTCAATTGTTACAGAGAAAATCATAGGTAATGCACTCCACCGCCATGGCCTCTATGCACGCTCACCCCACATGACTCTATTACTGAAGAAAAACATGTCGAATCTCATTGAAAGTTTGCTACACAACATTTGGACAAGCCTATGAAATACTAAGAGAATGTATTCTGGTCAGCTGAGAGCAATTTAACTCTTTGGATGTCATACTACACAACATATTTGGAGGAGAAATGGCACTGTGCATCACCCTAAAAATACCATATCAACAGTGAAGTTTGGAGGTGGAGGCATCACGGTGTGGGGCTGTTTTTCATCTCATGGTACTGGCAGACTTCATACAGTTGAAGAAATGATGAATGGAGTCATTTTGTTCTGGGAGAATCTTGCCATCCACCAGAACAATGAGGATGAGACATGGCTAGACCTTCCAGCAGGACAATGATCCAAAGCATTCAGCAAAGGAAACTCTCAATTGGTTTCAGAGAAAGGAAATTCAGGCCCTGACTTAAATCCAATTGAACAGTTTTGGAAGTTACCTAAAGATCAGGATTTACAAGAGGGACCCCTGGAATCTTCAATATTAAAAGACTATCTGTTTAAAAGAATGGGCCAAAATCACACCTCAATACTGCGACTGATTAGTTTCGTCATAGAGGAAATGCCTTGAAGCTCTCATTACAAATAAAGGGTTTTCCATAAGAAATTTCAGTAGGCGTGTTCAATACTTTTTTCCTGTGGCATTCCACTTTTTTACTCATAACTCTACTTATGAACATTAATGTTTGGATTACCTAAGTTAATACTAATGTCTGGTGAAAATTTCATGCAAATAGCCTCACTGGAAGTATACTTACTGAAAAAAATGTTGACGTGTTCAATATTTATTTTCCCCGATTTTGCCATGAACCCATACACATACTGATAAATTATCATCATTATTTTTTCCATTTTAAATTGTTTGTAAGCCTTGGAAAAACTGAGTGCTACCACTGATTTTACCTTGTAGTCATCACATGTTGCCCCCTCTGCAGTCCCAAAGGTGTTCAGGTTGGCCCACGTGCCCTCTCCATCAGGGCGGTTAGGATTGCTTTCCTGCTCGCTGGACCACCGGTCCCCCACAGTGCATTTCCCATACATGTTGTTCTCGTGAACACTGGCCACCAGTGTCCAGCCACCACCTGCTGTGGTCATGTCACAGTACGTCTGGTACAGCACCCCACTGGATGTGCTGAGGTAGTACAGGCCATCTGAAATCCAGTCACACATGATCAGTAAAAAGACCACATGATCAGTAAAAAAGGCCACACCATCAGTAATAAAGACCACATGATCAGAAAAAAAGGAACACACCATCAGTAAAAAAGACCACACCATCAGTAAAAAAAACACCAAATGATCAGTACGAAAGACCACACCATCAGTAAAAAACACCAAATGATCAGTAAAAAAGACCACATGATCAGTAAAAAGCCCAGATGATCAGTAAAAAAGACCACATGATCAGTAGAAAAGACCACAATGAGTAAAAAAGACCACATCATCATTAAAAAAGACCACACCATAAGTAAAAAAGGACCACACTATCAGTAAAAAAGGAGCGCATGATCAGTAAAAAAAGACCACCATCAGTAAAAAAGACCACATCATCAGAAAAAAAAACACATGATCAGTAAAAAAGACCACACGATCAGTAAAAAAAGACCACATGATTAGTAAAAAAGACCACATGACATATGCAGGTGCTCACTGTATGCTAGATCCAGTTTAATTAAATTAGTGCAGAAAGAACATTTTATTTCATAATAAAAATGAAGGGCTGCTCACCTTCTTGAACACCATATTTCTGTTGAATATCTTTGCAGCTACGTGCAACAAAACCAAACTTGCTCATAATTTTTTGAAGTTGGACATTTGAATTCTCAAGAATATCACCTGCCAAAAGAAAAAAAGTAAACTGTTTTTTATTAATTATGCTATATTCCACCAATTTGTGTGCAGGATTATTAACATACCGTGAAACAGACAAAGAAAAAAACAAAAACAAAAACAGCTGTCATAATAAGACATTTGACATTTGAATAGCATCAGAGATGAGACATACCTACTCTTTCACCTACCTTTGAAAAACAAAGCTATCCACTCTTTTTATTTAGTATTGTTAAAATAGGATTTCTGAGAATCTTACCTGTTAGACTTTCAGTGGGTTGGGATGACAGTGTTAGCCATGTCAGCAGCAGGAGACCTCGCAACATGTTTGACAGACAAAATGATGGAGACACAAACAACTACGCACTATGATATTCACAGTAGTGCTGTTTGCAGCAATGGTTCCAAGGTCAGCAAAGCAAAAATACTATGAAGTGGAACGTTGGATAATGAAGTGAAACTTTGCCTTTGGCTGGTTTTCTCTGTGGTCGGTCATTGTTACGAAATAGGCGGAAAAGTCAATTTGCAAGTCAAGCATTTTTTTGTGAAGATGATTAAATACAAGTTAGAAGCTTCCTTTTCTGCACTTTTAAAACAAACCAAAGCCAGAATACAAGCAGGTTATTATCAACCAATCAAAGCGAGAACAGATACTATAGTGTGCATAGGCCTATTCCTCTCTCCACAGCAACAGTTTGGGCACAAGGTCTCTTCATCTGTGATCTCTACAATCTCTCTTTCATTCTATGTTTCAGTGATACATTTTATGGATCAGCTTTAGTATTTAACAATAAACATAGATAAGTTACTTTGATGTGATTTTGTCCGTAGGCCTCAGGCAACGTGTGTGAAGGTCTGTGTTGCCTGCCTGTCATACTATACTGTGCAATTGCATAAGTGATAAGGAGTGTAGCTCTCAGGATTATGATAAACTAACCCAAACCAGTTTTTTGTTTGTATTTTATATATTTATGTGTATTTTATGTCTTGTAGGTTGTCCATGATCAGTGTGGTGGAAGTATGTGGGCTTATAAAGGGAGAACTGAAACTCAGTGTACCTTTATTAACTTTATTTGTGAGTCTTTTTGCCTTTAATCGAGATTGGAGAGTAGAGCTTGTCAGGAAATGATTGGCAGAGAGAGATAGGGGTAGGATCAGGAAATCAGACAAGATGCAAGATCCAAAAAAAGAAATAGATTTCACTTGTAATATAAATTCAAGATTTTGATGCACTCTGCATGTAGGTACTGGGGAAATAACAGATGAATGCACTGACACTCAAAATAAAGCTCTTTAGCCAGCCAGAAGAGGAGACAACCCCAAACCCTAGGTAGACCTCAGCAAGAAAATGAAGGGATGGGATGGGTAAATAGTGTATTTCCATCATCTTTGTGATACCATTTAATATCGGACAACCTTAAACCTAAAACAGCACAAATGTTCACACAAGATGTCCTTATAAGTGCATCATTGAATTCCTAAACATGATCTGTCACATTCATTTGTGGACCCAGAGTTTTATTGTAGAGAGAATCAGCGATAAAAAAACAGTACTGCAGCTTCAATCAGCTCTCTAGATGAACTCCATTTCACGTTGGTCCCATAACCATCCCAGTCAAAGGCTGTGAAGTCGCCACACTGACGAGGAGCAGCTTCAGGGAAGTGTCCCCCACCACCAATGCAAAACTGAAAAATATTACACACGTTATACACACTTTACAAAAAAGCACAGTATATTGCAGCAAGCCACATGCATATTACAGATGTAAGAGAGGGTGAAGGTACTGTACTTATTGTGACTCACAATGAAACACTCATAGTCACACAAGCTATTGTTTCTCTCTCTTCAAAACATTTGCATTAAAGGTGACTAATTTGGACACCATGTTCACCGTATCAACTTTACAAACTGAAAGAAATACTGTCTTGATTTAACATATTGAATGTGTGTGAGCAACCAATGTCCACCTTACAATTGAGTAAATCCAATGCAATACATTATTAGTGTATGATGATATGAAACTGTTTCAAATGATGCACTGGGAAGTGTGGCAAGTCAAATGCATAAAGGTAGGGACAGCTAGAAAGATCATTAAATTAAGGTTTTGGAAATTCTTACAGTTTCAGTGTTGCACCCTGTGGGTTTGACTCCAGAACAGATGGCCATTGCTGCCCTCTCGTAGTTGAACACTCTGAAGGTGATGAAGCCAGGTAGAAACTCATCTGTGGGAAAGTAAAACAAAACATGAGTTCTGTACAAATAATTCTACACAGGCAGCATACACTGTTTTCTCTTGTGAAATAATAGAATTACAGCTGAATTCAATTTAATTCTTAATTTAAACAACAATTCCAGTCTAAGAACAACCTAAGGTTTATTTTTGGATGATAACAAGATAAACTACAGTAGGTTCAGAAAACCATTGCTCATCTATGCTATGGAGAGGGTCTCTGCAGACAAATTGAAGCATTTTTCCTTTATGTAAGTATTTTTCCTTTATGTAAAGAAGTGTAAAGAAAGGGTATAAAAAAGGTCTACATTAGCATTACCTTACTATTACTCTAGCCATACAAGTAGATAGCATTATCATTCAAAAATAGACCCTAGGTTGTTCTTTGACCGGAGTTGTCAATTGAGTATTATTCAATATTGATACATGGGTACATACTCTGAGATCAAATATTATAAAAAGTGGCTTTAATTCAGAATTAATAACATATCATAAGCATCATAATAATATCATAATAATACATCTTCTTACTTCTAGCATTTGGAGCATACAAGTCTCTTGTGGTGTCAGCATTTCCATAATCATACACCACAGGAATAGAAGGTCCATTGTTGGTGCCACATGCTCCAATGTTGTACCTCACTGGGTAGCGCTAAATCAATGATTAAAAATGTGATTAAAGAGGGACATGAAGGAAAACAATGTGAAAATAACTACTAAACTATTTTATTCAACCTGAGGAAACTTCACTGTCACAACACAGCACATACATAAAATTAAAATAAATAATATCAGTTTTATAGCCATTTCTAAGTGTGCACAGCTTTCTCTGTCTCTAGTCTCTAGTTCTGGGATCCAAAAACAAGGGTCTAGGGTCTATTTTTTTGGCTGATAATAACAAGTGTAAACTTTCATTGAGGACCAAAATTATGTTAATCAGAGTAGTTTTGAGTAGTAAAAAATAGTAATAGTAATAGTAAAATACTTTGTTTTGTCTGCAGGGACCCTCACCCTGGAGCATAGAAATATTATGATGTTTTGAGCCTAATCAGTGGCTTAAAGGAGAATTCCGGTGTGATTTTGACCTAAAGTGTTTTGAAACATGATACCGAGTGTGAACGTATGTCTCATAGCCCATCTCGGCTTGTCCCCTGCACTCCGAAATCTGGCGCTAGTTAGCCGACGCTACCAACAAGGCGGTCAATGGTGGTGCCTCGGCATCGGCATAGCCATGCAAATAAATCACTGTTTTACACCATTTACGAGGCTCAATGTATCTCCACACTTCATCGATAGACTTCCGAGGGCCCTGACATTTAAAACGAGACATTGAGAACTTTGAAAAAGCACTGGTAGTTTACTTACAAGACGATTTATACAGACAGTATCTTCACGAAGTTTAGCGTTTGTAGCCATCTTGAATTTAGTCACGATAAGTCGAGCGACGAGTAAGAATGAACAGGTATGATAAGGGATCAGATTCCAAAAATAATTCTGTGGAAATGCATGGATTACAGTTTCTTCCAGTAGCAGCATCTGGAATCCATGCATTTCCACGGAATTATTTTTGGAATCTGATCCCTTATCATACCTGTTCATTCTTACTCGTCACTTGACTTATCGTGACTAAATTCAAGATGGCTGCAAACGCTAAACTTCGAGAAGATACTGTCTGTATAAATCGTCTTGTAAGTAGCCTAAACTACCAGTGCTTTTTCAAAGTTCTCAATGTCTCGTTTTAAATGTCAGGGCCCTCGGAAGTCTACCGATGAAGTGTGGAGATACATTGAGCCTCGTAAATGGTGTAAAACAGTGATTTATTTGCATGGCTATGCCGATGCCGAGGCACCACCATTGACCGCCTTGTTGGTAGCATCGGCTAACTAGCGCCAGATTTCGGAGTGCAGGGGACAAGCCGAGATGGGCTATGAGACATACGTTCACACTCGGTATCCTGTTTCAAAACACTTTAGGTCAAAATCACACCGGCATTCTCCTTTAAGGTAGCAGCTTTGACATAGAGTTGCCCTCAAGGCATGCTATGCTATTTCCTTGCAAATTCCGGTCTAACTCAAAATCACTCAGATTATTTTTGGTCCCCAACAAAAGTTTACACTCGTTATCACCCATACTTAGACCATATGTTGTTTTAAGACCAGAGTTCTGCTTTAAGTGTTTAATGCACCTTGAAGAGTTGGTAGAGGTTTCCTCCATGCAGTGTGAGGAAGCTTGTTTCTGTGTGGTATCGTAGGGTAGAGGCAATAGTCCAGTGCTGTAGTGGAACGTTGTTTCGGACATGCCAAACAGACACATCTTCCGCTATGATGTCAAAGTAACCTGGATTCTGTAAAGGTCCAGGAAGATGAGCTGCAAGGACCGTGACTCAACTCAACTCTTGCTTTTTTTATAATAATAATATTCTACTATTATAGCCACAGGTGGTCCAATGAAATATTAAGAGTGTGAGACCAGGTGTATAGCCATACCACTGTCACTTGTATATTATTGATTTTATATTTTCCAATATTTTGTGTCATGAATCCATACAAATACTGATAAATTATCATCATTATTTATTTGTTGTAAGTCTGCTAGTGAGTAGGTGCCCTTGTTACCTTGTAGTCATCACATGTTGCCCCCTCTGCAGTCCCAAAGGTGTTCAGGTTGGCCCATGTGCCCTCTCCATCAGGGCGGTTAGGATTGCTTCCCTGCTCGCTGGACCACCGGTCCCCCACAGTGCATTTCCCATAGATGTTGTTCTCGTGTACACTGGCCACCAGAGTCCAGCCACCACCTGCTGTGGTCATGTCACAGTACGTCTGGTACAGCACCCCACTGGACGTGCTGAGGTAGTACAGGCCATCTGAAATCCAGTCACACACCATCAGTAAAAAGACCACATGATCAGTAAAAAAGGCCACATGATCAGTAAAAAGTCCAGATGATCTGTAAAAAAGACCGCACCATCAGTAAAAAAGACCACAATGAGTCAAAAAGACCACGCCATCAGTAAAAAAGACCACATCATCATTAAAAAAGACCACACCATCAGTAAAAAAGGACCACACCATCAGTAAAAAGACCACACCATCAGTAAAAAAAACACACCATCAGTAAGAAAGACCACACAATCAGTAAAAAAGACCACACCATCAGTAAGAAAGACCACACCATCAGTAAAAAAGACCACATGGTCTGTAAAAAATGACCACACCATCAGTAAAAAGAGACCACATGATCAGTAAAAAGTCCACATGATCAGTAAAAAAAGAACACACCATCATAAAATAGACCACATGATCAGTAAAAAAGGCTGCGCCATCAGTAAAAAAGACCACACTACCAGTAAAACAGACCACATGATCGGTAAAAAAAGACCACATGATCGGTAAAAAAGACCACATCATCAGTAAAAGAGACCAGATGATCAGTAAAAAAAGGTCACATGATCAGTAAAAGACCACATAATCAGTAAAAAAAGACTACATGATCAGTAAAAAAGACCACACCATCAGTAAAAAAAGACCACACCATCAGTAAAAAAGACCACATGATCAGTAAAAAAACCTAATTTTTTATGTAGGTGCACACAGTATGCTAGATCCAGTTTAATTAAATTAGTGCAGAAAGAGCATTTTATTTCATAGCAAAAATGAAGGGCTCACCTTCTTGAACACCATATTTCTGTTGAATGTCTTTGCAGCTACGTGCAACAATGCCAAACTTGCTCAGAACTTTTTCTAGTTCCTGATTTGTGTTGCTGATATTAATACCAAGGGAATTTCCAACTCCTAAAAGAGAAATGACAATGACCTTAGATTTATGAGGAGCAATAAAAAATTAAACATTATTATTAGTAGTAGTATTATTATTACATGATTCCATTCTGTGTTCAATAATTATATATATTTCATCAATCTGTTTGCAGGATTATTTGTGGAATAAACAAGAAAACAAAAAAACTAAACAGTTCTCACAATCATCCCATTTGACACTGAGTGATACGTCATCAGAAAAGGGACATACTTCTTTCTCCTACTATGCATTTTTTAAAATTAAATAATAAAGCTGTCCACTTTATTTTCGAAATATTGCTATAAAATGATTTCAAATAATCTTACCTTGTAGACACTCAGTGGGTTGGAATGTCAGTGTTAGCCATGTTAGCAGGAGAAGCCCTTGCAACATGTTTGAATAACAAAAAAAGGACTGAGACACAAACAACTACAGTGACATTCACAGCAGTGCTGCTATTTGTTGCCAAGTTTGTGTCCAAGGTAAGCAAAGCAAAAGGACAATGACTGATATGAAGCAATGACTTGAGACTTTGGCTTGAGGATGTGGCTGTGGTCAATCGTTGTTACGAAATACGGAGATCAGGGGGTATTCCAAGTACATGGTTTAGTGACAGACCTGGGTAAGTTAACTCAGAGTAAGGGGTAAACCTCCTAGATCTGTATGGCTTCATTCTCCTTACAAAACAATGCCATAGGGCTCTTGTTGTAGGAGGTTTACCACTTACTCTGAGTTAACTTACCCAGGTTTGTCACTAAAACTTTCTTGAATTTCCCCTTGGGGATCAATAAAGTATGTATCTATCTATCTATCTAAAACTTGGAATACCCCCCAGATCCTTTGGTAATCAAGCTGCTTTGAATAAATACAAGCTAGAAGCCATCCCAAAATAAATCAAAACAAAACTCCAATTTGCAAGTTAGTGAGACAGTCAAGGCAATTACATTTTGCTTTATTAGATTATGGTCTGTTTCTCTCTGCCTCAGCAGCAACTTGGGATCAAAGTAGGCTAACTCTCTCCATCTTTGTGAGCTTTCTTTCATTTTGTATTCCAAGTTTAAGTGATACAATAGACTGTATAGAACAGTCTGAGTGCTATTTGATGAGTTTGCTTTGAAATTCACATATTTGATAAGTTCCTTCTGTTCCACTCCATTACAGACAGAATACCAGGGCTCTGACCCCTTCCAATCCCTTTTTGGTTAAAACCTGTTTACACTCTTCTGAAGGGAGTTTGCATTAGCAACAAAATGCTTTATAATGTGTTGGGCATAAACACACATAAAAATAAATCGCTATTTTCAAACCACTTACATAGTTCAAAATATAGCCTTACGCTTCAGGGGTAGTGTCCATTGGGTATCTACACATAACCCAATGTATTTCAAGTATTTTGAAAGTGTACAGAGAGGCTATAACAAAGAGGGTTTCTGAAGGCAACACATTGCCTTACTTCTGTTTCGGTAGCGTCAAATCAGCAGGCGTCCGACTTCCTCCAGCATTGTGGAAATCTGGCTGAACGTGATGCATGTTTGTATTGTAAGATTCAGCCAGATCTGCACAGTGCTGCAAGATGTTGTACAGCCCAGGTTGTTTTAACTCCGGAATTTCCCTTTAAGTGACCCCATACTTTTTTTTTTAAACAGTAGCCTAGTGTATTTACCATCTGGCCTCAGGCCTGTCCAAAAATGAAGGTGTTACTTATTTGTTACAAAAATGAAGAAGTGAAACTTCCTGTCACCAATGTACCTTTCCCCCAGTTCAGCTGTGGGTTTTGTGGCCTCATCATCAACAGCATGATTACAACACTTTTCATCTCAAAAGCTTGCTTTCTAAAAGCCCCAGCCCCGCCAAAGGTTTGTTCATTATTTTCAAAAAGATACAATTGCAGTAGACAAATGAAGTATAAAAATAGGTTTTATGCTAAAATCTCCATTCTTTAGTAAATCATGAAAACAACAAAACTAGATTAATACAAATGAAACCACTGCAAAGTTTACAACACATTCAACTTTAATGCTAAACAAAAATCTTGAAATAATCAAAATACTTAAGCCAAAAAGAACCGGTCGGCCTATCTTCCTACCAACTGCATGATAACATGTAACAGGTCAAATCAAATGTTACAGAAGTGTGTGATATTTCTGAGACAAGACAACAAAATAATTTACTATTTTACGTTTTATCATTCACAGACTCATTCATTTATTCAAAATGTTGTTTTGTAGTTGCAAAAGGTTTTTGTAAGCACAAAAAAAGATCAAAACGCAATACTGATACATCTGGAAATCAATTTGAAAACTCTTGAAACAGGTGTAAGAAGGTGTAAGAAAATATGTTATGGTAATGGTAAAATTGACACAAAGTCTTTCCTCTTTTCAAGGGTAACAATCTGAATCACAGTCTATTGATTATATCCATGTAAATGTCTGTACTAAAAGGTTTTGAATTGATACTTGAAGGAAGTTTTCAGCCTCAGATAACAATGACAACAAACACAAAAGGCAGTTTTGAATACGATGTTGTCAAACACGTCATTAGAGTGAGGGATTGTCATTGCTGGTGTTCTCCACTCTCTTCTCTTCTTTTAACAGGGACTGCAATGAAGCACTGCGAGCCTTGTCAATCAACTCCAACTCCCGTATTTTCTGTGAAATAACAGCCAGGCAACTCACTTCTGTAACATAACTTCATTGACTTAATTCTAACATTAACTCGAGTGATTTTAACAATAAATTTGGTAATGGACTCAAAACTACTCCGATTATTGTCATTTGGTCCCCAATGAAAATGTACACTTGTAAGTCATTATCATCCAAAAACAGACCAGGATGTTCTTAGAAAGTAGTTACGTGAAAGTGCTGATGATTAAGGCGTAACTTTGTTACCTGTGAGATCTCAGTGCTGATGATTAAGGCGTAACTTTCTTACCTGTGAGATCTCAGTGCTGATGATTAAGGCGTAACTTTGTTACCTGTGAGATCTAAGTGCTGATGATTAAGGCGTAACTTTGTTACCTGTGAGATCTAAGTGTTGATGATTAAGGCGCGTAACTTTGTTACCTGTGAGATCTCAGTGTTGATGATATGCTGGTAATGGGAGCCCATCCCAAGAGAGGTCATCTCCTCTAAGAATTGTTTCCTGTCCTCAATCTCCTCCAGAACTGTGATATAAAGCAAACAAATGTAGACGCTCAAAGCTCACAATGACAAGGGATGCTTAATTCAGATCACATGATCAAACCTGTTGTTGAGCTCTCTATGCAAACAAATTCTAAGCAATTCTATTTCTAGAAATAACATATCCGAAAAACATATTTTCTAATAATCTCTTATAGATCAAGTCATACACTATTCCATCCAATCGACACATTACTTCAGGAGCATACTGGGAAGGGTGTACAATTCTGGCTCATGGGCTCAAATATTTTCTTTCCAGAATTGGGGACAACTGTTTTTTTTTCTTTCTTTTTTTTCATTTATACAAATTTTCTTACCTTCTTGAAATCTATCCTTCTCCTCCTCGTCTACAGACTTCCCCTTTGCGAGACTCCTAACCCCTCTAGGTTTGGGGTCCCCTTCGCTGCCTGACAAAATGTTCTGCAATCTCCTCTTCTCTTTTTCCAGATCCCCTGAAACAAGAGGAAACAAGACAGAGATACTATCAGAGAGTGTCCATGGTCAGTGTAGGCCAGCGCTCACTGTATTTTCTAATGATCTTAGATGGATGAATATAGGTAGCCTTTGTGATTAGTATAAAGGCAAAATTGGATGGAAAAAACAAATGCTGCCCCCTACTTGTTGCACTGGGACGGAACAGCTCCCTCTTGTAGCTGTCTCCCGCTTTGCACACTTCCGCCTGCCGTCTCAGTGGCTTGGCCGACAGGGACGTGGAGGTCTTGATGGCCATAGGTTTTGGCTGAGGAGGAGGCGCCGATGAAGTAGGGTTACAGGTGAGTGGAAGGGCCTCCCCCTCTGGAGAAAAGGCATGTGATAAGGATTTAGACTAATCACAGAAGACTGTAAGTGGTAGCCTAACGGGGCAATAGGCTGAGCAAATTAATTTGCCGCCGCTAGGGTGCGTCTAGATTTCTAGGCTATGTAAGTGGTACTCTCTCCTCCATATGGGATATGATGACCAATAGGCCTATGCAAAATCACTGGGCCCTGCAGTGCTTACTCCTCAGATGACTGCTGAGTTTTCTCTGTTGCAGGTTGGTAAGCCGGGACTCTTGCATCATCACTGTTAGGGCCCAAAGGAAAACATACATGGACGAAAAGTAACTACTGTAGGCCAAAGGTAAGCTTATAAAGTTACCGTTACGTAATCATAAACATGAGCACAATGTGCATGCACATTCACCTACATTTCAGCATTTCCTGAGTTTCCTTGCTGTACCGAGTAGTCGTTCGTGGACAGTTCCAGAGTCCCCCATGTCCATTTCTGGGATGCTCCATGATCTGATACATCAGATAGGGTTACTCTCCGAAAACAAGGAAACGTTAACATTATCATGACTTTTTGGACTAAGCTTAAGCTATAGCCATTTATGCTAACGTAACGTTAGTTAACATATTAGGCGAGAACTCACAGAGGTGGACAAGCGATGAGCAACAATACAACACACAACTGATTCAAAATAATGAGATGTTAAAGGTAGACTATTAGAAAACTAGATTCCGTAGCATTAGACTAACGTTACCGTTCCCCCCATTCAAATAATTCACAAACGTGCTATCCTTATCTGACTACCAGCCATACGCTACCAGCTAGCTTGTCAAGTTGCGTCAGGTGGTTGCTATGGTAACATGGAGTGCGGGTGTGTTCGCGTGGTTTCCTCTCGCATGTCCCGTGCGCAGAAAACATAACCCCATAAAACATAATTTGCTAGACAGCAAATCAGAAATGATTGAACTCTAGGTTATGTGCATCAATGTCTGAAAGAAAAAAAATCAGTCGACGTAAGCGGTTTTAGTCAACAGAGAGCCTTATAAATAAACATAAATAATAGTCCTAGTAGGCCGACATCGTCACTTTGAATGCACATTCAAGACCAATACTTTTCGGATGAGAATAGGCTACTTTTATTGGTGTTTATTCCATATAACTCAACAAAGAAACAGAAGTGAGTGGTCAACATATATTTTATTCAAACAGTGTTCAGAGTTCGAAGTATTTTAGCCTACTAAAATTAAATGAAAATATTCAAATAATATAGCCCAGAGCCATATAAAGGTAAGGCACTTTGTAAGGCACTGATATAGCCTACAACATAATAAAGATGTTACTGGTTTGCGTTAAATAAAATACATTTTATAACAATAAAAACAACAACAACAACAATAATAATAATAGCATTAAAAAAAAAAAAAACTAAGCTAGGCCTACACATAGCCTATTTATAGCCTACTACACATTTTAGTCGATTTTGAAATTCAAACAGATAAACCCTGTTAAATCCCATATAGGCCTACATTTAAAGCAGGAACCAGGATATTGATAAATGAATATGGACATGATAATGTAGCAGGTTTACTGAGAAGGTTAATGGTCCCTATAGATGGATTTTACGGCTGCTGTGTAAGCAAGCAAAGTATGAATCGTATTAATCGTTTCTGTATCACAAAATGGGAGGCTTATGCTGAATACTGCATGGTTGATTGCAAAGCCCATAGAGAATCACACAGAATTTAATTGGTTGTCAAGTGAATCCATTGGGTTCCCTTAAGTCTTTGGTGGTCATTCTTAATGAGTTCCTGTTGTGACGTAGTCATTTAAGGCCAATGTGGTAGCAGTGGTAGACAGATCTTTCTCAGGTGGACTGAATTCCTGCCACCATTTTTTGTACTGACGCCGCACCTGGAAAGGGCAAGACAGCATGCTGTAGTTACACTCAAGTTCTTAGTTATCAATTAGTCCCATTAGTCACCTACTGACAATGCCAGGAGTTTAGCTTTTGAATGGCATGCAGACTGTTTCAATCAGCGATAACCATGGATCTGGCACACAGTGGGATTTTTTATTGGAGTATCTGAGCAGACGAAGTAGATGTTAACTGACCTCATCATTCAGCAGACAGTGAACAAGAAAGATGAAAGTGCCTTGTTGTGAAGTGAGAATTATGAAGATAAATTCGAGGACTTTGCTCTTTGCTGTAAACATGCCAAGGATCCATGGGCAACCCAGGATGACAAACTGGGCCATGATTTTGAACAGTAGGACTCTGCAGTGGAGGGAAACATGCTTTTGTTAAGGTTAATCTGAAATACCTCAACAGATTTGACACAAGGTTTTGTGAATATTAAGAAGCCTATACATTTAGTGAAAAAATGTATGAGAGTATATTTATGTAACAGGGGATAATACAAGTCTTCCACATCCCCTGGTGGTGTCCCCCAGGGTTCTGTTCTTGGGCCCCTCTTCTTTATATATATCCTGCCCCTTGGCACAGTCATCGGTAGACATGGCCTTCAATTCCATTGCTACACCGATGACAATTATATCTCACTACATCCTCCCTCACTGACCCTCTTCCCACTTTACTCACTGACTGCCTATCTGACTTAAGGCTATGGATGCAAGATAACTTTCTAAAACTCAACACAGATAAAACCGAAATCCTTCTCATCAACCCCAAATCTCAACTGTCCAAATCTCATAGTCTCAGTCTGAACATTGATGGTGAAATCCGCTTCTGTTGTCAGAACCCTAGGCATACTGCTTGACCGCTCACTCAGTTTCGATCCCCGCATTAAATCCCTCACTAAAACTGCATTATTTCACCTCTGGAACGCCTTCGCCCCTTCCTTTTTACCACCGATGCACAAACCCTGGTTCACTCCTTCATTACATCCCACCTAGACTACTGCAACTCCCTATTCATTGGCCTCCCCACTAAATCACTTCAAAGACTACAATATATTTAGAACTCCGCAGCCAGACTACTCACTCATACCAAGAGATCTGCTCACATCACCCGTATTCTTTCTCAGCATCACTGGTTACCGGTTCTGTCCCGAACCAAATTCAAAGTTCTACAACTCCCTTTCAAAGCCCTCCATGACCTTGCTCCTCCTCTGCTCCTCTGTGACCTTCTGATCACTTACACCCCTTCCCACTCCCTCAGATCCTCTAACCAGAATCTCCTCTCTGTCCCCTGCACCAGACTCTATACCTTGGGTGGCAGGTCTTTCAGCGCCATGGCCCCTAAGCTCTGGAATTCCCTCCCTCAATCCCTCCTTTCCTTTCTTCAAAGCTCATCTCAAGACCTTTCTGTTTCAGGAACACTTTTCATCTTCCGCCACCTCATAGAAATGCCTGTTTGTGTGTGTGTGTGTGTTGTCTTGCTCTGTGTGTGCTCTGTTTGTGTTGACTTTGTAAGGTGACCTTGAGTCTGAGAAAGGCTCTATATAAATAAAACATATTATTATTATTATTATTATTATTATTATTAGTGATGGTGTTTGAGTATAGCTCCAGCTCTAGAAGTGTGAGTGGGAGTGTGTGTGTGTGTCAGTGTGTATTGTATGCTATACACATGTTTTATCTTACCTGGTGTATTTCACCTTAGACACGTCACTGCGTGCCTCTTTTAGAGTGGACTGCAGAGTGACTATGATGGCGATAAAGAGTATGATGTTGCCCTGTTGAAAGAGACAAGCAGACAGTGGCTCCGTTACATCATTTTCCCGGTGGGCCAACGCTAGCCTGGCTCCGCCCTCCTACGTACTTCCGCTCAATTTTCATTTCCCTTTCATTTCCCTTCATTTGTGGGTTTTCTCCTGCAAAAATCTGCAGGTCCCATTAGCGAACAGAGGGAGTAGCTGAGAACGATGACGTTGAGGTTGTGCGTTAGTTTGAGCCAGACATACGTCACGACCAAACGTTAGCGATTGGTTATGGCAGATCCAGAGTGGCTCTGGGCAGATCCAATAGTTTTAAACTTCAACAGGGTACTCGCCTTCAAGGAAGTTAACGCTTGACAATGGAAAGTGGCCAGACTCTCTGTACATTATGAAATAGTAGGACCAGGCTAGGCCAACGCACCTTTTGGGCCGATAAAAAAGGGCTATATAATTAAATTTGTTTGGCCAATGATCGGCCCAAAGGAAGGACAGTCAGTGGCCCATTGGTTCATTTTTCACTTGAGTGATCCCATAAAACAGCTCGTCAGGCCCCACCCCTCCCATTTTGGCTCAGAGCCAGGATTCTGTGAGCGCATCAAAATGGTTAATCGAAGTAGCCTACACGTTGAAATTGTGACGGGCCGGTAGTGCCAATTGTGGAAAAAAAAACACCAATGTAGAAACTTCAAAAATATACAATATTGCAAGAAGGCTCTATGTCAGCAACAGGCTGAAGTTGGTTGAACAAGGAGATGTAAGCAAGCATACAGAGCAGAGGGACAGTGAGCAGCTGGTGGACAGCATAGCCTAGTTGAGGCTACATGATAACAAGAACTCAGTGATGGAGCACGTATGTCTTGCCATGCCATGCTGACAATGATGATTATGATGACTTATTAATTGTGATAAGGTAGAGAGAGATTAGGTGATGATAACATAAAGTAAGGCTGTCGCCCACTGCTGTGATCACAATAACACATAGCAACATAAGTTTTCTAAATGAATGATTTGCAAACCCGGACCGCAAAAGTGTGTCAAAAAACTATCAGTTTCCACCAGACACACAAAATTCAACATCGGCGGCATGAGTGGTTGGTCTCTCAAAGTAGAGCGTCAAAAGGGCTCTATCTCAGAAGGGTTCAGGAAGCAATGTATAGGTAGTACACCTACGGGAATAAAGTGTTTTTTTGTGTTGTTTCAGTTGTCCTGGTGGTAACTGGTATAAATTACAATAAGGTCTACCACAACTTAGGTAATTTAGCTATTTACACATACACTAATTGTATGGGTGCTGCTATCAATTGAGCATTGTACAGTATACCTAATTGTTTTGTATAACTTGAAATGATCGCCTACTTTGAATTCTAGCAGAAACTCTTCTTTCATAATTGCATGTAGGCTATACTTGAATATGGAGATCATGTGCTCCATGGCTATCTCTGATCAGTCAGAGTGAAAGCCAGAGAGGCCTACTTTTGTCCACTTTCAGTGCTCCACGATACTTATTTGAAAAGATATGCATACTGTACCGTATTTAAGGCTAATGCAGTGCTCGACTGATTTGAGGGCAGCTTGGGCCATATATTCCAGGGACGATTTTTTGTCCCATTCCGTCCCTGGTTGCATCAAGTGTCCTTGTGTATTTGCATGTCTTATCACTTTGTTGTGTTATTACTTCAATGTTCAATGTTATTACTTCATACACACCGCAAGAATGAGGCAAACAGGACCAAGGAAACTCCAGATAAACCCATAGTCGGTCTTGAGCCAGCACCTATGGAGAACAAGACCAATAATTATTAATTATAAATATTTCATTTAATTTCACCTCTACAAACTATTTCCAATTGTTTTTGCCATTTCATTACTCACTGCTGACTTCCATATCCATCAGGCATCACCCCAGCAGACACGGCCACAATGACCAGTGGAACTCCGTAGCCAATCAGGAGCTTGTAACCCCAGTGTGGCCCTGCGCGGTCGTTGGGTTTGACCTGTCTGAGCTTCCTGACGGAGGAGAAGAGCAGCAGGGCCTCCATGGACATCCACACAAAGCAACACAGGTAGAGGAAGTGCAGCACACCTGAGAGGACCTTACACAGCACCTGCGGACACACTGAGACGGTGACTGGCGGTCCAGGAATCTATGTTTTGGACATCGACGAACATTCCCATAAGAAAGGGAAGAATCCAGGGGAAGAATTGGACTACAAAAGCAAGACAGTCAAGGTTTATACAATTATTTTGATTATAGGTAATCCGGGTAACAGTGGGAGTGTGACCAGCACTTATTATTGCAAACAATAACCACCTGGTGAGGTTTAATGAGGTGCAGGTAGTTCTGGGTGCGCAGAAACAGGAGATGAGCTAGCAGCAGGCAGATGCAGAGGTTGAGACGAGCGGCGTTGGTCACTCTGGGGTTAAACCGGCAGATGGCAAAGGTCACCACAGCCACGATCAGGAACACCAACCCAATCGACACCAAGATGGTATGCAGCAACTCTAAGGTTGGATCGCTCTGAAAATTACATACCCGTAATAATGGTTGGTGGCGCAATTAAAACAAAGTAAAAAAAGTACTTATTTACATGTAAAGTTGTATACCAGTGGAATACTTGAAGTTGAATGTCTCATGACTGAGACACCAGTAATATTTGTGTTGCATAAGAACCTTGGAAATCTCTGTCTGCATGATGAGAGCAAAGGTAGACAGGTGGACACAGGTGCACACAGTGTGTCCGGTGTTGGTTTGGCTGACGTGACATCCATCCTCTATCCAAGAACTGATGTTCCAGTACACACAAGAGACCTCCCCTATTAGATCTGAGGGCTAGAAGAGTTGAGAGATGTGCTCATTTCACTAGAAAGCATGGACGTAGATTTGCGTGGGGACCGAAGGACGTGTCCACACCAATGTCAAATTACATTGACTGAAATGTCTCCACCAATATTCAGGTTGAAACGGAAAAAAGCGCTCACATGCGGTACACAAAGGGTTAAATAATTTCCCACTTCAGTGCATGCTGTCTCCCAAAATACGTCTTAGAGACAGGTCTGTTTGTTGATTGGCTTAGCTTCCTGTATGCTGTCGATTCAAAGTGTTTGGCACACTTGGCTGCAAAGATCTTTCTTTGCTTGGCTGTCGTTTCAAGGATGTCGGGCAAGAAAAGGAAGGTGGAGGACATCAGATGCTATTTCAAGAAACAAAGTGTAAAGGCTCCTACACACAGCTGCGTGCGTTGCGTTGCTGGAGACGCACCCCGTTCACTTTACATGGGCTCACGTGATCCGTTGCCGAACTGAATTGTGGGTCCGTTGCGTCGCGTTTCTCCCGCCGCTCGTGTTGAGGAGTTCAGCTGTTGCTGCACCGACAGACGGCACCGGCCAATCAAGCCAATCTACGGACGGCACCAACCAATCACATTACGGTTTTACTTCAAGTCATTTGCATAGCTACCGTCGGGAACACCCACTGGCATGCGTTGACGGAACGCAGCTGTGTGTGGGAGCCGTAAGTCATAATTTGATGTGCTAGTTCAAGGCATAGAAATGCCAGAAACCAGAAACGTTTTTTGGTACAAATTTAGTTGACAGTGTTATGTGTATAGCCAGGGATTGAAATTAGCACCCGTCACCAAATACGGGTGAATTTGTGTGGGTGAATTTTGTCAATTTACCAGCCACTGTGGCGGGTAAGATGGAGCTAGCATACCCCAAATATACAGTTAGATACGTGGAATTTTCATAGGCCCTGATGGTTAAAAATAAGAAAGTGTGTCGTACGGTTCATGTAATGTGCAGTAGCCTCACTCTTATTGATTTGAAGTTAGGCCTACCTATAATAACTACCAGTGAGCCACAGTCTGGTGCAGCCCGCAGCATGGTGCAGCGCTTCACTTTTTGACACTACAATAGTCACAGGAAGTGCGTCCAAATTCACCCATTCTTCTCTTCCTCGAGAAGTACTCATCACATAGATGTAACATGAAAGAGCCTTTTCTCAGCTTTTAAATGGTGCTAGCTAGCTGCTAAATGTTGTGATAACGGTTCGCGAGGAAAATAACTTAGAATTTTCAAGAGATTATTCTCTGCACTGATCTCCACATCCATTGATCTCGGGGGAATATCTCACAAACTCTTCAGGGAACACATGACAAAGCATATATCAGAATAAACAGCAGACCTTACCGAACACAACGTTGTAATGCATTCCCGTAAGTAATTAGCCGTTCCTGAGTAATCCAGTTTTGAAATAAATTGTAGCAAAATTCAACATCTCCAACTTTGGGCTTTAAACATATCTTAAAACTGAGCTGTGCTTACATCGCCTAGATATCTGTAAATATTAGAATCAGAGAATATACAGCTCATGGTTAAGAGTTTGTCAATGTAGCCTTAATGATTATTTTCACAAAAAAGCTAAGCATGCATGCATTTAAGTTTTTTAAAACTGAGCTGTGCTTAAATTGGTCAATGCATGATTTCATAACAGACCAAATAGAATATCTGTAGATATCTGTAAATATTAAAATCAGATTATGTAGGCTAGACCAGTGTTTTTCAACCTTTTTTGTGCCACGGCACACTTTTGACACTTAAAATGTCCCACGGCACACTAACATCCTGTGTGAAGAAAAAATAAACATACCATAGCCTAAAATTTCAAATAATACACAGATGGCCTTATTATGGCTTCTATGCAAGACCTGCTCAATAAAACAAGCGCCCTCTGTCATTTGTAGGTGACTATATCTAATTTAATTGTTGTTTTGAACTGGATATGTGAGGATTCTGTGAATTCTGGATATGGGGCCCCCGTTGTACAATGCCTGCATACCACAAATAGTGCAATCATACAATCAATGAGAGCATGTGGTTCTAAATTCTTTGATGCAACAGTTGCTTTTCTGGACCAGTGAGTGCAAGGGCGTAGGTTTGGTCTGAGCTTTGGTGGGGACACTACCCACTAATTCCCCCGGAAAAAAAAGGAAAAGCCACTCAACTCTTTCACCAGCCACTATAGATATATAAAATGATTAAAATGTGCTACTGTCCAACTACCCATGATTAAAATGTGCTACTGTCCAACTTGATCTATACTGTGTAGCACATAATCTGATTTTAATATGTATACATATGTAGGCTATATTTAACATTTATTTTCTATGGTCTGTTATGAAATCATGCATTGACCCATTTAAGCACAGCTCAGTTTTAAGAAACTTAAATACATGCATTAGCATTTTGTGAAAAGAATCATTAAGGCTACATTGACAACTCTTAACCATAAGCTGCCTGTATATTCTCTAATAGGCCTATTTACAGATATCTAGGCGATGTAAGCACAGCTCAGTTTTAAGAAATGCTTAAAGCCGAAAGACCATGTTGAATTTTTCTACAATTTATTTCAAAACCGGATTACTCTGGAACAGCTAACTATACACGGGAATGCTTTACACCTTTGTGTTCGGTAAGGTCTGCTGTTTATTCTGATATATGGGTTGTCATGTGTTGCGTGAAGAGTGTGTAGGCCTACGATATTCCACCGAGACGAATGGATGTGGAGATGGGCACAGAGAATAATTATTAAATCTCTTGAAGTTATTTTTTCTCGCGAACTGTTTATCACAGCAAATAGTGGCTATAGCACCGTTTAAAAGCTGAGAAAAGGCTCTTTCATGTGACACATGTGTAGCCTACTCGAGGAGTTCAACAGAGAAGAATGGATGAATTTGCACGCACTTCATATGCCTTGTAGTGAAGTGAAGCTGAAGCGCAGCGTCCCCTGCGGCTCACTGGAAGTTATTATAGGTAACTTCAAATCAGCGCGATTTACCCTTATAGGCTACTGCACATTACACGATCTGTACGAGATGATCCGCAGCAAAGTGAGAAAGTGTTTAACTCTTTGTAGCGCATGTGAGCGCTTCCCCCCCCCACTTCAACCTGAATATTGGTGGGGACATTTCAGTCGTAATCTGACATTGGTGTGGACACGTCCTTCGGTCCCCACGCAAATCTACGCCCCTGAGTGAGTGACATTTGGGTAATTTTCTGCGGCACACCTGATGATCTCTCACGGCACACTAGTGTGCCGCGGCACAGTGGTTGAAAAACACTGGGCTAGACACTAGTATAGTTAGATCAAGTTGGACAGCTCACTCACCAAATGATTGTCTTAAAGGAGCCACACCACTTAGTTTTTAAAGGAGCCACACCACTTGAGAAAAATTCAGCACATTTTAATCGTATCCCAATAATGTTGATAACCATTTAGGTTACTATAATCATGATATCACGTTTTCACATTGTGTCTGTAGTGGTTGGTAAAAGAGTTGAGTGGCTATTTTAGTGGGTAGTGTCCCCACCAAAGCTCAGACCAAACCTACGCCCTTGCTAGGAAGAAATGCAAGAATAATTGCACAGATTTTTTTGTAATTGCATCTTGACAGTTAACATGTCAGATTAAGTTGATATTCTTTCCTTACGATGTTTTACATGAAACAAACCCTCACCCCTTTGATGTGTTGGAAGGTGATGTTGATTGGACTTGGCAGTGTCTTGTTCTGGGTTTTCGGTAAAATGACTGACACCACTTTTGACAACATGGTCTTAGTTGTGTCATTTTCTGTTTTGAAGAGGCTGGCATGAAGGACATCCTGCATATTTTTGTAGGACATCAATACCACAGATGCTGAACCTAGAAAACGTAAGGTAAGGAAAATGTGTCCACTTTTGTAAGAGACAAAGCAAAGCATGAGTGTACAGGGATAAGTACCATGTGGAGGTGGAGAGGCTGTGGCTAAACACACAGAGACCCCACAGTATGGAGGAGCCTGGAATCTCAGGCTTTCATTTTATAAATGTGTTTGCTCTTAAAGTGATGGCTGTAAGAGAAATACTTGAGAGAACAGATCTGGACATAACTGCCAGTTACTTCAACTGGACCTGTGATTGACAGGAGCGTACCATTGTTATTCTGGGCGATTCCCAGGAGGTCAATGTCCAGAAGAACGTCAGAAGACATCAGCTGAGTGTGTCCAGTTAGAGAGGCATTTGTATCAACACTCACAATCTGTAACTCTGTAAGCAAACAAAAGTCAGTCGCACAGTCCCGTATTGCCTATCAGTGTCTGAAGGGAGTGAGACATCGGATCTTCACTGGCATACCTGTGGTATTTGTTGTAATTGTTTTGTTGGTGAGACCCGGTTGTATCAGTCTAGATGCCAGCCACTCAGCAGATTGAACCACAGCGCCTCCGAATGATGTCAGATTCGGTTGGTTAATGTCCAGTAAATTATCCAGTGCTTTGGTCAATACCTGTGAGTAATGGAGGAAAAACCCACACTATGAAAACATGCTATGAAACAGCACCATGACAATGTTAAGTAACTGTGAAACAAGCAGGGATAGGCTGACACAGCCCTGACTGTGAGACTCACCCTCTCAGGTAGCACTGATGTGTTCTTTTTCAGTTCACCCAGAAAACGGAGCTTACACTTCACATCCTACAACACCAGTTACAACAAAAGCTGTGAAATGATTACAATATACAGCATACCCTAGTTTACCATTTTACCATTTTACATTAAAGCTGCAGTTGGCAAGTCTGACAGATTGAGGGGACTTAGCCAACATTTTGAATGTTTACAACTCTCATGCCCGAACCCCACTACCACCGAGCACCCTCTCATCAAGTTTGTGCTCATCAGTGCGCACCAGACTGCACCAGACTGTGATTGACAGTCAGATCTCACACAGCCCTGCTCTGATTGGACCAGAAGAACCGGGAGCTGTGGATTTTTGCAAAACAAATAACAGGCTCTAGGTGGAGATAGAAGTGTGTTTTTTTTTCTAAAACCGGCTGATTTATGTTGTTCTGTCGGAGCATAGTGTAGGTTTCAGTGGATATGATCAAAAAAATCTTGCCAACTGCAGCTTTAATATTCTTGGTATCAGCAGTATAGCCTAATTAGTACACAGCTTACAATGGTCATGGTCAATGACCAACAAATTGTGTAATATCAGGAAATACAGTCGCTTACAGAAATGTTACTCAATTGAAACTGGAACTAAATCAACACAATGGTGAGAACATTGTTTTTCTATTTGTTCACAGATCATTTTTGAAAACTAAATTCCATGAGAAGTAGGTTTTGTTTTTCAGTGGGTGCATCTTGTCAGGAGAATTCTGTAGGCTATATCCTTTATGTACAAATTTACACAGACTGCTATTTAAAATAAATCTAGAAGAGGATACACTAGAATGCCAAAATAGAACATCTGAATTGGTGTTGAGGGCATGTACTACTTTGGCCATAGAAATGTTGTTCCAGCTTACCTTGCATTCTACCATGGTAGTAATCAACCCTAAAAACAGAGATATTTTATTTCAGTCACTGCCTGACACTCAAGTCATATGTCAACTGATTTAGAAAACATTTTATCGCAACTTACCCGAACAGACAGCCCCAGCATCTCGGTGATGTCCACAGTTATGGGTTCCCAGACGTAAGTGACCACAGCTCATCAGAGTCGACTCATTTCCAGTGCATAACATGTCATCCAGCCAGATCTGCCCTGATCCCTCTCCAAAATGAGCATCCTTTGGTGCTTCAATGGCCTCCCCACAGCCCAGCTCTTTACAGACCACTTTAGCGTCCGTCATGTTCCAGAAGTCGTGACACACGGTTCCCCACTCTCCCTTGTGGAAAACCTCCACTCTGCCAGCGCATCGATTAGGCCCATTCACCAGCCTGACGGCTATACGACAATCACATGAACACCATTCAACACACACAACACTGGTACTTAAAATGGCCTCAGAAGAGTCATGACGAACAGATAGAAAGGCAACAGAGAGAGTTGCCATGAGGGTGCACACATGCACATACACAGTCTGCAAAGAGTACTACTGAATGTGGATATTAGTCCTTCACAATACCAAATGAAGATGTGCATACCAACACTGTATATTAATTAAAGGAAGCAGCAAGTGCACCAAACTGCCCCAATAGCATCAACACTCATCACAGTGATATTTTTACAGCACTACAAGAAATTAAGCATATGACAACTGAATCATTACTTCCCATTTAAGTTCCCATTGATGTTGTAGACTAAGGTTTTCAAGACCAGTAATATGACCGTACAACTAATTTTCTTCACAATTAAACAGCAGCTACCTTCCTGTTGCATAAAAAGGAGAAGCCATGAAAATAAACTGGTTTACCGACATCTCATTATTGAACACATTAAAGGTTGTATCAGCGATTTCAGGCCCAAAAAAGGCCCAAACATAAATGATCACATACATCTAATCTTTCCTAACGATCTGCTAGCTACCTGCCCTTATAAGCAGGCCGTCAAAAAAAAATGTGTCTCTGTAGGCAGCCTAGGCTCCGAGATGTGTACACAAAAACAATTACAAATGTTGGCAACCAATCAAAGGCAAAATAAAGTGATTCAACCAATAACCAACGAAATGCACGTTTAGAAGAGTTTCAAGTAAGTGGAGTAGCGAGCTGGCTCTCTGTTTTGTTTGAACATCAACAGAAGTGACGTTAGCCGCTGATACAACCTTTAACAAATGAGGAAGTGCAGTGACAGTAGATCAGGGGCACTGTGTCATCACCTACCTGAACAGACAACTTCAGCAGCACCTTCGCCATGTCCACATGCATGAGTCCCCCAGCCCTGGACTGATTTGGCCACCTCAAGGGCATAGCCACAGCCCAGCTCCTGGCAAACCACTTCAGCATCAGTCATATTCCAGTGATGATCACACACAGGGCCCCACTGTCCATCACGATAAACCTCCACTCGGCCAGCACATCGGTCAGACCCGTTTATCAGCCTCAGATCAGCTGAATTAGAGGTGTCTGAATATGGGGAGAGGGCTCATATGTTAGAAGTGGCAACCGCTGAATTCACAACCGTTATATTACTTATTTACAGAGCAACAGAACAGGGAGTGTTCTAGATTGATATCATGGTTGTGCACAATTCAAATTGCAATTCTGCTTCCTGATTGCTACCTCAATTTAAATGCAAGTGAAATTCAAGAATTGAATTGGAATTTAAGAGCGAGTTTCAATTCAATTCTGTAATTTTGCACAAGCCTGATTGACATACGCTGAACTTAAGGCCAGATCCAGACCATAGTTTTTTAGTGAAATAATAAGCAGGTTAGATTTTGGTTTGAATAAAGTTAGAAGCCATCCATGTTCACTTACTTAAGCAGACAACGCCCGCGTTGGAGCGTTCACAGATAGATCCACGGTGGTTACCCCAAGGCCAGTGGCCGCAGTTCTTCACTGAGGACTCCTTTCCATCACAGTCAACATGGTCAAGCCAGATCGGCTGAGAGGATTTTCGATCATGTTTTTCGGTCCAACGGAGTCTCCCACATCCAAGCTCTTTGCAAACCACCTCAGCACTGTCGGTCTTCCAGGCTTTGCCACCACATATGGTACCCCACTGACCGTCATGAAGAACCTCAACTATTCCAGCACAACGATGCGTCCCATTTATGAGCCGAATGTTTGCCAAGGCTGGAGACACTGCTGGGGGTGCAAGAGATGGAGATTACATGGATGACATAAACTGAAGCTTTCCATTTCCATATTTCATTGTGTTCATATTTGTAGAAGGGTTACTACATCTTTACCTAATAAAAAAGCGAAGGGCAGAGCACATCTTAGGTTCACTGCATTGGAAAAGTACAACATAAATACAAGTCATATCCCATCAACAATGCATAATGCATACCTGCATACAGTAATTGAAAAATGAGAGGTATATTCAGTATCGATTGCCAAACAGACCAGAACATTTTCAAATTTCACTTTCACAGTCACTTCTGAGCATAATTAAACATCATTATATTTGTAGATCAACATCTTTGCCGCAAAGTAAATCTTCTGGGTGTGTATTCTTCACACGAATAACCAACATGACAACATGTCAACTCAACTTCTCAGTTCATTTCCAGAAATGTCTTGGTACAAGGCCAAGAAGACAGCATTTATGCTTACCATTGAAAAAAAGAGGACATGAAACCTAATTGTCAGAAACCTAGTTGTCAGCACACCAAAATACCAAAGTTTGTAGTCACAAGCAGGCAAGAATATCATACATACGTCTTCATCAATAACAAGACACACATAACAGCACTACTACTACTAACCAATCAATCATAATCAATTTTCCTCTCCATAAGGCCCAACATGTTCATTGATTGTGGATTCTGAATTATCTGAGAGGTTGGTCATAACAACTGTGGGGGAAATGGCCAGTATCCTTGCCTAATCAAGTCATCTGAGTAATCAAGTTCTTGCAATGTCTGTCATTTCTTTTTCTCAAAAGTTCAACAGCTTCTCAAACAGCTTTCTCAAAAGTTCAACGGCATTGGAAATAGTCAGTTTGTTGTTCTGAGTACAGCTTAGAGTCTTGAATACAGTTTGTATTTGTCTGCCATCATAAATATAGACCTGATAATAGCAGAAGTATGGTAGTATAGTAACCCACCTGGAAGGTAGATATATTCCATGCTGAATCTTTCCTCGGACTAAGACACAGCATGAGACCTTTGTCTTGGATTTCCAGTGGTCAAGACAGCCTGTTCACTGTGTAACTGGTGCTCTCACTAACTGGTCTTGGTACGACTGCTTAGCTTGTGACAGCTCTCATGCGAGGCGGGGTGAATAAAAAGAGAGGGCATCCGAGAGAAAAGAGGAAGCCAGTGTGTAGACAGCGTTTGCCGGTATTTAGCCAGTGTGTGCAGTGTTTGTTGTTATTTGCCCAGTGTGTGTGCAGCGTTTGTTGGTATTTGTCCAGTGTGTGTGCAGCGTTTGTTGGTATTTGCCCAGTGTGTGTGCAGCGTTTGTTGGTATTTGCCCAGTGTGTGTGCAGCGTTTGTTGGTATTTAGCCAGTGTACAGTGTTTGTTGGTATTTAGCCAATGTGTGTGCAGTCGGTATTTGTTGGTAGAGAACCCATCATGAGTGTGAAGGGGGGTGGGTCTGGGACGCCAGATAACACTGTTGAGTCTTCTGGAAGTGTCGTAGGCCTAATTCAATAAAACACCTGATGAAGGAAGGTGCCTACTTAATAGCCCCAGTGAAATGCACTTGTTGGATGTTGGTGAAGGATGTTTCTTTTTCCCACAAACAACATCCTTCACCAACATCACCAGCTTCCACCATCAACAAACTTAAATTACCAGCTTTGTTGATGATTTCGTTTTTTGATGGTAAATACAGTAGGTTTGGTTGTTGATTGGCCGCTGTGGAAAATCCCTCACCTATATAGCACTAGGAATTTAACACCTCTTCTGTGTATATCTGAAATTACAGTTCCCCAGTTGCGATATCCTGCCAACCTGTCTTCTCCTGGCAGCTCGTAGCCATTGATTTTCCTTTGAGAAGAAAGACAGAATTTTGACACAAAAATGTTGAATTAGTAAGTGTAAAATAAAATTTGAACATTACGTGGAGTTTTAAGGGCCAGTTGCACTCCGCTAGTCACAGACGGTGACACTGTTATTCTCACTACCCTCCCTCTCTTCCTGCCCTCATATGACCTCAGACTGCTCTTTTGCAGATCACAGTTGTTTTGTCATTACTGTAATACTTAAAGGCACTCTAAGCGATGCTGGGTAACGTGACTTCTGTTGACGTTCAAACAAAACAGAGAGCTAGCTCGCTACTTCCTCCCCCTCCCTCCAGTGCAATTGAAACTCTCCTAAACACGCATCTCGTTGGTGATTTGTTGCAACAGTTTGTTATGTTTTTATGGGCCAGGTTGGCCCAGGTTGTTTATGTTGCCATTTTTGGAGCCTGGGCTGTCCACAGAGATCACATTTTTTTACAGTGTATTCAGGACACAGGCAGCTAGCTGATAGTGAGGTGATGTTTGCTGTAAGTGACAAAAATATTTTAGCCTAAAAAATGTGTGCCATTGCTCAGAGCACCTTTAACAAGGGTATGGTAGGTATTTCTACGGCAATGCAGATGACAGGCATATTGTGGAGGTATAAACGGTGTAAAGCCGATAACTTGCCTGTAGTTTACCATAATTTTACTGGACCAGCACTGTAATATTTTTACAGTATTATGCTGTTGTTGAAGATGATTATGGTTATGGTTATGGTTTTGGTTACGCTTTTGTCCAAAGCGACATACAAATACAAAACAATATAATACTCAAATTTAACAGGGAACAAATTAAGATGTTGGCCAGACTATAAAAAGAATAGCAATAATAAACAACAATGTCAATTCAATCAATAGCCTAATGAAATAAACAATTAAAAAGAGGGAAAAAAGCAATAATAAACAATAATGTCCGTTCAATCAATAATATAATAACATTAACATGGTAAGGCTACAATAAGGAGAATATCAATAATAAACCATAACACATAAGAAGCACCTAATGAACTAAGTGCATGTTAAACAGATATGCCTTTAGACGATAACAGTAGAGACACTGCAGAATAACGGTTCAATGCTGTTAACTGTGGCTGATGCCAGTAGTTTTACTGTCATTTAACAGGGATATTTTTACAGTGAGTCAAGCCACTCCTGAAATAGAGACAAGGTTAGAGCGTCTTACCTGGGCTAAGGAGAGACAGAACTGGACCGTTGCTCAGTGGTCCAAACTCCTAGCCTGGAAGCCCGTCGAACTTAGCCCCGCTCACAAAATTTGAGGGCGGGCAGTTCGGTCTGGACCTCTGGACTTGTTCCATTGTGGAGCCACTATGCCCAAACCAGAGCGGTTGATGTGAATTGTTTATCTCCAAGTGCTATGTCTTATTTGACTGTGTGTAGAGTTTTGGCAATGAGGCAAATTCTGCAGAAAGTATGTAGGCAAAAACTTTAATTATGGGTCCTTACCGTGACACTTAAATACTTTTTAAATACTTTTTAAATACTTTTTATATTTTATAGGGGTTTATTTGTTTATATTTAGGGGCATCAACAGTGACCATAGTTGCAGAAACATATGTGCATGTGAAATATTCATTATTGGTCTAAACGACCTCTCATAGCATTTAACTACATTTCCTGAGTTTCCTTGCTGTACTGGGTCGTTCGTGGCCAGAGTCCCCCATGTCCATTTCTGGGCTGCTCCATGATCTGACACATCAGATAGGGTTA
Organism: Alosa pseudoharengus; assembly: GCF_046254945.1. Classification (NCBI taxonomy): domain Eukaryota; kingdom Metazoa; phylum Chordata; class Actinopteri; order Clupeiformes; family Clupeidae; genus Alosa; species Alosa pseudoharengus. The sequence continues at coordinate 52,284,964 of NW_027468564.1, forward strand.
TTCTCCGAAAACAAGGAAATGTTAACATTATCTTGACCTCTTTGTATAACTCAGTGTTTCTCAAAGTGTGGTCCGGGGACCACTGGTGGTCCGCAAGCTATCCCAAGTGGTCCGCGAGCAGATGTGGTCAAATATAGTTGAAAAAATAAAAATATAGATGAGTTGTTTGCAATATTGAACCAACTTATATGTAAATCAGAACAGTTCTGATATGCCAGTTTAAATCATATGAATCCTAGTCTGACAGTGAGTAAGGTGCAAAGACAATAAGCAAGGTGGTCCAGTGAGTATAGGCCTATTGTGTAAAATACTGTTGAAGTAGGTCTACTCTTTTTTTTTTAGCTACGTGGTCTGGGAGTTTTTGTTTTATTGGTTAAGTGGTCCTTGGTCTGAAAACGTTTGAGAAACACTGGTATAACTGGACTGGGCTTAAGCTATAGCCATTTAAAATAACGTTACTATGATAAAACAGGACGAAAACTCACAGAGGTGGACGAACGTTTTTTTCTCTCAACAACAATACAACACACAACTCATTCAGAATAATGAGTTATTTATTTATTTATGTATGTATTTATTTAAACAGGACAGTGCACATTAATTTAAATGTATTTCAATTACTCCCAAAATGCAAATGTGCCAGAGTTAGCAAATAAGATATTTTTCATTTGCAGTCCCATGGCAGTCAACACATCACCAATATAATGAAGAAGTTAATAAATTGTTAATTTTAATTCATTCATTTAAGTGAATTTAATGTTCATAAAAAAGGAAACAAGGGAAGAGAGAGAGAGAGAGAAAAGAGATAAAAAAATAAGTACAGTGGGGAAAGGGGAAAAACTATTTAGAATAGAGTATAATCTAGGGACAGTACCAAGGATAAGATAGACTAGTTATTCATTGCAGCTTTGGTTATTTCTGTTTTTTATCTCTTAAGTTTGGTTTTAAAGGTTAGATAGCTGCTGCTTACTCTTAGATCATTAGGAAGGCTGTTCCAATAGTTTGAGGCCTGCACTGAGAAGACTGTTTACACAGCAGTTTACACTGCAGTTTGCTGTTTACACTGTCTCCCCTGCTGCCCAAACGTGCTGCGTCTACACTGTACCAGTCTCCCCTGCTGCCCAAACGTGCTGCGTCTACACTGTACCAGTCTCCCCTGCTGCCCAAACGTGCTGCGTCTACACTGTACCAGTCTCCCCTGGTTGTTGCCCTAGTTGCCCTGCCACTGCTGTTCTTCTGCTTTATGAACTCACCCAGTGGGGGCAGTGCAAGCCCATGTAATATTTAAAAAATGAGACGGGCATCTAGAAAGTGTAGAGAACTACAACAAATAAATAGCTCTGATATGACAGTGCTGATAGCTGATAGTTTTTTGGTCTCATGTTTTTAAGGTCTACTTATAAAGGGTTTTTGCTTGAGACCAGCTTATGAAACAGTGTAGTATGATATATGTGCTTTTTATGCATGCCATGATCATATTTAATATAACCTATCTGTTTCAAGTTAACCAGATTAAATGTAACAATCTTAGCCACCTTTTTATCATGTTTTAAAAGTTTAAAGTTTAATTACAATCTAAAATGATACCAATTTAAAATCAGACACAACCATGAGCTTTTCTCATTCAATAAAAATATCAGGTTGCTGTGCACTTGTGGATTTCTGAGAGAAGAACATACAGAGTGTCTCATGTTCAAGTGTAGACATGATTTTTTTTGCCAGTCAGTAACATGGACCAATGCTTCAGTTAGTTTAATTGCAGCCTACTGCAGGCATGCAAACTGGTCAGGGGTGAAAAAGGTGAGAAGGGCACGCAAAGTGACAATAGTGCATAGCTTCCACGGAGTATGAAATGGCCCAAAACCAGAGATTTACAAAGAAAACAAACTATAAAATCACTAAAAAAATTGTTGTGGCCAAAAATATCATATGTATGATAAAAAAGAGTGAATATAAAAAAGTGTCTTCTTCTCCTATTTCTCCTTAAGTGTGAGGGGCCCGTTGCACTGTTTGGCAGCATGCTTCAGCATGGCCCTCCTCTCCTCCTAAGCAATCTACATGAGTTTTCTTTCTTTCTTTTTTCTCTGTGCCTGAAGTTCAGACATTTCTGAAGATTTCAGGCCTATTGGACATGAAGACATAGTAGGCATAGTATTAGAATAAAGATGATAAGTTTGAATATTTGTTGAACCAAACCAGGTGAAACTTGCTTGAGACACACACTATTTCAGACTAACATTATATAAAATAGGGTAGACTAGACTAATTTGTAAAATTTATTTGAAATGTTTCAACTTCCTATGGAATGGGCATTTTTGTGTTTAGACCAGGTCTTGTGAAGCCGTGTGCAAAAGTAAATCAAAATAAAATGAAAAGTGAGTCATTTAGACCATTATTTGCTAAGGTATGCTCATGCGTTTTGTAAAATGCCCAATGGAAACTTCCCATAGGACTTTTGGTTACCCAAAATGCATACTGACAATAAAGGTCTTACTGTGTGGTTTCTGGACTATTTGGATTGTTTGTCAAAGGTTCTGATGGAATGACTACACTATAGAATAATTACAGAAATTTTTTTTGTTGGTTCAATGGGTGTGGATAAGATGGATTATACATCTGCACAACAAATATTGGATAAAACAATGGATAAAAATATGGATTCCTGTGACTATTTCAATACCCAATTTGCTGCATCTATCTTATTGATAAGGATACACACTGCAGCTAGAAGGTAGGGAAGCACCGGAGGGGGAGGAGGGCAATTTGATACAATTTAATTGAGACATAGTAAGATTAATCTGACAATGTAAAGCACTATACAGATTGTACATGAAAAAGGTTGTCATATATGGATTCCCAAGTGTCCAAGCTTTCAAATGGTGTATAACATTACTATGCTACATAGCAATATGGTGCAATTGATTTATAATGTTGGGGGAGAGGGGGGTGGGTGTGTTGTGGAGGGCACACTGTTTCATAACAAGTGATCCTGCAGCCTAGGTTACTTACAGATTGTGGCATTGTGCTAGTTAGTTTGTTTAACCAACCAATAAAGTTGTGTTGTGTGAATAGTGTTCACACTATAGGCCTACATGTTAAACTGTAGCCTACCCACAGGCTACTTCAGATCAGGTCACTGAACGTTTCTTAAAGAAATGTCAATCAACACTGATTTTGTCTCTGAGCAAGATCAGTATAGCAAATAGCAAAGAGTTAAATGTGAATAATTAAAGAGTTAAACGTTTTGCACAGACCAGTTTAGAAGACATTTAACTCTTTAGGTCATTCACATTAGCCTTTGCTATACTGATAAGGTCTGTGTATTTGCTTCACCTTTTGCCGATATAAGTACAGTAACCTATTCATCAAATTAACTCGTTGTGTCTATATTTCTGTCTCATATCGCTAACTTTAACAACATTAAAACAAAACCGCTAATGCTACGTTGCTATACTAATCTCAACGTCTTTTACTAACAGAAGTTGAAAGTTTCAACTAGCCCACCTGTGACATCTCTAGGCACCTCTCCTCGCCGTGCTCACATTCCAGCTGACATTTCACGCATCTAGGCCTATCTGCGCTCACAAAGGAGGCTATACCTGCGCGAGCGTTCTGTTCACGTTGCCTCTGCAGCAACAAGCTTCCACTGATGTTTAGTAAACGCACATAGCCTAACATTCGTTGCTGAAATTTTTAATGACGCTCTGGCAACACCAAGATGTGTTTGCGTCTGCACAATAGTAAACTCAGCTCACGTTGACCCCCCCCCTAAATATTTTCTCATCGGTTCTGCACAAACCACGTAAGTCAGTCATTTTGGATTCAAAACGGCGAATTTCGCCGAAAGGTGAGGAGTTTGCATGCCTGCTACTGTTTTTTTTTTTTTGCTTGCACGTAAATAACTGTATCGTTGGCATAAAGGTAGACTATTAGAAAAATAGATTACGTTTTACATTACTGTTTTCCTCCTCCAAACCATTAACAAACTTTCAGACAGCTTGTCAAGTTGCATCAAGTTGCCATGGTGACAAGTGCAGGGTGTGTTCGGAGTAGGCCTAAAAGCCTTATGAGTAGGCTACATAAACAAGTAAGTAAGTAGGCTAAGTAGCCTAAGTCTAGTATAGGCTGACATCACATTTAGGCTACAGAATGCACAGGCAAGACCAACACTTTTCAGACCAAGTATTTCCACATGTGGGAAACTCAACAAAAAAACAGAGGTGAGTGGTAATCAACATCATATATTTTATTCAAACAGTGTTCTAATGTTTATCAGAGTTGGAAAATATGGAAAATATAATGTTCAGATATGCAACACATTATTATAATGGCATTGTATAAACAACCCTCATAGTAATAGGATTTTGATTTTTTTCAAATGTATTTATTTGTTGCTTTTATTTTTCCTTCCAACTTGCCGAGGCCCCCCTGGCACCCCTTCGCGGCCCCCCAGGGGGCCCCGGCCCCCACTTTGAAAACCACTGACCTAGGGGACACAATGAAAATAAATGAACACTCCCCTCAATGTCAACACTTTTTTCTTTGCATTGATGTGCGACTATAGAGTTGATGAACTCCGGTGATATGCAAATTCCTTGTTGCAGACATTGCAGAGGACTTTATTTTCAACACTTTATTTTTATCAACACCATCAGGGCGTTTTTTAAAAGTAAATGTTCCAATCAATGATCCAGGCAGCACATTTCCTTCTCTCTCCTTCATTTTACAGTCTAATTTTTACTGACTAGAACGGCTCGGGGTCAAAGGTCATACGGAATCGATTAATCTGCACTAATTTTTTTAATCAGTTATTTTTTCTCAAATTAATTAATCGAAATTAATCAGTTATTTTGACAGCCCCATTATATATATATGAATGATTTATCCTTGATCTTAAATGCATGTGGTAGCTGGGGTGACTCTATCATAATCATCTTATGTACGCAGGTGATTTGGCCATTTTTAGCCCATATAGTGCTGGTCTCAAACAGCTAATGAGTATATGCACACAGCATGGTATTGATTTTGATATAAAATACAATATAATACACAGTATATGGACATGAAAACGTAGCAATTTTACTGAGAAGGTTAAAGACAAGCCTTTCAGAGCTGGTATAGGTTGATGAATTGTATTTTAAGGCCGCTGTGTAAGCAAGCAACGTAGGAATCTTATTGCTCGTTTCTGTATTACAAAATGGCCTTAACCTGTCATTCTTCATGAGTTCCTGTTGTGACGTAGTCATTTAAGGCCAGCGTGGTAGCAGTGGTAGACAGATGTTTCTCAGGTGGACTGAATTCCTGCCACCATTTTTTGTACTGACGCCTCACCTGGAAAGGGCAAGACAGCATGCTGTAGTTACACACGTGAATAAGTTCTTAGTTATTAATTAGTCACATACTGACAATGCCAGGAGTTTAGCTTTTGAATGGCATGTAGACTGTTTCAATCAGCGATAACCATGGATCTGGCACACAATGGGATTTTTTAATGGAGTATCTGAGCAGACGAAGCAGATGTTAACTGACCTCATCATTCAGGAGACAGTGAACAAGAAAGATGAAAGTGCCTTGTTGTGAAGTGAGAATTATGAAGATATATTCAAGGACTTTGTTCTTTGCTGTAAACATGCCAAGGATCCATGGGCAACCCAGGATGACAAACTGGGCCATGATTTTGAACAGTAGGACTCTGCAGTGGAGGAAAACAGGCTTTTGTTAAGGTTCATCTGAAATACCTCAACAGATTTGACACAAGGTGTTGTGAATATTAAGAAGCCTATACATTTAATGAAAAAATGTATGGGAGTACTATGAGTAGTGGTTGTGTTTGAGTATAGTCCCAGCTCTAGATGTGTGTGTGTGTGGGAGGCTGTGTTTGTGAATGTGTGTGTGTGTCAGTGGGTATTGTGTGTATTGTATGCTATACACATGTTTTATCTTACCTGGTGTATTTCACCTTAGACACGTCACTGCGTGCCTCTTTTAGAGTGGACTGCAGAGTAACTATGATGGCGATAAAGAGTATGATGTTGCCCTGTTGGAAGAGACAAGCAGTCAGTGGCTTGCGTTGCATCAAGTCTCCTTGTGTATTTACATCTCTTATCACTTTGTCATGTTATTACTTCAATGGGTAACACTTTACTTGACAGTATCGACATAAGAGTGACATGACACTGTCGTGAACACATGACACTGTCATGACACATGAAACCTAACCTTAATCCTAACCTCTAACCCTAACACTCACCCTAACCCTAACCTTAACTTGTTATGACAAAAACCGAATGTCACTTAATAACAGAAGCGTTATGTCATAAACGTTTATGACTTGTTCATGACACGGTCATGACAGTATCATGTCACTCTTATGTCGACACTGTCAAGTAAAGTGTAACCCCTCAATGTTCAATGTTATTACTTCATACACACCGCAAGAATGAGGCAAACAGGACCAAGGAAACTCCAGATAACATCATAGTCGGTCTTGAGCCAGCACCTATGGAGAACAAGACCAATAATTATTAATTATAAATAATTAATTTAATTTCACCTGTACAATCTATATCCAGTTGCTTCTGCCATTTCATTACTCACTGCTGACTTCCATATCCATCAGGCATCACCCCAGCAGACACGGCCACAATGACCAGTGGAACTCCGTAGCCAATCAGGAGCTTGTAACCCCAGTGTGGCCCTGCGCGGTCGTTGGGTTTGACCTGTCTGAGCTTCCTGACGGAGGAGAAGAGCAGCAGGGCCTCCATGGACATCCACACAAAGCAACACAGGTAGAGGAAGTGCAGCACACCTGAGAGGACCTTACACAGCACCTGCAGACACACAGAGACGGTGACTGGCGGTCCAGGAATCTATGTTTTGGACATCGACGAACATTTCCATAAAAGAGGGAAGAATCCAGGGGAAGAATAGGACTACAAAAGCAAGACAGTCAAGGTTTCTAAATTTATTTTGATTATAGGTAATCTGGGTAACAGTGGGTCTTGATAGTGTGACTAGCACATATTATTGTAAACAATAACCACCTGGTGAGGTTTAATGAGGTGCAAGTAGTTCTGGGTGAGTAGGAACAGGAGATGAGCTAGCAGCAGGCAGATGCAGAGGTTGAGACGAGCGGCGTTGGTCACTCTGGGGTTAAACCGGCAGATGGCAAAGGTCACCACAGCCACGATCAGGAACACCAACCCAATCGACACCAAGATGGTATGCAGCAACTCCAAGGTTGGATCGCTCTGAAAATTGCATACCCGTAATAATGGTTGGTGGTGCAATTAAAACAGTTACTTTAGCATGTACTTATTTACATGTAAAGTTGTATACCAGTGAAATACATGAAGTTGAATGTTTCATGACTGAGACACCAGTAATATTTGTGTTGCATAAGAACCTTGGAAATCTCTGTCTGCATGATGAGAGCAAAGGTAGACAGGTGGACACAGGTGCACACAGTGTGTTCGGTGTTGGTTTGGCTGACGTGACATCCATCCTCTATCCAAGAACTGATGTTCCAGTACACACAAGAGACCTTCCCAATTAGATCTGAGGGCTAGAAGAGATGAGAGATGTGCTCATTTCACTAGAAAGAAAAACAAGAATAATTGCACAGAATTGCTGGAATTGTAATTGCATCTTGAGCGAAGCAAAGGAGTTAACGTTTCAGACATTCTACGAGTTATTCTTTCTTTTAAGATGTTTTATATGAAAAAAACCCTCGCTTTGATGTGTTGGAAGGTGATGTTGACTGGACTAGACAGTGTCTTGTTCTGGGTTTTCGGTAAAATGACCGACACCACTTTTGACAACATGGTCTTAGTTGTGTCATTTTCTGTTTTGAAGAGGCTGGCGTGAAGGACATCCTGCATATTCTTGTAGGACATCAGTACCACAGATGCTGAACCTAGAAGACGTAAGGTAAGGAAAATGTGTGCCAGTTTTTTAAGAGACAAAGCAAAGCATGAGTGTACAGGGATAAGTACCATGTGGAGGTGGAGAGGCTGTGGCTAAACACACAGAGACCCCACAGTATGGAGGAGCCTGGAATCTCAGGCTTTCATTTTATAAATGTGTTTGCTCTTAAAGTGATGGCTGTAAGAGAAATACTTGAGAGAACAGGTCTGGACATAACTGCCAGTTACTTCAACTGGACCTGTGATTGACAGGACCGTACCATTGTTATTCTGGGCGATTCCCAGGAGGTCAATGTCCAGAAGGACGTCAGAAGACATCAGCTGAGTGTGTCCAGTTAGAGAGGCATTTGTTCCAACACTCACAATCTGTAACTCTGTAAGCAAACAAAAGTCAGTCGCACAGTCCCGTATTGCCTATCAGTGTCTGAAGGGAGTGAGACATCGGATCTTCACTGGCATACCTGTGGTATTTGTTGTAATTGTTTTGTTGGTGAGACCCGGTTGCATCAGTCTAGATGCCAGCCACTCAGCAGATTGAACCACAGCTCCTCCGAATGATGTCAGATTCGGTTGGTTAATGTCCAGTAAATAATCCAGTGCTTTGGTCAATACCTGTGAGTAACAGAACAACAAAGAGGAAAAACTCACACTTTGAAAACATGCTATGAAACAGCACCATGACAATGTTAAGTAACTGTGAAACAAGCAGGGATAGGCTGACACAGCCCTGACCGTAAGACTCACCCTCTCAGGTAGCACTAATGTGTTCTTTTTCAGTTCACCCAGAAAACTGAGCTTACACTTCACATCCTACAACACCAGTTACAACAAAAGCTGTGAAATGATTACAATATACAGCATACCATAGTTTACCATTTTAAACAGGTATATTCAAACACTACTGTGTAATCACAAATTACACAAATTAATATTTTTGGTATCAGTATTATATACTATCAACTACTGGAACTTCATTCAAAAGTGAAAGCAGACGGTTGATCAGCTGTGTTCTAAAGAATGTTTGATTCAAGTTCAGCATGTGTTGTTGCAAACTATTTGTTTCTCAGCAAAAGCCACGATGAAACGGTAACAAATAGGCTATAGCCTACTGTAGGTTATGCAGGCTAAAGAGATAGGTTTTACTGAATGTAGAACATGTAATTCTCTGACTTTTGTAACAGATTTCTCATCATTGCTTGAGCAACATGCTTACAGTTGTCATGGTCAATCACCAACAAATTGTGTAAGATCAGGAGCTAACGTGAAACAGCAGCTTGCAGAAATGGTAGGCCTACTTAATATATGATAGATTGAAACTAAATCAACACAAAGGTGAGAACATTGTTTTTCTATTTGCTCATAGATCATTCTTGAAAACTAAATTCCATGAGAAGTAGGCTTTGTTTTTCAGTGGGTGCATCTTGTCAGGAGAATTCTGTAGGCTACATCTTTTATGTACAAATTTGGTGGTCACAGGTTGTTTGGAGGTCACAGAGAGGCCTGCACTGCTACTTAAAATGAATCTAGAAGAGGATACACTAGAATACTAAAATAGAACATCTGAATTGGTGTTGAGGGCATGTATTACTTGTCATAATTACATGAAGGTTGTAAACTAGAAACACAAAATATGTACCAACAGCAGTGGTCATTTGTCATTTCAGCAGTCATTATTAAGAAATATCAGACCTGGGATCTTCCATTCAATTCAACAGAATATTCTGTAGAATTCTGGAAATTTGAATAACCAAAATATTATGGCGATAGAAATGTGGTTCCAGCTTACCTTGCATTCTACCATGGTAGTAATCAACCCTAAAAACAGAGATATTTTATTTCAGTCACTGCCTGATACTCAAGTCATGTTTCAGAACTGATTTAGAAAACATTTTATCGCAACTTACCCGAACAGACAGCCCCAGCGTCTCGGAGATGTCCACAGTTATGGGTTCCCAGACGTTGATGACCACAGCTCATCAGAGTCGACTCATTTCCAGTGCATAACATGTCATCCAGCCAGATCTGCCCTGATCCCTCTCCAAAATGAGCATCCTTTGGTGCTTCAATGGCCTCCCCACAGCCCAGCTCTTTACAGACCACTTTAGCGTCCGTCATGTCCCAGAAGTCGTGACACACGGTTCCCCACTCTCCCTTGTGGAAAACCTCCACTCTGCCAGCGCATCGATTAGGCCCATTCACCAGCCTGACGGCTATACGACAGAATCACATGATCACCATTCAACACACACAACACTGGTACTTAAAATGGCCTCAGAAGAGTCATGACGAACAGATAGAAAGGGCAGCAGAGAGATTTGCCATGTGGGTGCACATGTGTACACAGTCTGCAAAGAGTACCACTGAATGTGGAAATTAGCCCTTCACAATACCAAATGAAGATGTCCATACTGAAAAGGGATGAGGGAGAGGTAGGCAGAGAGACATGTGTTATACAGGAAGAGCATCATTTTTACAGTGCTACACTCAGAAAATGAAACAACTGAATAATTTACTCTTTATTACTTCTGATTAAAGTTTATATGTAGATAGACAGTATAAATTGATTTATGTACATGAAGACTAGTAATATGACTGGTAATTTCTATAAAACTAAACATCAACAACTTTGATGCACTTTATGCAAGCATATTAAAGAGCCTTCCTGTTTACAATCATCTCATTATGGAACACATTAACAAATGAGGAAGCGCAGTGACAGATCAGGGGCAGTGTGTCATCACCTACCTGAACAGACAACCTCAGCAGCACCTTCACCATGTCCACATGCCTGAGTCCCCCAGCCCTGGACTGATTTGGCCACCTCAAGGGCATAGCCACAGCCCAGCTCCTGGCAAACCACTTCAGCATCAGTCATATTCCAGTGATGATCACACACAGGGCCCCACTGTCCATCACGATAAACCTCCACTTGGCCAGCACAGCGGTCAGACCCGTTTATCAGCCTCAGATCAGCTGAATTAGAGGTTTCTGAATATGGGGAAAGGGCTCATATGTTAGAAGTGGCAACCGCTGAATTCACAATAGTTATTACTTATTTACAGAGCAACAGAACAGGGAATGTTCTTGATTGACACGCTGAACTTAAGGCCACATCCAGACCATCGTTTTTTAGTGAAATAATAAGCATGTTACATTAGATTTTGGTTTGAATAAAGTTAGAAGCCATCCATGTTCACTTACTTGAGCAGACAATGCCTGTGTTGGAGCGTTCACAGATAGATTCACGGTGGTTACCCCAAGGCCAGTGGCCGCAGTTCTTCACTGAAGACTCCTTTCCATCACAGTCAACCTTGTCAAGCCAAATCGGCCTTGAGGATTTTCGATCATGTTTTTCGATCACAAGGGCTCTCCCACATCCAAGCTCTTTGCAAACCACCTTAGCAATGTTATTCTTCCAGGCGTTGCCACCACATATGGTACCCCACTGACCGTCATAAAGAACCTCAATTATTCCAGCACAACGATGTATCCCATTTATGAGCCGAATGTTTGCCAATGCTGTAGAAACTGCTGGGAGAGATGGAGGTGGGGGGGGGGGGGGGTGTATGGAGATTACATGGATGACATAAACTAAAGCTTTCCATATTTCATTGTGTTCATATTTGTAGAAGGGTTACTACATCTTTACCTAATAACACAGCGAAGGACAGAGTACATCTTAGGTTCACTGCATTGGAAAAGTAGAGAAAAATAAATACAAGCTATATCCCATGAACATTGCATAATGCATACCTTTGTCAATCTTCTGGGTGTGTATTCTTCACATGAATAACTAACACAAACACAGCAAGATGTCAACACCATGTATCATACACATCTTCATCAATAACACGACCACACACATAACAGCAACAAATCATAATCAATTTCCTTTTCCATAAGGTTCAACATGTCCATTGATTGTGGATTCTTTGACTTTTTTTGAGTTATTTGAGAGGTTGTTCATAACAACTGGTCAAAACAACTGGGGAAAATGGGCAGTATCCTTGCCTAATCAAGTCATCTAAGGCCATTAAGTTCTTCTTGCAATGTCTGTCATTTCTTTTTCTCAAAAGTTCAACAGCATCTCAAACAGTTTTCTCAAAAGTTCAACGGCATTGGAAATAGTTAGCTGGTTGTTCTGAGTACAGCTTAAATAAAAATTAGACCAGTTTGTATTTGTCTGCCATCATAAATATAGACCTGATAATAACAGAAGTATTGTAGTACTGTATAGTAACCCACCTGGAAGGTAGATATCATCCATGCTGAATCTTTCCTCAGACTAAGACGCAGCATGAGACCTTTGTCTTGGATTTCCAGTGGTCAAGACAGCCTGTTCACTGTGTAACTGGTGCTCTCACTAACTGGTCTTGGTATGATTGCTTAGCTCATGACAGCTCTAATGTGAGGCGGGGCAAGTAAAAAGAGAGGGCATCTGAAAACAAGAGGAAGCCAGAGTGTTGTATTTGTTCAGTGTGTGTGCAGTGTTTGTTGGTATTTGTTCAGTGTGTGTGCAGTGTTTGTTGGTATTTGTTCAGTGTGTGTGCAGTGTTTGTTGGTATTTGTCCAGTGTGTGTACAGCGTTTGCCGGTATTTAGCCCCCTGGAAGCTTCTAGCCATTGATTTGAAATGAGAGGTGTTTTTTCAAAATTAATTTTGACAAAAAAATGTTGAATTAGTAAGTGTAAAATAAAATGTGACCTCGATACTTTATTTATTTACATTTTAATACTTAAATATTAAAATGTGAATAAATACTTTACAAATTAAAAAGTATATAGTTCAATAGAATAATTATGTACAACACATTTTTCAACCAATCAACTATGTCTTGGTTTAAATTAGTATATATATATATATATATATATATATATATATATCTTGCTCTCTCCTTGATTGCTTTTTTCACTACTCCAAAATGTCTGGTTCCAAAACGTTGTGTGTCCAAAACCAGTCTGACGAGTTTGTTCATCACCTGATGTTGCTTCACATACACTACACCCTCACAACCCACAGCGGATTAGAGATGAGAGGAACATCTGCAATACACACTGCACATTCAGTTAGGTCATTTTGCCTCTGTGCACCACAATGGATCTGAACTAAGACGTCAAGATGTGCTGGCCAAAGAGGTGTTGATGCAAGTGAAAGATTGAGGACATAATTAGGCTGAAATGATACTACCTGTTTGCTATTTGAAATAGCAGTGGGCAATCTAGGGCAACTTTTTGAACAATATTTCTGGGCAATTCTCTTTAGTATTGTTGTTTGGGTACATTGGCCAATTTTGTGGCATAATTGGAGTACTTTAATCATCAGTAGGTCAAAAAGTTGCCACGTGTATCACCTTAATTAATATAATGCTGACAATATTTTATTTCAGAATAGCACCATGGCATTTGAACTTCTTTTGTCGATACTGGGGGATTTTCAAGAAGCTGACTTCTTTCAAGACATTTTCTCTTAATGCCGCCATTGGTGGACTTCAAAGCCATCCCAAAAGGACAGCTAGAGAATAAAAACGTTGCTGACACAGCAGTAGCAACGCATACAGAGGAAGGCTCCCTCACCATAACAAAGCACATTTTACCAAAGATATGATGGAATGAAAAGAAGGTATGGCATTCCTGTGTGCATAGACCATCCTTGCTCATAACTCTTTCATCATGGTCATGAGGGTTTGTTATGGAAACACTTTGCTCTCCTGTCTTATGGTAGGATGAGTAAGGAAGTAATAGCAAAATAACGAAGCTTGGCTTATGATTATTGTAGTACAATTGTAATACCGTACACAGGGCAGACAGGGCAAGAGAGAGCCATGGAGATCGGCCGAACTGTAAGTATTACATTTTTTAACTTATTACATTATTTGGTCAGCCATTGTGTGTTAAACAGTTTGCTTGAAGGAGAATAGAGGGAAATGATAGGTGAAGGGCCCTCCCAAGTGAGTGAGAGTCAAGATGTGACACTCACTGTGTCAGATGGTAGCCTTCAAGCTCTGCAGCCTATGACCCTCCAATTTATAAATGCAACATTCCTTATATGCTGATGAGGAGAAGCAGAGCATTCTTAATAACAGATGGAGCAGGGACCAGTATGAGCAAACAGTTATTGTGTGCACATCCCACCTTTTGGCAGGTGCAGGACAAAAGAAAACGTATACTCAATTGAAAACATATAATGTCCGCAACACTGCTTTTGACTCCCATACTGTATATTTAATGCACAACAGGCAACGTTTCGACCCTGCTGGGTCTTCTATTTTTTTCAATTCAGCAGGGACCAGTATAAACATCCAAAGCCAATTTGGGAAAAGGCTCTTCAGATATACAGGTGCATCTAAAAAAATAGAATATTGTGGAAAAGTGTGTTGGCTCAAGTTATAAATAAATCATGTTATAAAATAGAAAAAAATCTATGGCTCTATGTCATTGTTGGTAAAATGATTGAAGGGCTCGGAAAACACCCCTAGCATTTCAGGGTGCCCACAATTTCTAGCGACACCCCTGACCTCTGTATTTTAAAAATCCTGGCTACAGCCTTGCTTGAATTTTGTGACATAAGACTAACATAATTGTTAATCATGATGTGAATGATCAGTGTTTATGTATTGTCATTCATACTGTAGGCTATCATGTATTGAGTAACAATGACATTGGTCTGGCTACTGGCTACAAGCTGACTGCTGACTTTGCTTTGGACATGGAAATGAAATATTCCATGATGTTTATGATGTGAGTCGGGGAGTTTTTGCCCCTCGCCCTCGTCCATTAATTCCGTATAACAGGACACCTCGGCGGCCTTTATCCCTTACTTATTCCACTGCTTGGTTGAATTTCCCATTGTCCTACGTAATTTAGAACGACCATTAACCGTATGTTATCTGCGGGGTCATCCCTATGTTCCCCGGGTCCTATGTTCCCCGCTACCGGGGAACATAGGAACCTTTTTGGAAATAAGGGTCCTATGTTCCCCGCTGCTTCCAAGTAGACTGCAGCCGCACGGCAAGACGCGGGTTTTTGTTGCTCTGTGCCCACACTTTGTTTGTGATGAGGGAAGGAGAGGGGGCGCCGCGAACTGAAGTTCTTTGCACAGAGGCGCAGTGCGGAGCCCAGTGTGATATAGTCACGTTTAATTTATTTAATTGTAACAGTAGCTGCTGGAAAAGACAGTGGCGTGAGAGTGGTAAATTTCATCAAAACCCGGCCCTTAAAAGCGCGTCTATTCTCCACACTTTGCGAAGAGATGGTAGCTGACCAAAAGGCTGTACTGTTTCACTGCGAGGCAAGGTGGCTTTCCCGAGGTCAAGTGCTGTCGCGCGTGTTTGAGCTCCGAGTCGCCTCTTCTTGGAGGAAGAGCGCATGTTTGAATCTGCAAGCACGTTCACTAATGAACATTTCTTGACGAAGCTAGCCTATCTTAGCGATATATTTGATATATCTTAGCGATACATTTGAGTTAAATGTCCAGTTACAAGGCAAAGACAAGCACCTACCTCACCTAGCAAATAAGATGACTGCATTCACCAAAAAAACTTGAGTTTGGGACAGGCGCCTCGATCGCGACAGTATTATGCCTTTGAGATTTCTGAGCGAAATCGCTGAAACATCTGATTGGGAGCCACTCTTGTGATCCCATGTATTAAACAGTAGGCCTACATCACTCCCCTGCAAAGTTTATTTCAAAAATATTTCCCAACCAGCAGTGCTCAGTATGACTGGATTATGGATCCATTTAATGCAGCATGTTGGTATTTCATTGGAAATATTGTACAATGCTGTAAAATGGCCTATGCTTCCTAATATGTTGCTGGAAAACAGAAATATGTGTGTTATGTATTTATTTATTATTAAAAATACATTTTTACTCTGTTGAAGAGGATATATGTAGAACTTGTCATTATTTCAATAAATTTGACAATTTTAAGCTTGACCTACCACTTTCTTAGAGCGATGAGGGACAGGGGCTCGAGAATGCCCCCTCAAAGTGGGGAATGAAAGAAAAAGTTTGAGAACCACTAATCTAGTTAGTTAACTACCGCAGTCACGAGTTCAGTCCCAAGCTTGTCATTGTCTTTGCACTTGGCATGTCATTGTTGATTCTTACTGTACAAGAGGTGAAGGAGGTGATCTAAAATAGCCTTTGGTTGAGCTGTCGGAAGAATGGGATTAATTTTAATGGAACAAAGAGATATCAAACTATAGCCTACTGGGCTGTAGACCCAAAGGGACATTTTTGGATTATTGACGAGTCAGACAAAAGGGGCTTCGGAGCAACGCGCAGTCCCCCCTGCAGCGTGCCAGCGAACGGAAAAATGAACAAAACAAACCAATTAAATATCAACTTAAAAAGGCATGTAGCCTAGTTGTAGCGCGTTTCTTCTGTGAGAGGTGCAGCTCGTGTGTGTTGCTGTCCTCAATTTAGTGCTGAAGCGGATAATGCGAAGTTACCTAGTATGTTAACTTTGAACTATATTCAGTAAAGAAGCACTACACAAGTAAAACCATTGTAGGCCTATGTTATAAAAAATGTTCTTCATCTATTCTTTTACTCCGCTATACTCAACGTGGAAGTTAGGAAAATCGCCCTTCTGGCTTGTGTCAATATTGCACCGTGCGCGTATGTGTAGGTCTACCTGGTGTTCTACGGCACGCAACATTGACAGAAAAATACACTTTGCTACCGTTTGTGCACGAAATGTGCACTCGCAAGCATATCCAATGCAATTTCCGTGGTCAGATACAAGGCGGGGAACATAGGACCCTTTTCTACAAAAAGGGTCCTATGTTCCCCGGTCCCATACAAATAGCGGGGAACATAGGACCCGGGGAACATAGGTACGCTCCCTTATCTGCACACCTATGAAGTAGATCCATTTTTTGGCCGTAGGCCTATAACACTTGTATATTAATTCGCCAAACTCGTTGTGAAGTTTAAATGAACTGTCACGTTGCATCCGAGCTGTAAAATGCAGACGTTCAGAACATTGCAACATTGTAGCATATGACGGAGTTGGCTTTCAGCTAGATAGATGACAGCAGGCTAAGTAAAATAGCGATGTTTCAAAGCTAAAGTTCATCAGAATCTTGGGATACGCCCGCTTGACAACGGGAGAGATAGAACTAACGACTGGCCTTTGGCCGTAGCAACCATCCATTGAGAACTAGTAACGGCAGTTTGTCCTGTGAGGTGAGAAATTAGTTGATAGACACAACGCAAGTGGCAACAGTGGAATAAGCGGGATAATGGACTCCACGGTGGTCTGTTCACATAGTTAATGCACTACGAGGTTTAAACGGCCCTCCGCTTCGCGTCGGGGCCGTTTTACAACCTCGACCGTGCATTAACTTCTGTGAACAGACCACCGTGTCGTCCATTAGGCTATCCCTTACTTGGCTAAATGTTTTCATACTTGTTAAAGTGAGTAGCCTACTCTAACATGCTTTAGGCTTTTGTGAGTATTCACTGTATATGTAAGGGATAATGGACGACACGGTTAAACCTCGTAGTGCATTAACTTCTGTGAACAGACCACCGTGGAGTGCATTATCCCGCTTATTCCACTGTTGCCACTTGCGTTGTGTTCATTTCCTGTTACAATTTAAACGTTGTAATCGCTAAAACTGTCTTGTTTGTAGAACTAATTTCTTCCGACACATAGGCCTATCAACTAATTTCTCAACTCACAGGACAAACTGCCGTTACTAGTTCTCAATGGATGGTTGCTACGGCCAAAGGCCAGTCAGTTCTATCTCTCCCGTTGTCAAGCGGGCGTATCCCAAGATTCTGATGAACTTTAGCTTTGAAACATCGCTATTTTACTTAGCCTGCTGTCATCCATCTAGCTCAGTGGTTCTTAAACTTTTTGTCTGGCGACCCCACAAAAAAGTATGACGAGGTCTGGCGACCCCACTTTCCCCAAACCCATTCTAAGTCCTTACTCAAATACCCCCCTCAAACGTTAACAACTAAATCAAGCAAAACCTAGAAAGCAAAGTCATTTGTTTTATTTACTCCATATGAACAAGATCCGAAAAAAAAAAAACAATCACGATTAAACAAGTGTAGGCTGCCGCCATATCAGATCAGAGCGCTATGTGCGTATAGCGCGCGCACACACAAGCACGCACACACACATAGCCTGCAGCATTAGGCCTACAACCAGGGGCGGAGCTACGTGGTGGCCAGGGGGGGGCACGGCCACCACTGGTCAAAGCTTGGCCACCCTGCTGGCCCCCCCAGCTCCGTTCAGTGAAAAGTAAAAAAAAAAAATTGCTGCCGTTTTCGACGGCACTTTGCCAACACTTTGCAAAGCAGGGACTGAACCAATTACTGCACTCTATCTACGACCATTGGCCCAGTCAGGAAGTGTAGCCCACGGTTGTGATCAAATCGTGAGTAGGCTAGTGCAGCAGTAGGACAATTCAAGTCATCTGTTAAAAGCACTTAGTAGACTAGCCTATTACTTAACCTCAGTAACAACAGGTGAGTTGATGAGTTGGAACATTAATGCTAATAAGATGTTAGAATGTGTCGCGATAGCCAACCCACACAGCAGTAGACTCCTAGGCGGATCCGCCTTCAAGTCGCCAAACCCTGTCGCATTCGTTTTGGTGCCGCACAGAGGATCAGCTCCGCCTCCAGGCGGCTCCGTAAATTCTACTGTCAAACAGCGGGTCCTGAGTGGACCCATGTCGAATCCGCGGGCGCGGACGCGCCTGTACTGTAACGGTTGAACATGACTGTACACCAAGAGCCGAGAAGAGTCATAGACCTACTCTAGTGGATATTTTCTTTGCTGGGACACGGTTGCGCTGAACCCTCTCGAGTAAGTGATATTTATTAATATATTGCGACATTCACAATAGCTAAACATTGGCCTTTGTGGTTTTATACTTAAAACTTACTTATCATGTTTATTGATTATAATGACGTTGTTTGATATTAGGACTAACGTTAACGTTAGTGCAGACGTTTGTAATTTTGAGCAACAGGCTAAGTTAAGTTAACGTTATTGTTAGCTGTGATGCTCATATGAGTCTGTAGCCTATTTGATTTAAAATGGGTTAGCAATTTCGGCAGAATATGTTATGGTAGTGTGATTTAAAAAACACACATTGTTATTTAACGTTAGTCTGGTCTTGTCTGTTTTAATGTGTTGCTGTTGTCCATAGTCCATAGTGCTACTATGCTAGCGGCATACAGCTGCTAGCTAGCATGATGCTAGGCGCAATTGCATAAGTTATTGCTAATGTCTATTATACATATATATGTTTGAGATCACGTTTGCGATGCAATCCTTGATTAAGCTGATACATTGGCACTGGTATTTCAGTCAATGAAGTCAGTGAAGCACTCGTCTGCTATGAAAGCTACCTAGCTACAACTTTAGCATGTTGACTCACTGATAATGGTTTAGCCCTAGCTGCTAGCTTCTAGCTAGCTGTGCATTAACGTTTGCATTTTGCCAAGTTTGGTCTCATACGTAACTTTAGTGTCCTTCTGCCATCTTTGTAATGAAAGCCTCGGCATTTTAATCACTGTTTAAGTCGGTTCAGACAACTAATGGGTATTGACGTCTGTTTGTGATTTATTATGCTAACGTAACTTAACTGTATGGAACTTGGTCCCCATCTTCTATTTTGTTTGTTCTGCAGCGTCAACTTTTATCGGCTGGATTCTACCATCTAACGTTACGAGTACCTCTGTTGGGTTCGCTTGATGAAGATACTTTCTGGGTTGTTAAAATGTAATGTGAACACATTCCCGTAGCATTCCAAAATAGACCAGAGATGCTTGTACTATATGTATATTTGGAAATTTTGGGATTGCAATAACCATAATGATATGGTTATTTAACAGCCATCGTTTCGGGGACTCTGATGAGAGTGAAGAAGAGCCAGTAAATGGTGACTTTGCATCTCTGAGGTACCTTCCAACTCGCCTGGTATATCAGTTGAAGCCTCAAACCTAAGCCAATTGCACTGGCAAAGTAAGTAATAATCTCTTAACATTGAAATAACTAAATCATAATATTAATATTAGAGATATGGTTAACATTCTTAGTGCTAAAGACATTCCCCTCTCCTTGTATCTATTCCTCCAGCTCCACCATCTTGCCGAGTGCCAGGCAGCAGAGTCACTACCCCTCAACCTGGAGAAAACTGTTAAGGTAAAGACTGATCTCTGAAATAAAATTGAATACAGTGGCCCCATCTATATTAACACAGCAGTAGTCACTCTATTTCAAATCAACAGATTGCATCTGCATTACCATCTCAGATTTTCTGCATACTTCATACATTACATAAATCTCAGCCAAATATTTTGTCAGTTAAAACATCTGCATTCATGCAATATTGCCTGAAAAGTTCATTCATTATTATCAGATTGTATTGAAACACATTGATTTCAATGTAAATCCATTCATGGAGTTGATATAGATAGTGCATACCAAAATGTTGAAACATACAAATTCATGTCCAGTATGACCAGAGATTTGTTTTTGTTTGCCATTGTTTGGCCCTGTAGCTCTCAGCCTACCATGGTTAACAGATCACAACCATTTCTCTCCCTTAGCACCTCACCATGGGGCAGGACCACAACACTCTTCACCACCTCAACTCCCTGCACCTGCACCCGCATTTAACATACGGAGAGTTACTCAAGGTAGGGACTGATCTCTGAAATATTAGTGAATAGAAAGGCCCCATGTGTATTATCAATGATGACTACCATTTAATACATTTTTTCCCCCTCTCGCACACCGCCCACTATGGGCCAGGAATGGCAGTCCCTCCTCAACTCCCTCCACCCCCACACCAGCCCTCAACGTGCAGCGAACAGAGGAGCTTTGTAAGTCATGTTTCTTTTTAAATTTAATCTCCTTAATACCTAGCTCATATATTGTATTGTGTAAGCATACTTGGCTTTGGATGCTACATACCATAAACATAAACATATCTGTCTGTTTGATTACAGGTGCTGTGAGGAAAAACATGGTGACACGGTCAGCCACGGACGCTGAGGTCACCAAGCACGCAATTAGGTGTTTCAACTGGCGGTGGATCGGGCAACGAGGAGACGTGTTCCGCCTCCATCCACACAAATGGAGTAATAGGAGAAATAAGCATTAAACAATCTTTTTATTGAACTTCTTGTCATTCACCAGTTATTCATTTTCTGATATTTTAGATGTGCATAGCACAGCATTTCATTGAAGTTGTAGCCTATTAGATAAAGTATTTCATGTCTGCACTGACCTAGGCTGATAAAGCACTAAATTAGGTTTTGACCTCAAAATTCATGTAGAGTAGCCTAGGCAACGTAGGCTACTTAACAAAAACAGAATAGCTTATAACCTGTAACTTTCCATAAATGTCCATTTTATATTTCCATTGAGTAGTGATCACGTTTGTACAGTAAATTGATGTCTTGACTTAAACCTTTTCTGTTAGGTTTATTGACAGTATTGTTAAGTTAAAAATACGAGGTGATGCTAATCGTAGGCCTATCTTGCTGTAGTAGCCTAGGCTAGGCCTAGTGATAGTTTTACTTTTATCCTATAGTTTATCCTATTTAATCCTACAGCAAGAACAGAAGGAATTTTGAAAATGAGATAAACGGGTCCGAAACGGACCCGGGCCAGATGAGCCTTTATGAGTCCGTTGCGGGTCCGCGGCGGATTTGCGGGTCCCAAACGGACCCGCCGCGGAGGTAAGGTTTTAATCGCGGATGCGGGGCGGAATCAGCGCGGAGCCACGGCGGGTCCGCGATCCGCCTTCGTAGCGGATCCGTTCCTGAGAGCATCTGGACTCCGATACGGGTCCGTTTCGCGGGTCCGTTCCGGAGGCCGTCATACATCCGCGGCGGATCCGCCGCGGAGTCCTTTTGCTGTGTGGGAAGTGAGCTGCGTTGGGCTGTCCTACTTAGGTAGGCTCTGACATTGACGTGTGGGGCTGATCAGAAATAATCGGATGCCCGCGGTAACGCTTTACAAAAATATTTCGATAAAATTCGGGTGAAATGCATATAGGCACATATCTCCGGATGGCTCCAATAAAAGTAGGCTAATAGGGCCTAGGCTAGGCTACTTTATAAAAAACAATTTGCTGACTGCGTGTGGTTCTTGCCATAGCAGCTGGTCAGGCAGAGGCAGGCTGCTTTGCCTGAGTTCTTTGTTACATTACTCCAGAACTGTACATTACTCCAGAACTGTTCATCGCAGCGAGATGAAACCTTAATTGCGTGACAGGGCAGAAGTGGGGCTTTCCAACGAGACTAAACTCTTGCCTGTGCGATGAAGTAGGCTATGAAAATAAAAAAAAATCATGAAATTAAATCAAATTGATTCATATTTATAGTTTACCTGCGCACCCAATACTCTCGTTTGAATTACTCACGAACCCGTGATCGCATAGATATGGCAAGCATATCAGAAGAAAGAGGAGACACATGGCTATCTATTGGTACCAAGTATATCGATGCTTCTGGGCTATAAAAACAGACAACGTGACTGCAAAATAACATAATGTACAAAAACCAACTCTCGTTTGAATTAGGCTACTCACGAACCCGTGATCGGATATGCCACGCATGTCAGATGAAAGAGGAGATAGAGAGCTACCATTTGATACCAAGTACATCCTTCTGGGTTATAAAACAGACGAAATGACATCAAAATAATAACTTCATATAGCTCGACTTACCCCACGTTTTTGTGTGTTGTGGTGGCAAGGCATGTACATAATCCAACGCTATCATGTGTTTCTCTATCGCAAAGTTCATACGGTTTTGAGATCCCAGCAAATTCCTGCATGGCATCCAATTCGAGACACACATTGCATCTCAATTTATTCGACAAAGAAACACCTTTTTGCCTTCACTTTGTTCATGACAGTAAAGTTGTTTTAGAATCATCATGAGTGTACACACATAATAAGACTGATTAAGTAAATAAGGGATAATGTATAGAACGCCGGTCATTACTGGGAAAATAATTCCCGACAGGGCGAACCGGACCCCGACGCGCAGCGGAGGGGTCTTGTTCCGCCCTGAAGGGACTTATTTTCCCAGTGTGTGTTGCTGTCCTCAATTTAGTGCTGAAGCGGATAATGCGAAGTTACCTAGAATGTTAACTTTGAACTATATTCAGTAAAGAAGCACTACACAAGTAAAACCATTGTAGGCCTATGTTATAAAAAATGTTCTTCATCTATTCTTTTACTCCGCTATACTCAACGTGGAAGTTAGGAAAATCGCCCTTCTGGCTTGTGTCAATATTGCACCGTGCGAGTATGTGTAGG
The DNA here is from genome assembly GCF_046254945.1 of Alosa pseudoharengus. Lineage (NCBI taxonomy): Eukaryota > Metazoa > Chordata > Actinopteri > Clupeiformes > Clupeidae > Alosa > Alosa pseudoharengus. Next base: position 52,308,197 of record NW_027468564.1, read on the forward strand.
TCTACCTGGTGTTCTACGGCACGCAACATTGACAGAAAAATACACTTTGCTACCGTTTGTGCACGAAATGTGCACTCGCAAGCATATCCAATGCAATTTCCGTGGTCAGATACAAGGCGGGGAACATAGGACCCTTTTCTACAAAAAGGGTCCTATGTTCCCCGGTCCCATACAAATAGCGGGGAACATAGGACCCGGGGAACATAGGTACGCTCCCTTATCTGCACACCTATGAAGTAGATCCATTTTTTGGCCGTAGGCCTATAGCCTAACACTTGTATATTAATTCGCCAAACTCGTTGTGAAGTTTAAATGAACTGTCACGTTGCATCCGAGCTGTAAAATGCAGACGTTCAGAACATTGCAACATTGTAGCATATGACGGAGTTGGCTTTCAGCTAGATAGATGACAGCAGGCTAAGTAAAATAGCGATGTTTCAAAGCTAAAGTTCATCAGAATCTTGGGATACGCCCGCTTGACAACGGGAGAGATAGAACTAACGACTGGCCTTTGGCCGTAGCAACCATCCATTGAGAACTAGTAACGGCAGTTTGTCCTGTGAGGTGAGAAATTAGTTGATAGACACAACGCAAGTGGCAACAGTGGAATAAGCGGGATAATGGACTCCACGGTGGTCTGTTCACAGAAGTTAATGCACTACGAGGTTTAAACCTTAATTGCGTGACAGGGAAGTGGGGCTTTCCAACGAGACTAAACTCTTGCCTGTGCGATGAAGTAGGCTATGAAAATAAAAAAAAATCATGAAATTAAATCAAATTGATTCATATTTATAGTTTACCTGCGCACCCAATACTCTCGTTTGAATTACTCACGAACCCGTGATCGCATAGATATGGCAAGCATATCAGAAGAAAGAGGAGACACATGGCTATCTATTGGTACCAAGTATATCGATGCTTCTGGGCTATAAAAACAGACAACGTGACTGCAAAATAACATAATGTACAAAAACCAACTCTCGTTTGAATTAGGCTACTCACGAACCCGTGATCGGATATGCCACGCATGTCAGATGAAAGAGGAGATAGAGAGCTACCATTTGATACCAAGTACATCCTTCTGGGTTATAAAACAGACGAAATGACATTAAAATAATAACTTCATATAGCTCGACTTACCCCACGTTTTTGTGTGTTGTGGTGGCAAGGCATGTACATAATCCAACGCTATCATGTGTTTCTCTATCGCAAAGTTCATACGGTTTTGAGATCCCAGCAAATTCCTGCATGGCATCCAATTCGAGACACACATTGCATCTCAATTTATTCGACAAAGAAACACCTTTTTGCCTTCACTTTGTTCATGACAGTAAAGTTGTTTTAGAATCATCATGAGTGTACACACATAATAAGACTGATTAAGTAAGTAAGGGATAATGTATAGAACGCCGGTCATTACTGGGAAAATAATTCCCGACAGGGCGAACCGGACCCCGACGCGCAGCGGAGGGGTCTTGTTCCGCCCTGAAGGGACTTATTTTCACAGTAATGACCAGCGTTCTATACATTATCCCGCTTATTATACGGCTACTTGCCAAAACGAAATAATAAACTCCCCACGATATCACTTTAGCCTACATAACCTAGCCTATTTGTTACCGTTCATCGTGGCATTTGCTGAGAAACAAATAGTTTGCAACAACACACGCTGCTGAACTTGAATCAAACATTCTTTAGAACACAGCTGATCAACCGTCTGCTTTCACGTTTGAATGAAGTTCCAGTCCTTGCGTAGTGATATGAAAGACGTATCAGAAGCACAAAACCCGTTGCCATTGACAGCGGTAATTATATGTTTGCAGCGTAATTACATGATATATCTTACCGCTAGAACTTTGGGAAATCCCATTCAAGTCAATGGAGCGTTCTACTAGCATTGTGAAGAGCCGTATAATAAGGTGCATTATCATAATGTACTTTTCTATAGCATTGGCCTATTTATGGAAAACGATTTGGAGTGGACAACAAACTGACCTGTGTATCAATGTTGGCTTTAGACAATTTATTGCCATTATTAAAATAGGCTATCCTAATCTTCAAAACTTTTTGAGTAGTTTTCAAATAGTAGTTTTGATTCCCAAGTGCCACCCCAATAAAAAGTCTGGACCCAGCTGGCCCCCCCTATAAAATAATCCTGGCTACGCCCCTGCCTACAACGTTACATTAATTATATTTATGGCGATAACAATAACAATATTTTTTTATTTCCCTTTTCTGGTTTACTATCTTTAACCATTTCAATGGGAAGGGTGGGCATGCTTCCGTGAACATAGCAAGTTAATTCTAGGAGGAATGCTGCATAGCCTACGGCGACACGGAGATTTGCTGAGCCGACATCTGTATTTTGAGATGTCGTTTCATTTTGACAGGTTTTAAGCTCTCACTCGCCAGAACATCGCCGCAAATCACACATTGTGGGTGGTCGAGGTTATCTTTAACTTGGCAAGTGAATCCATATTTCAGAAATTCTTTCTGATAAAGCCGACGCGCCTTTTTTATTCTCACCGGCCTGTAGACTTGTCCCATCTGAGGATCACGGAGCAGACGCACTGGTAGATGGCACTTCCGAGCTTTTGTTCATTTTTTTAAGCAGCCACCTGTCCATTTTGGCTAGTAGGCTACCTATGTCTTTTGTTTTGTTTTACTTAAAATAGCGGGAACAAGTTGAGTTTGCGTAGTGGAGCAGATAGTTACATTGTTTCTATCAGCGGACCAGTAGCCCATAGGCTGAACCAGATCTCGTTGAAAGACGAAAACATTTCTCTCTCTTCTCTTAACTGCGTGTAAATAAGAAAAAGGCCAATATTATTTTCCTTTGTTTCACCTAATAATAATTTCAGACTGAATACAGAAAATAATTGGCGACCCCACAGAAGTTTTTGGCGACCCCATTTGGGGTCGCGACCCCTAGTTTAAGAATCACTGATCTAGCTAAAAGCCAACTCCGTCATATGCTACAATGTTGCAATGTTCTGAACGTCTGCATTTTACAGCTCGGATGCAACGTGACAGTTCATTTAAACTTCACAACGAGTTTGGCGAATTAATATACAAGTGTGATACGGCCAAAAAATGGATCTACTTCATAGATGTGCAGATAACATACGGTTAATGGTCGTTCTAAATTACGTAGGACAATGGGAAATTCAACCAAGCAGTGGAATAATGCTATATATCATTTAGTAAATTACATCAATAGATATCAATATAAATCATGTAGCCTACCCAAACAAACTGATCCTTGGAGAAAACACTCTGAGCAGGTGTGAAAGCACCCTTTTATTAGGTGGTCCTTATTTGAAAGGCACCCAGTATGTGACCTTACTCACACAATCATACAGCAAAGCCTTGATGATGTTTTTCTAAACAAAGTTCGGGAGGAGCCCTTAGGGATGATTGACAGCAATTAACTCACCTTCTCCCCTGCTGCCCAAACGTGCTGCGTCTACACTGTAACAGTCTCCCCTGGTGCCCAAACGTGCTGCGTCTACACTGTACCAGTCTCCCCTGGTTGTTGCCCTAGTTGCCCTGCCACTGCTGTTCTTCTGCTTTATGAACTCACCCAGTGGGGGCAGTGCAAGCCCATGATATATTTAAAAAATGAGACGGGCATCTAGAAAGTGTAGAAAACTATAACAAATAAATAGCTCTGATATGACAGTGCTGATAGCTGATAGTTTTTTGGTCTAGTGTTTTTGCTTGACACCAGCTTATGAAACAGTATAGTATGATATATGTGCTTTTATGCATGCCATGATCATATTTAATATGGCCCTATCTGTTTCAAGTTAACCAGATTAAATGTAACAATCTTAGCCACCTTTTTATCATGTTTTAATAGTTAGTTAAAAAAGAGTTAAAAGTTAAAAGTTTAATTACAATCTAAAATGATACCAATTTAAAATCAGACACAACCATGAGCTTTTCTCCTTCAATAACAATATCAGGTTGCTGTGCACTTGTGGATTTCTGAGAGAAGAACATACAGAGCGTTTCATGTTCAAGTGTAGACATGATTTTTTTAGCCAGTCAGTAACATGGACCAATGCTTCAGTTAGTTTAATTGCAGCCTACTGTTTGTTTTTTGCTTGCACGTAAATAACTGTATCGTTGGCATACATTTGCTAAAGGTAGACTATTAGAAAAATAGATTACGTAACATTACTGTTTTCCTCCTCCAAACCATTCACAAACTTGCAGACAGCTTTTCAAGTTGCATCAAGTTGCTATGGTGACAAGTGCAGGGTGTGTTCGGAGTAGGCCTAAAAGCCTTATGAGTAGGCTACATGAACAAGTAAGTAACTAGGCTAGTAGCCTAAGCCTAGTATAGGCTGACATCACATTTAGGCTACAGAATGCACAGGCAAGACCAATACTTTTCGGACCAAGTATTTCCATATGTGGGAAACTTAACAAAGAAACAGAGGTGAGTGGTAATCAACATCATATATTTTATTCAAACAGTGTTCTAATGTTTATCAGAGTTTGGAAAAAAATACAAAGTATTTCAGCCTACTAAAATGAAATGAAAATATTAAAACGATATGCTACAACATAATTAAGATATTACAGGTTATATATATATATATATATATATATATATATATGAATGATTTGTCCTTGATCTTAAATGCATGTGGTAATCACCTTATGTACGCAGATGATTTGGCCATTTTTAGACCATATAGTGCTGGTCTCCAACAGCTACTGAGTATATGCACACAGCATGGTATTGATTTTGATATAAAATACAATGCTAAAAAGAGTAAGATCATGATTATCAGAAGTAGAGAAGACAGACAGTCAACCTTCCCTGACTTCTATCTGTCTGGCACTGCACTCAGTGTGTGCAATGAGATTACATATTTGGGCCATATTATCGCAAATTACCTGTATGATGACAGAGATATCTATAGGCAGCGACGGAAGCTGTATGCTCAAACGAATATGTTGGGTCATAAGTTTAGCATGTGCTCTGTATCTGTGAAGATCTCACTCTCTTTAGAGCGTACTGTACACCTTTACTGCCCACCTATGGTGTCGTTATAAACAAGGCAGCATTAGAAAACTCACAGTGGCGTATAACGACAGCATGAGGCTGCTGCTGAGAGATCCAAGAAGCTCCAGTGCAAGCCATTTGTTTGTCATTGTTGGGGTACCTACCTGCTCTGCTGTTTTACGTAATCTGATGTGTAGATTTATGTGTAGGGTATCTGTGTCAGAAAACGACTTAATCGCTGTGTTGGCTAACCCTGTACGCAGTTCTGTCAGATTTTCTTCCAGACTGTGGAACCATTGGCGAAAAATATCTGTATGCTAGACATTGAACATAATGGGAGGCTTCTTTGTATTTTTGTATTTTTACCCTGTGTGCTTTTACTGTGATATGGATCCCCTGGGTCTGAAATAAAGAATTATATAATAAAAACAATAATAATAATACTGATATCATTTTTCTAAAACTAAGCTACACATATTTATACTACACATTTTAGTCGATTTTGACATTCAAACAGAAAAACAGTTCCATATAGGCCTACATTTGAAACAGAAACCAGGAACTTGATAAATGTACTGTATATGGACATGAAAACGTAGCAGTTTTACTGAGAAGGTTAAAGACAAGCCTTTCAGAGCTGGTATAGGTTGATGAATTTTGTTTTAAGGCTGCTGTGTAAGCAAGCAACGTTTCTGTATCACAAAATGGCCTTTAGTTAACCTGTCATTCTTCATGAGTTCCTGTTGTGAGGTTTTCATTTAAGGCCAGCGTGGTAGCAGTGGTAGACAGATGTTTCTCAGGTGGACTGAATTTCTGCCACCATTTTTTGTACTGACGCCTCACCTGGAAAGGGCAAGACAGCATGCTGTAGTTAGTTATTAATTAGTCACATACTGACAATGGCATAGTTTAGCTTTTGAATGGCATGTAGACTGTTTCAATCAGCGATAACCATGGATCTGGCACACAATGGGATTTTTTAATGGAGTATCTGAGCAGACGAAGCAGATGTTAACTGACCTCATCATTCAGGAGACAGTGAACAAGAAAGATGAAAGTGCCTTGTTGTGAAGTGAGAATTATGAAGATAAATTCGAGGACTTTGCTCTTTGCTGTAAACATGCCAAGGATCCATGGGCAACCCAGGATGACAAACTGGCCCATGATTTTGAACAGTAGGACTCTGCAGTGGAGGGAAACATGCCTTTGTTAAGGTTCATCTGAAATACCTCAACAGATTTGACACAAGGTGTTGTGAATATTAAGAAGCCTATACATTTAATGAAAAAATGTACTGAGTAGTGGTTGTGTTTGAGTATAGTCCCAGCTCTAGATGTGTGTAAGTGTGTGTGTGTGTGTGGGGGGAGGGGGGGGGGGGGGGGGGGGGTTTGTGAATGTGTGTGTGTGTGTGTTAGTGGGTATTGTGTGTATTGTATGCTATACACATGTTTTATCTTACCTGGTGTATTTCACCTTAGACACGTCACTGCGTGCCTCTTTTAGAGTGGACTGCAGAGTAACTATGATGGCGATAAAGAGTATGATGTTGCCCTGTTGGAAGAGACAAGCAGTCAGTGGCTTGCGTTGCATCAAGTCTCCTTGTGTATTTACATCTCTTATCACTTTGTCATGTTATTACTTCAATGGGTAACACTTTACTTGACAGTATCGACATAAGAGTGACATGACACTGTCGTGAACACATGACACTGTCATGACACATGAAACCTAACCCTAATCCTAACCTCCAACCCTAATCCTAACCCTAACACTCACCCTAACCCTAATCCTAACCTTAACTTGTTATGACAAAAACCGAATGTCACTTAATAACAGAAGCGTTATGTAATAAACGTTTATGACTGTGTCATGACAGTGTCATGTCACACTTATGTCGACACTGTCAAGTAAAGTGTAACCCCTACTTCATACACACCGCAAGAATGAGGCAAACAGGACCAAGGAAACTCCAGATAACCCCATGGTCGGTCTTGAGCCAGCACCTATGGAGAACAAGACCAATAATTATTAATAAACAGTTAATTTAATTTCACCTCTACAAACTATATCCAGTTGCTTCTGCCATTTCATTACTCACTGCTGACTTCCATATCCATCAGGCTTCACCCCAGCAGACACAGCCACAATGACCAGTGGAACTCCGTAGCCAATCAGGAGCTTGTAACCCCAGTGTGGCCCTGCGCGGTCGTTGGGTTTGACCTGTCTGAGCTTCCTGACGGAGGAGAAGAGCAGCAGGGCCTCCATGGACATCCACACAAAGCAACACAGGTAGAGGAAGTGCAGCACACCTGAGAGGACCTTACACAGCACCTGCGGACACACAGAGACGGTGACTGGCAGTCCAGGAATCTATGTTTTGGACATCGACGAACATTCCCATAAGAAAGGGAAGAATCCAGGGGAAGAATTGGACTACAAAAGCAAGACAGTCAAGGTTTATAAAATTATTTTGATTATAGGTAATCTGGATAACAGTGGCTCTTGATAGTGTGACTAGCACATATTATTGTAAACAATAACCACCTGGTGAGGTTTAATGAGGTGCAAGTAGTTCTGGGTGAGTAGGAACAGGAGATGAGCGAGCAGCAGGCAGATGCAGAGGTTGAGACGAGCGGCGTTGGTCACTCTGGGGTTAAACCGGCAGATGGCAAAGGTCACCACAGCCATGGTCAGGAACACCAACCCAATCGACACCAAGATGGTATGCAGCAACTCCAAGGTTGGATCGCTCTGAAAATTACATACCCGTAATAATAATTGGTGGTGCAATTAAAACAGTTACTTTAGCATGTACTTATTTACATGTAAAGTTGTAACCAGTGAAATACATGAAGTTGAATGTTTCATGACTGAGACAACAGTAATATTTGTGTTGCATAAGAACCTTAGAAATCTCGTATCGATCTGAAATTGGTATCTCTGTCTGCATGATGAGAGCAAAGGTAGACAAGTGGACACAGGTGCACACAGTGTGTCCGGTGTTGGTTTGGCTGACGTGACATCCATCCTCTATCCAAGAACTGACGTTCCAGTACACACAAGAGACCTCCCCAATTAGATCTGAGGGCTAGAAGAGATGAGAGATGTGCTCATTTCACTAGAAAGAAATACAAGAATAATTGCACAGAATTTCTTGAATTGTAAATTGCATCTTGAGCGAAGCAAAGGAGTTAACGTTTCAGACATTCTAGGAGTTAATATTCTTTCTTTAAGATGTTTTATATAAAACAAATCCTCACTTTGACGTGTCCGAAGGTGATGTTGACTGGACTAGACAGTGTCTTGTTCTGGGTTTTCGGTAAAATGACCGACACCACTTTTGACAACATGGTCTTAGTTGTGTCATTTTCTGTTTTGAAGAGGCTGGCATGAAGGACATCCTGCATATTCTTGTAGGACATCAGTACCACAGATGCTGAACCTAGAAGACGTAAGGTAAGGAAAATGTGTCCACTTTTGTAAGAGACAAAGCAAAGCATGAGTGTACAGGGATAAGTACCATGTGGAGGTGGAGAGGCTGTGGCTAAACACACAGAGACCCCACAGTATGGAGGAGCCTGGAATCTCAGGCTTTCATTTTATAAATGTGTTTGCTCTTAAAGTGATGGCTGTAAGAGAAATACTTGAGAGAACAGGTCTGGACATAACTGCCAGTTACTTCAACTGGACCTGTGATTGACAGGACCGTACCATTGTTATTCTGGGCGATTCCCAGGAGGTCAATGTCCAGAAGGACGTCAGAAGACATCAGCTGAGTGTGTCCAGTTAGAGAGGCATTTGTTCCAACACTCACAATCTGTAACTCTGTAACCAAACAAAAGTCAGTCGCACAGTCCCGTATTGCCTATCAGTGTCTGAAGGGAGTGAGACATCGGATCTTCACTGGCATACCTGTGGTATTTGTTGTAATTGTTTTGTTGGTGAGACCCGGTTGCATCAGCCTAGATGCCAGCCACTCAGCATAATAAACCACGGCACCTCCAAATGATGTAAGATTAGGTTGGTTAATGTCTAGTAAATAATCCAGTGCTTTGGTCAATACCTATGAGTAATGGAACAACAAAGAGGAAAAACCCACACTATGAAAACATGCTATGAAACAGCACCATGACAATGTTAAGTAACTGTGAAACAAGCAGGGAAGGCTGACACAGCCCTGACCGTGAGACTCACCCTCTCAGGTAGCACTGATGTGTACTTTTTCAGTTCACCCAGAAAACGGAGCTTACACTTCACATCCTACAACACCAGTAACAACAAAAGCTGTGAAATGATTACAATATACAGCATATCCTTATTTTACCATTTTAACAAGTATATTCACTACAACACTACTGTCTATCAGAAATTACACAAATTAATATTCTTGGTATCAGTAGTATTGTAGGATTGCAACAAATGGAGTGGGAAGTGGGGTCGGGACTTGGGCCGAACATAATAGAGTAATAGAGGCTGGGCGAGACTCACAGTTCTGTCCAAATCCAGATGAACCGGCTTGAGGCGGTCCACAGAAATGTGCTCCGCCTTACCACCCATGTCTACCGCAAAATGCTTTTCTCCCGTCTCTAAAACGCGGAACTGGCCGTCGTACGGAGGCTGCAGCGGTCTCTGGTGTGCATCGTGACGGATGAAAACATATTCTGCTGACTGCAGACGTGAAGGAGTGTAGGATTGCGGGAGGCCGTGGCGCGAAAAGTGGGTGCAGGCGCAAAAAGTCTAGCCTTATCATGGAGCACAGTTCGCTGATGAGCAGCGGACCAGGGAGCTGTGGTGTCGGCAATGAAATCCCCTGGAACCCGCAGTGGCTGGCCATACACCAGCTCTGCTGATGAGGACTGGAGGTCCTCCTTAGGGGCAGTCCTAAAGCCCAGTGGAGCATGTCCACCCAGACACTGTCCTTGAGGCTGGTCCGCAAGGAGGCCTTCATAGCACGATGAAAGCGCTCACACAGTCCATTAGCCTGGGGGTGATATGCCATGGTGCGGTGGAGCTTTACACCCAGGCTGTTCGCAATGGTGTTCCAGAGCTCCGAGGGGAACTGTGAGCCCCGGTCAGAAGAAAGGTCAGATGGGGTGCCAAACCGGGCAACCCAAGACCCGATGAACGCCCGAGCCACCTCAGCAGTAGTCGTTGCTGTCAATGGGACAGCCTCTGGCCATCGGGTGGTCCTATCCACTATGGTGAAGAGGTAAGTGAAACCGAGGGAAGGGGGCCCACCAGGTCCACGTTGACATGGTCGAATCTCCACTCCGGCACAGGGAAATGTGCCAGGGGTGCTTTGGTGTGGAGATGAATTTTGGAGCGCTGACACTCCACACAAGAGTCTGCCCAGTGCCGCACATCTTTCTTTAGCCCATGCCAGACAAACTTGGCTGCCACCAACCTTTGAGATGGTTTTCTACCCGGGTGAGAGAGACCGTGCACAGCCTCAAAAACCCGTCGTTTCCATGCAGTGGGAACGATGGGTCGTGGCGGTCCGGTGGAGACATCGCAAAGCAGCATGGCGCCACTATCACCAAAAGCAATCTCCATTAACTGTAGTCCAGTGGCAGCAGTCCTGAGTGACTGTACCTCCGGGTCGGTGGACTGATCGGCTGCCATGTGGGTGTAGTCAAGCCCCAGGTGGGCGGCCCCCACGATGGCGCGCGAGAGGCAGTCCGCGACGAGGTTGGTTTTACCTGCGACATGTTGTATGTCCGTGGTAAACTCTGAGATGTAAGAGAGATGTCACTGTTGGTGGGCAGATCATGGTTCAGACACCTTAGCCATGGTAAACGTTAGGGGCTTGTGATCGACGAAAGCTGTAAACTGTCGGCCCTCCAGCAGCGAACAGAAGTGTCGAATGGCAAGGTAAAGTGCAAGCAACTCACGGTCAAAGGTGCTGTACTTACACTCACTGGGGCATAGCTGGTGGCTAAAGAAAGCGAGCGGTTGCCAGGCACCATCCACCCACTGCTCGTGCACAACGCCAAGCGCAAAGCATCTGTGGTGATGGCAATTGGCGCATCAGGTGATGGGTGTGCCAGCATCGTTGCGTTGGCCAAAGCAGACTTAGCGTCTGTGAATGCTGTGTCTCTCTCCGAGGACCAATCCACCAGGTGTTTGGCCACTTTCCCCTTCAAGTCCCCATGCAGGGGGCACATGAGAGCAGCAGCTGTGGGAATGAAGCGGTGGTAGAAGTTCACCATTCCCAGGAACTCCTGCAGAGATCTTACTGTGACCGGCCGAGGGAAATTCAAGACCGCATCAACCTTAGACGGGAGTGGCACGGCCCGTCCTTGGTGACTCGATGTCCCAGGAAGTCTATGGTGGTCAATCCAAACTGGCACTTAGCTGGATTGATGATCCATGCAGGCTAAGACGCTCGAAAAGGATCCGCAGGTGGGATAGGTGTTCGGCTTTGGAGGTACTGGCCACTAGGATGTCGTCCAGGTACACAAACAGGAAAGGCAGGTCACGTAGCGCTGGAACCATTGGGCGGCGTTTTTAAGACCGAATGGCATCCTCAGGAACTCGAACAGGCCAAAAGGGGTGATAGCTGCCGTTTTGGGGACATCCTGCGGGTGGTATGGTATGGTAACTTGGTGGTATCTTGGTGGTATCCACAGATGAGGTCTACCTAAAGATAACCTCACCCGCCAGGTGTGCTGAAAAATCCTGAATGTGAGGCACTGGATAGCGATCTGGCATTGTAGCGTCGTTGAGATGGCGGTAATCGCCGCAGGGTCGTCACCCACCGGCGGGCTTGGCTCAAGGCCACTACTGAGCGCTGGCCCTGGCGTTTCCCGTCACCCTGAAGCTGCAAGGCGATCGGCACTGCTTTGCTCTGGATCCAAATTTAGCGTGGTAAAAACACAGGCCGTTGTCAGAACGTTGACCAGCCAGGAAAAAACTGTCAGCCTCCTCAGCCAGCGCACGGCATTCAGTGATGGCAACCCATACATGAGAAGGGAATTGTCGCAAGAAAAGCTGGACGAAGTGGAAATCAGGCGTGTGCTCCCAAAGCAGACCCAACATCCTGTCCATAAGCTCAGAGGGTTTGCTGTCATCCAAGCGAACAGCCGGCTAGCTCTCAGCATCAGAAAGTTCAAATGTCTTTAACAGGTGAACCTTGAGTGCTGCATACTTATCCGCCGCGGGGGGGTTTTCAGGAGACTAACCATAGTAGTATTTGGTTGCGTCAGCGGTGATGTCCTGCAGAGCAAACTGCACCTCGGTCTGAGTGAACCAAGCTGAAGCCGACGACTCCCAGAAAGGAAGTTTTATAGTAACAGCGTTTGTCGTCATAGTCGTTCTCTGGAATGCGTCCAGTAGATCACGTCGGGGTCCCCAATGTAGAATTGCAATAAACGGAGTGGAGAAAGAGTCTCACGTTGACAACGCAACAGCGTGTCGTTTATTCAATCAAACTAAAACGATATGAAACAAACATGCCGCTGCCGGTGATAACAACAAACCAGCAGCGTGTCCTTAAAGAGACATCGTCCCTAAAGCAGAACGAGATAAAGCAGTAAGCACAAAATGAGTTAACACAGTACGGTGAATTATGTCATATTTATGTCATATTATATAGTGTCCAACAGTATAGCCTAATTAGTTTACTGAATATAAAACATGTAATTCTCTGACTTTCGTAGCTGATTTCTTGTCATTGATTGAGCAACATGCTTACAATGGTCATGGTCAATGACCAACAAATTGTGTAATATCAGGAACTATAGTAGCTTACAGAAATGTTATTCAATGGAAACTGAGTCTTACGGCTCCCACACACAGCTGTGTTCCGTCAATGCATGCCAGTGGGTGTTCCCGACGGTAGCTATGCAAATGACTTGAAGTAAAACCGTAATGTGATTGGTTGGTGCCGTCCGTAGATTGGCTTGATTGGCCGGTGCCGTCTGTCGGTGCAGCAACAGCTGAACTCCTCAACGCGAGTGGCGGGAGAAACGCGATGCGACGGACCCACAATTCAGTTCGGCAACAGATCACGTGAGCCCATGTAAAGTGAATGGGATGCGTCTCCAGCAACGCGAAGCACGCAGCTGTGTGTGGGAGCCGTAAATCAGCAGAATGGTGAGAACATTGTTTTTCTATTTGTTCATCATTTTTTAAAACTTAATTCCATGAGAAGTAGGTTTTGTTTTTCAGTGGGTGCATCTTGTCAGGAGAATTCTGTAGGCTATATCCTTTATGTACAAATGTACACAGACTGCTACTTAAAATAAATCTAGAAGAGGATACAATAGAATACCAAATTAGAACATCTGAATTGGTGTTGAGGGCATGTACTACTTGGCATAATTACATGAAGGTTGTAAACTAGAAACACAAAATGTGTACCAACAGCAGTGGTCATTAGTCATTTCAGCAGTCATTATCAGAATATTCTGTAGAATTCTGGAAATTTGAATAACCAAAATATTATGGCGATAGAAATGTGGTTCCAGCTTACCTTGCATTCTACCATGGTAGAAATCAACTCTAAAAACAGAGATATTTTATTTCAGTCACTGCCTGAAACTCAATTCATTTTCAGAACTGATTTAGAAAACATTTTATCGCAACTTACCCGAACAGACAGCCCCAGCGTCTCGGTGATGTCCACAGTTATGGGTTCCCAGACGTAAGTGACCACAGCTCATCAGAGTTGACTCATTTCCAGTGCATAACATGTCATCCAGCCAGATCTGCCCTGATCCCTCTCCAAAATGAGCATCCTTTGGTGCTTCAATGGCCTCCCCACAGCCCAGCTCTTTACAGATCACTTTAGCGTCCGTCATGTCCCAGAAGTCGTGACACACGGTTCCCCACTCTCCGTTGTGGAAAACCTCCACTCTGCCAGCGCATCGATTAGGCCCATTCACCAGCCTGACGGCTATACGACAGAATCACATGAACACCATTCAACACACACAACACTGGTACTTAAAATGGCCTCAGAAGAGTCATGACGAACAGATAGAAAAGGCAACAGAGAGATTTGCCATGTGGGTGCACATGTGCACATACACAGTCTGCAAAGAGTACCACTGAATGTGGAAATTAGCCCTTCACAATACCAAATGAAGATGTGCATACTGAAAAGGGATGAGGGAGAGGTAGGCATACAAGAAGAAGGTATACAAGAAGAGCATACCAACACTGCATATTAATTAAAGGAAGCAGCAAGGGCACCAAACTGCCTTATATATGGACCTACAACGTACGCCAACAATCATTTTTACAGTGCTACACTCAGGAAATGAAACATAACTGAATAATTTACTCTTTATTACTTCCGATTAAAGTTTATATTCATGTAGATATACAGTATAAATTGATTGATGTACATCAAGACCAGGAATATCACCGGTAATTTCTTCAAAATTGAACAGCACTTTATGCAAGCATATTATGCACTTCATGCAAGCATATTATAGAGCCTTCCTGTTTACAGACATCTCATTATTGAACACATTAACAAATGAGGAAGCGTAATGACAGTAGATCAGGGGCAGTGTGTCATCACCTACCTGAACAGACAACCTCAGCAGCACCTTCGCCATGTCCACATGCATGAGTCCCCCAGCCCTGGACTGATTTGGCCACCTCAAGGGCATAGCCACAGCCCAGCTTCTGGCAAACCGCTTCAGCATCAGTCATATCCCAGTGGTGATCACACACAGGGCCCCACTGTCCATCACGATAAACCTCCACTCGGCCAGCACAGCGGTCAAACCCCTTTATCAGCCTCACATCAGCTGAATTAGAGGTGTCTGAATATGGGGAAGCCAGAGGGCTCATGTGTTAGAAGTGGCAACCGCTGAATTCACAATAGTTATATTATTTATTTTATCTTATCTTTATCTTTTATCTTTACAGAGCAACCAAAACAGGGAGTGTTCTTGATTGACATACGCTGAACTTAAGGCCAGATCCAGACCATAGTTTTTTAGTGAAATAATAAGAATGTTAGATTTTGGTTTGAATAAAGTTAGAAGCCATCCATGTTCACTTACTTAAGCAGACAACGCCCGCGTTGGAGCGTTCACAGATAGATCCACGGTGGTTACCCCAAGGTCCGTGGCCGCAGTTCTTCACTAAGGACTCCTTTCCATCACAGTCAACATTGTCAAGCCAGATCGGCTGAGAGGATTTTCGATCATGTTTTTTGGTCCAACGGAGTCTCCCACATCCAAGCTCTTTGCAAACCACCTCAGCACTGTCGGTCTTCAAGGCTTTGCCACATATGGTACCCCACTGACCGTCATGAAGAACCTCAACTATTCCAGCACAACGATGCGTCCCATTTATGAGCCGAATGTTTGCCAAGGCTGGAGACACTGCTGGGGGTGCAAGAGATGGAGATTACATGGATGACATAAACTAAAGCTTTTCATCTCCATATTTCATTGTGTTCATATTTGTAGAAGGGTTACTACATCTTTACCTAATAAAAAAGCGAAGGGCAGAGCACATCTTAGGTTCACTGGATTGGAAAGGTACAGCAAAATAAATAGTTATATATCTCATCAACATTGAAAAATGTAAATCATTGTAAATCTTCTGGGTGTGTATTCTTCACATGAATAACCAACACGAACACGAACAAAGATTCAACACAATTTCTCAATTCATTTCCAGAAATGTCTTGGCACAAGGCCAACAAGAGAGGAGCAAACTTGTCACAACTTACTCAGGACAGAATATCTTCATCAATAACATGACCACACACATAACAGCAACTACTAACCAATAATGATCATAAAGTGCCGTCCTTTTTACCTGCCAAGGGAAATTACTGCGATTCTGCTAGTCGCAGTATACATCCCGCCTACCAACAACAACAACGATAAGAACGCGGCTCTTAGTGAACTGTACCAGGCTGTCAGTGAACAACAGACGGCACACCCAGACGGTTTCACCATCTTCACTGGAGATTTTAACCATGCTAACCTTAAAACTGTACTTCCAAAGCTACACCAGCATGTTGATTTTCCAACAAGAGGAGATAACATCCTGGACCTGGTCTACACTACACACAAAGGAGCATACAAAGCCACCCCCCTCCCCCACATTGGACTTTCAGACCATATCACTGTTATGCTAATGCCCGCATACAGACAAAGGGTAAAAGTGAACAAACCGGTTCGCAAGCAGGTAAAAGTGTGGCCTGAGGGAGCCTCCGATGCTCTTCAAGACTGCTTTGACACAACAGACTGGGAAATGTTTAAGCAGGCAGCCACTTACAACAACCAGACAGACATAGAGGAGTATACAGACACTGTAACCTCTTACATCACCAAGTGCATCGATGATGTGACCCACACAAAAGACATCATCACTCGGGCTAACTGGAAGCCATGGCTGACAGGGGATGTCCTCAGGCTGCTGAGGGCCAGAGACAAAGCCTACAGAGCTGGGGATGAAACTGGCATGAGAACAGCGAGAGCCAACCTGTCCCGTGGCATCAAGGAAGCAAAAAAGGAATACACTCACAAGATAACCACCCACTTCAAAGACAGCAGGAACGCACAAAGCCTATGGCAGGGCATTCAGGCCCTCACGGACTACAAGCCCGCGCCACAGAGCTGCGAGAGCAACATCCCTCTGCTCAACAACCTGAACCGCTTCTTTGCTCGCTTTGAAGCACAAAACAGCACCTGCCCACAGAAGACCCATCCCCCTCTACATGAGCAGCCCCTGTGCCTCTCTGCCGACAGCGTGAAGAGGACACTTGCTGCTATCAACACCCGTAAGGCAACAGGTCCAGACAACATCCCTGGTCGTGCGCTGAAGGACTGCGCAGGGGAGCTTAAGGATGTCTTCACAGACATCTTTAACACTTCCCTGAAGCAAGCCATCGTCCCATCTTGTTTCAAAGCTGCCACCATCATACCTGTGCCGAAGAAAACTGCTCCATCCTGCTTCAATGACTACCGCCCTGTGGCACTGACACCCATCATCATGAAGTGCTTTGAGCGGCTTGTCATGTCACATATCAAATCCATTCTCCCCCCCACCCTGGACCCCTTCCAGTTTGCATACCGAGCCAAACGGTCTACAGAGGATGCAATCTGCTCTGCCCTCCACCCAGCCCTCACCCACCTGGAAAAAAGAGACTCATATGTGAGATTGCTGTTTATAGACTTCAGTTCTGCATTCAACACCATAATACCACAACAACTCATCTGCAAACTTGACAAACTGGGACTCAGTACCTACCTCTGCAACTGGCTACTGGACTTCCTCTGTCAGAGGCCTCAAGTAGTACGTGTTGGCAACAATACCTCAAGCAGCATCACACTGAGCACAGGGGCCCCCCAAGGCTGCGTGCTCAGTCCGCTGCTCTTCACCCTGCTGACGCATGACTGCACTGCAACCTACAGCAACAATCACATAGTGAAATTTGCTGACGACACAACTCTGGTGGGTCTCATCACCAAGGGCGACGAGACTCAATACAGGTTGGAGGTCGACCATCTGACCACGTGGTGCAGGGACAACAACCTCCTGCTGAACGTCAGCAAGACCAAAGAGATTGTTGTTGACTTCCGGAGAGGTCACACCCAACACCTGCCACTGACCATCGACGGTGCTGTGGTGGAGAGAGCGAGCAGCACCAAATTCCTGGGGGTGCACATCAGTGAAGACCTCTCCTGGACCACCAACACAGCATCACTGGCGAAGAGAGCTCAGCGCCGCCTGTACTTCCTGCGGAAACTCAGGCGAGCAAGTGCTCCACCAGCCATCATGACCACATTCTACCGAGGCACCATTGAGAGCATCCTCTCCAGCTGTATCGCTGTGTGGGGCGGAAGCTGCACTGAATACAACAGGAAAGCCCTGCAGCGCATAGTGAACACAGCTGGAAGGATTATTGGTGCTTCACTCCCCTCCCTGAAGGACATTTACACCACCCACCTCACCCGCAAGGCGACCAAAATTGTGAGTGATGCAAGTCACCCCGCTCACAATCTGTTTGATCTACTGCCCTCTGGGAAGAGGTACAGAAGCCTGCGCTCCCGCACTACCAGACTCACCAACAGCTTCATACACCAAGCTGTTAGGATGCTGAACTCTCTCCCTCCTCTCCCCCCTCCACCCTCAGCTACATAACATCCTGGACATTGGACCCACAAATGGCCGCCTGCACCACTCCACTTGCACACTTGTACACTTTGCAACTTGTTGTTGTTGTCCTGGAAACACAACACTTCTGCTGCTCTTACATAACTTGCACCACTATGCCACTTTATTTCTTACTTAGGTCAAACAGAACTACCTCAGCCTCTTATTGGCCTGACTTTGCACTAGTATTTTATTTTATTGACTGTCTATGCACAATTTCAACCAAATTTTGCTGCTCTTATTTTTTCATTATATGTGCCCTCTTATTTACTTATTTACTTACTTTTTTGTTTACTTGAATGTTATGTTTGTCTGTGGACTTAAAATTGTTAAAATATGTCTTGTCTCCACCGTGGGATAGTGAGAAACGTAATTTCGATCTCTTTGTATGTCTGGAACATGTGAAGAAATTGACAATAAAGCTGACTTTGACTTTGACTTTGACTAATAAACCATTTCCTTCTCCATAAGTCCCAACATGTCCATTGATTATTTTACTTTTTTTAAGTTATTTAAAATTATTTGAGAGGTTGTTCATAACAACTGGTCATAACAACTGGGGGAAATGGCCAGTAGCCTTGACTTATCAAGTCATCTGAGGTCATCAAGTTCCTGCAATGTCTGTCATTTCTTTTTCTCAAAAGTTCAACAGCTTCTCAAACAGCTTTCTCAAAAGTTCAACGGCATTGGAAATAGTCAGTTTGTTGTTCTGAGTACAGCTTGAATAAAATTTAGTCCAGTTTGTATTTGTCTGCCATCATAAATATAGACCTGGTTATAACAGAAGTATATAGTGTAGTAACCCACCTGGAAGGTAGATATCATCCATGCTGAATCTTTCCTCAGACTAAGACGCAGCATGAGACCTTTGTCTTGGATTTCCAGTGGTCAAGACAGCCTGTTCACTGTGTAACTGGTGCTCTCACTAACTGGTCTTGGTACGACTGCTTAGCTTGTGACAGCTCTCATGTGAGGTGGGGCGAATAAAAAGAGAGGGCATCCGAGAGAAAAGAGGAAGCCAGTGTGTAGACAGCGTTTGCCGGTATTTGTCCAGTGTGTGTGCAGCGTTTATTGTTATTTAGCCAGTGAAATGAGAGGTGTTTTTCCTTTAAGAGAAAGACAGGATTTTGACAAAATCAAATCAAGAGTCAATTAGTAAGCATAGATGTCACGTCATTGACCCATATCACAGTTGTGCTGTAATTGACAGTACTGTCCTTCTTATTTAAATCATTATTTAAATCGTACATAAAACACCAGATCAGCCTAAAGTTCATGTGGAACTAGTTCTGGGCTCAGGCCGAGTCCGTGTGAACTTGCTGGATGCATCCACTCCTAACAAACACAAGAGTGTCCTTTCACAACTCAAAAAATGCTCATGTAAGTAAGGGATAAAGGCCGCAGAGGTGTCCTGTTATGGACGAGGGCGAGAGGCAAAGAACTCCCTGACGCGCAGCGGAGTGTAACAGGATACCCCGAAGGCCGTTATCCCGCTTATCACCCGGTTGCCACTATAGGCAATAGTAATGCCTTTATACCACGCAGTTTCGTTTAAAAAGAAGCCAACTTGTTGTACAACTCTCTTTGGCCCTAGGCCTATAACAGTGATAGCATGGACAGTTTGATAGCTTGTTTACAGTTGATTCCACTGTTGTGAAGCCTGCTTCCAGGCTCAACCGTCGTCCTCATAGATAGATATATACGTATATCTATGGTCGTCCTATATGGTTGTTATAGTTACCATTCATAAGCATTGATATGAAACAGTTATAAAGAATGTTAATAGACATACAGTACGACATGGACACAGAGACCTGCACTTTGTGGTTCAGCACAGCTACTTCATTTCATACTTGGGGTCCTGTGCTGTGAAGAACTGTCTGGAGCAACAAAAGCTTCATGGGCTCTAATTAGTGTTACACAAAAACTGCAGTGGGCATTTAGGCAAATGTACTGCAGAAACCAGGCAGTGGCAACAGGCAATTGTCAATATTTCTGAACTTATTGACATGTTTAAAGCACTTGAAGCAACCTGAGTAATGTTTTGTGCTATTTCACATCTAGAGGGGAAATTACAGTTGACTTTGAATGAGAATTTGTCTATGATTTCATGGAAATGGGCTTAGTGTGACTTAGAGAACTTGCTCATCTGTGTAAGTTCGCTTGAATGTTAACTCATTGCCTGGTTGGCTCATTTTGTGTCAGATACATCGCCCAGCTCATTTTGTGTGTGTGTTGTTTTACACAGTTCTCAACCTTATCTTGCCTCATGAGTGAGAATTTGACCAGTCACTCCCAGAAGAAGAAAAAGAACACACTTTAAGGAAGTATTTTCTCCTCCCCAGAACTGCTGCTCAAGTTCTCAGAACAGAAGCATGACCAGATAAATTCATGACCAGTTAACTGCATACAACTGCATTCAGCATGACCATACCATAAATATTTGTCTTTGTATTTTAGGCCCGACTGGCTTGACCAGTTTTGTTTCATATGAAGAACCTATGTGCTAACAGAACAGAGACTCTAGAAGTCAGTCAGGGTTGAAAATGTCTTATTGTGTCATATTAATGCTGCACAACAGCGCAAAAAATCAGGATTCAAGATTTGTTTGTTTGATTCAAGTTTGATTAATTGCAATTTTTGTTTTACTTATACGTTTTTCGTGATGGATATTAGCCTAAATATAAAATTATGCAATTAACATATATCATAATCAAGGAATTAAATACCAATTTGAATATATATATATATACAGTATATATATATATTTTTTTTTTTTCTGCTTAGAATACAATTTCTACAGAATCCAACAGATATCCAATGATACCATTAAGGTCGTTGAGCCTAAACTTGACAGGCATACCTCCTATGCATTATGCAGAAAAGACACAACAGACACAAAGGATGTGGTTAGGTGGGGTGGGGCTGGGTGGGCGGAGAGAGAAGAGACAGATTTATATACACCATGCTTTGAGGCACAATCTCACTTTCCCAACACAAACTTCACTGGTGCCAAATCAAGTCACCTCTACTAGAACACTATGGTAATAAACACCTTTTTTATATATATGGCTTTACAAGCACTTCAATCAAATCTAAAAGCACATTTTTATTACATAATAGGATATTTTTTATGAATGGTAGACGTGTTCATTTTTCTAGCTTTTCAGACATCCTCAAGAATGTGTGATACAGTAGGCCTATGTCATGATATGAAGGGTCAGGGATGGAAATTAACCACCCGCCCCCCGCCAAATGCGGGTAGTTTTGTGCGCTGGCGGGTGAATTTGGTCAACTTACCAGCCACTGTGGCGGGTAGAGCTAGCGTACCACAAATAGTCAGATCCGGTCTAATTTTCATACTTATTGACGGTTAAAAATAAGAAAGTGTCTGTAGGGATCATGTAGCCTAATGTACCACAACTACAACGTTCTACAACTCGTAGTGAGCCGCCACCGCAGCATAGCCTATAGGCACTGGTGCAACGCTTCACTTTCACTTCACTACCATTAAGAAACTGTCACTATGCTTTCATGTGCCACTGCTAGATTATTTCAGGATAACTGCATAGACATAAATCTAGTGAGATCTGTGGATCTGCGTTATATCTTCACAGGCTAATATTCTCACGTAGTTCTCTTTTGAATTGGCCCGTAGGCCTAGGTATTTTAGACCTATGAGGCAGATAGACGGACATCTCCACACCCATTCGTCGTGATGGAATATCTCACAAACTTTTCATTCAAAGAAATTACAAACCGTATCAGAATAAACAGCAGAATTTACCGAACGCAAAGGTGTAAAGCATTCCCTTAAAGGAGAATTCCGGTGTGAAATTGACCTTAGCTGCACTGAAAGATGTTGCCGAGTACTTACATGTGTCCAATAGGCACCTTCGGTCACCCCCTAGTATTCCGAATTGCGCCGATTTTCGCCGAACTTGCATAAGGTTTTCAGCTAGCTGTGGGGGCATAGCGTAACCTATGCAGCTAAATCGCTATTTTTACACCATTAAAAATGTTCCAAATAACTCCACACTGCATTGGTAGACTTCTGAGGGTCCTGACATTTAAAACGAGATACTGAGAACTTTGGAAGTGCACAGGAAGTTTATTAAAAAAGACTGTTTATACAAGCAGTACCTTCAGAGAATCTCTCCGCTGGCCGCCATCTTGTAATGAAGTCGTGATCAGTCGACTGCCGAGCACGAACTAACAGGAAGGACAGGGGAACAGATTGCAAAAGTAATTACAAAATTACTAATTACAAAAGTAAATAGGAAATATATAGTTACTGTCTACATGAGCATAATGAGTAGGCTACACGGTATCAACGAAGCTCAAAAGGTTTTACATCAGTGATGGGAATCTCGCGTAATGTTGTTGACAGAAGACGTGCTGCACACGTGAAGGAAACAGCTGATCAGTTACGTGATTATTTACATTACTTGTGGACTGGACTTGGAAGTTTGCAAATCTTGAGAAGATGGCAGAATACGAAAAGACACAGAGTTATACGAGGAATTTGAAATCATCGGATCTGCAAAATATAAATGACTATTACTGCACACGTGAGGAGGAGTGACCGGCCGGCATGTGGGCAGGCTACACTGACATTACGGAGGAAGACGAGGCGAAGAGCAGGAAGGATGGTTCGCGTATGTGCAATACCAGGTTGTGGCAAGAGGATGAGGAGCAACAATCCAGAAACGTTCGCGACTTCATTACAAGATGGCGGCCAGCGGAGAGATTCTCTGAAGGTACTGCTTGTATAAACAGTCTTTTTTAATAAACTTCCTGTGCACTTCCAAAGTTCTCAGTATCTCGTTTTAAATGTCAGGACCCTCAGAAGTCTACCAATGCAGTGTGGAGTTATTTGGAACATTTTTAATGGTGTAAAAATAGCGATTTAGCTGCATAGGTTACGCTATGCCCCCACAGCTAGCTGAAAACCTTATGCAAGTTCGGCGAAAATCGGCGCAATTCGGAATACTAGGGGGTGACCGAAGGTGCCTATTGGACACATGTAAGTACTCGGCAACATCTTTCAGTGCAGCTAAGGTCAATTTCACACCGGAATTCTCCTTTAAGTTATAGCCGTTCCCGAGTAATCCGGTTTTGAAATTGAAGCAAATGTCTACTACACGGTCTCCAGCGCTGGGCTTTTGTCATATATGATAAGGCCAAATACAAAATAAATGTTAACAATATCGCCTAGATAACTGTACAACCAGAGTTTTTCCAATGTAGTTTCACAAAATGCTAAGCATGCATATTACGTTTCTTAAAGCTGAGCTGTGCTTAAATTGTTCAGTGCATGATTTCATTACGGGCCAAATAGAAAATAAATGCTAAATGTTAAATATAGCCTTGATACCTGTAAATATTTAAATCAGATGATGTACACTATAGTTAGATCAAGTAGAGAGTTGGATTATAGGATGCTCCAGAACTCACACAAACTTAAAGGAGCCACACCACCTTTATGACAAGACACTATAGCATATGAATGTGGTTCTGACTGTTGACCTTTAGTTTTGTTGCTACTGTGCTTGGAGGACAGGTTTAGGGCAAAACTCAGCACATTTTAGTCATATTGCAATAATGCCGATTACCGTGATCATTTTGGGTAGCCTACTATAATCATGATATCACATTTTCATGCCGTTTCTCTAGTGGCTGGTAAAAAAGTTGAGTGGAAAGTTTTTGGAATCCACCAGCCACAGTGGCAGGTAGAAAAAATATATTTAATTTAATTATATATATATCACACATTCACATATATTATATACTGTATGATATTTGTGAATTATAGCTGTCATATGATATACAAAGACATATTCAATATACTACGTGTTAATGTAGACAGGCAAAACATTACCAGCAACGTCACCCACATCAGCCACATTGGGGGTGTTCCTGGATTGGGAGGCTGGTACTTTAACCTTCTATTGTGTCTGTTCAGACACCCTGATCCATCTGCACACTTTCAAGGCCCGTTTTACTGAACCACTCTATCCAGCGTTTAGGATTAAGGATGCTGATGCTTATGTATTTCTGGCATAGACATATCCCACTCAATAAGTCATGTTATTGTGGCCTTTTTTTGTCATGACTTCATGTTTGCTATGAATATTCAATACATGATAAGATTTGTAAGTTTATGATTAATGCTTTTGAAATTCCCTGTGTATTTCTTCTGTTAGAAACTAATGAAAGCATTGATATGAAACAGTTATAAAGAATGTTAATAGACATACAGTACGACATGGACACAGAGACCTGCACTTTGTGGTTCAGCACAGCTACTTCATTTCATACTTGGGGTCCTGTGCTGTGAAGAACTGTCTGGAGCAACAAAAGCTTCATGGGCTCTAATTAGTGTTACACAAAAACTGCAGTGGGCATTTAGGCAAATGTACTGCAGAAACCAGGCAGTGGCAACAGGCAATTGTCAATATTTCTGAACTTATTGACATGTTTAAAGCACTTGAAGCAACCTGAGTAATGTTTTGTGCTATTTCACATCTAGAGGGGAAATTACAGTTGACTTTGAATGAGAATTTGTCTATGATTTCATGGAAATGGGCTTAGTGTGACTTAGAGAACTTGCTCATCTGTGTAAGTTCGCTTGAATGTTAACTCATTGCCTGGTTGGCTCATTTTGTGTCAGATACATCGCCCAGCTCATTTTGTGTGTGTGTTGTTTTACACAGTTCTCAACCTTATCTTGCCTCATGAGTGAGAATTTGACCAGTCACTCCCAGAAGAAGAAAAATATATCATATCCCACTCAATAAGTCATGTTATTGTGGCCTTTTTTTTGTCATGACTTCATGTTTGCTATGAATATTCAATACATGATAAGATTTGTAAGTTTATGATTAATGCTTTTGAAATTCCCTGTGTATTTCTTCTGTTAGAAACTAATGAAACTTTATTGAGAATGGACATTTGAAAGAATTGGGGCAGGATAGGATGGTAAATCAATAAATAGCTCATGCATTATTGATAACTGAGATATCTAGCTTTTCTGGGGCACTTATGTCCCTTTTCTGATGGCACTGGAATCAATAAAACTTTTTGCAAATGATACATTTTTTTTAATGTGTGATTGTATTACCAAAAGATAGATTCAGTGTAGGTAAACATGTTATAATCGTGAACACCAGATCACTGAAAACAGGCCATCGATGAAGTGATGTATGTCACATTTACTTTGATCCAGTACAACCACCACCACCACCCGTCTATTAGTAAACATACATACATGCACATATATACATTATAAAAACAAACATCATCAAATCATAGGTTATAAATCACAAGCAGGAAAAGTCACTGTGAGCATGAGAGCCCAGAGGCTACTAGAGCCGTTTTAAACTCAGCAATATGGTTCACAGTGTCAGATGTACAATTTACACTTTTAAATACATTATTTACAGTCCACTGGAGATGTGATCTGCTGGTCTTTCAAACGGTGAAAATAGGGAACACCACAGTCACGCTCGGCATTTTCCATCTCCTCTCCCTCCACTCCCATCGTCAGGCACTGCAGACACTGTGACCAGTAGTCACTGGAAGAATCCTTAGGCGCCTGTAAAATATGGTTTCTAAAGATGCAGACAATGTATATTCTACATAGACTTTTTTTTAATTATTATTGTCGTGCAACTGAACAAAACTGTTTTAGAACGAGCTGTTTGGAATGAAGAATGTGTTTGACTTACCCTGTCATGCCCAGTCCATCTCCTCCTCATCGTGATTCAGCTGAGGTCTGTCAGCCCTCTGGGTGGCGTCATCTACAGGATCCGTCTGAGGTGTCTGAGATCAGGACATGTACAGGAGGATCAAACACATAGTTGAACTATACAGATGGTGCTGAGAGAAGCTCTCCAGTCTATAGCACTGTATAATAAACATCAGAGACGCTTTGCTACAAGCAGAAAGTGCAGGAGCTATTAGGATATTGTGTTGGTTAGTAGGATCTTTCGTCCTTTTTTGTGATGTTTTATTTTGTCAGATTTTGTCATGATTTAGTCAATAGGTGGTTGAATGGACAGACTAGGTTCCTTGATCTCAAACATACCCACTCCATCTCCTCGCTCAGATGCAGTCCCTCCAGCATGTTGGCGATGTCCTCATGTTCATCCCTAGTTGCCTGCTTAGGAAAATGTGATCAGATGATCTGTAAACATTTCACTGTTTAAACAAACAGTTGTCTCTGTGTGTTAGTGTGCCCCTGTATACACAGTTATTACTTGGTGCGACTGCTACGCTGTAAAAGGGGGCAGGTTTTATTTTTTTACCTGATGGCATGGGGTTATTTAAGGGGAGTGGGAAGACGCCGCTCGGTCCTAATACACCTGTTTACGAAGGCAAGGTGTGCCAGGCTGGGGAAGCACGGTGTGGAGAAAGTGTTTTTCGTCTTACTGTGAGCTCTGAGATTTTCTGTGGCGCTTGAGAGGTGGATCAGGCAGCTGGGCCGACTAAATAGGGAAGACAGCTGGTTTCCTCGGAGAGCGGTATGTTTTCTTTGTTTTACATTTACTTCTTGTTCAGACCATGGTCATCTCTAAGCTGGACTATTGTAATTCACTATTAGCTGGCTTACCCGCTTGTGTAACAAGATCATTACAGCTGATTCAAAATGCTGGAGCACGCCTGGTCTTCAATCAGCCAAAGAGGACACATGTAACTCCTCTCCTAGTTACTCTCCATTGGCTCTTTATAGTAGCCAGAATTAAATTTAAATCTCTCACTTTGGCCTATAGGACACTAACTAGATCTGCTCCTAGTTATTTTAATTCAATAATCAAGCCTTACATCCCCAACCGCCCACTGCGGTCTTCTGGTGAGCGTATGTTGTGTCGACCAGTCATAAAAACTGGGTCTAATTCCAGACTCTTTTCTTCAGTGGTTCCATGTTGGTGGAATGAACTGCCCAGTGCTCTCCGTTCCTGTGGTAGTTTTGGGTCGTTTAAGAGGGGTCTAAAGACATTCCTATTCAACATATACTTAGTTGTTTAAGCGCTTATGTGTTATGGTTTATATAATGTTGTTTTATTTTAATTGGGCTGTTAATTAATTTGACATTATTGTTTATTATTGATATTCTCCTTAATGTAGTCTTAGCATGTTATTGTTTTTATATTATTGATTGAATTGACATTATTGTTTTATTATTGCCTTTCCCCTTTTTTACATTGCTTTTTTTATTAGGCTATTGATTGAATTGATATTATTGTGTACTACAACTATTCTCCTTACTATATTTGACCTAGATTTTAATCTGTTCCCTGTTCATTTTTAAATATTATTATGTTGTTTTGTATTTATATGTCGCTTTGGACAAAGGCGTCTGCTAAATCCATAACCATAACCATAACCATAACATAATCACATAACCAAAGTGTGTGGGGTATTTACCTGGACAGTAGAGGGGTTGATGCGTGTTTATTATGTTCATCTTCTCCGTCTTTTCGCACAGGCTTGTATATACAGTATTGTACTTTGTGTACACCATCAGCTGATTCATAAAAACAATACTCGCAGGAAACATTTATTTTCTTGCAGATCCAGTGGTTCCGCGCATCATTACTGACCGATGTTTGTTTTAGACTTGCTTCTGTCTATTTATTTTGTTTGTTTGTTTTAGACCTGCTTCTGTTTATTTATTTTGTTTGTTTGCAAACTGCTCAAGGGTGGGTTAAGGTGTAACTTTTCTAGCTGGCCAGCCATGCATGCGGTTTTAGGTTGGGTGTAGGGCTGCCACTAACCATTATTTTCAGTCGATTAATCTGACGATTATTTTCTCGATTAATCGATTAGTTGTTTGATCGATAAAATGCCAGAAAATGGTGGAAAAATGTTCATAATTGTTTTAATGTATTAAAATGTATTACAGTAATGAGCTCTTCATTCACTGTGTGCTTGTTGGGTTTTTCCATGATGAATTGAACTAAAGTGTGACGTGTTACTCTTAGGACAATATCTTCAAAATATGCAATATCTTAGGACACACTGTAGTAGAGTGTGGGGTGCTATAAAATCACTTCATTTGCTTATTCCATATTAGAGCTCTTGTGATTGTAACTGCTTTGTTCTTTGCTGCTGACTAACAGCTATCCAAGGTGGGCGTTGTATGGTTATTTGTCTTTACTAGCATTGTCTGTTATTCATGTCCATGGATTTGACCCTTTCTTGCTAAATCTAAAAGAAATAGTATTTATTTGTATATGAGATGAGCATGGATATCTGGCCTTTTTGTCCCAAAAAGACCATGTAACTATCAGAGCTGCCCTGTGTGCAGTCTTTCTCTCTCTCTCTCTCTCTCTCTCTCCTTATGGTGGGTGCTACATCTGGACATTACACATAGTTGTACTGAGAGCTAATAAGAGAGTAGTTTGTAAACAGATGTATGTTCCATCTCTTCCCTTACTTACATTATCTTTACTTAATATGCTGTAGTTTTGGAGGGACTGAAGATGTTAGTTTTATAGTATGTCTATGGCACATTCCTTGGCCAGTGTAAACTGACCCATATCTGACACACAGTCCCTAGCAGTACACTCCCGGCTCTGTGATTGGTGGCATTCTACACTCCTGGCTCTGTGATTGATGGCACTCTACACTCCTGGCTCTGTGATTGGTGGCACTCTACACTCCTGGCTCTGTGATTGGTGGCACTCTACACTCCTGGCTCTGTGATTGGTGGCACCCAGGCTGCCTCATAAACATACCCATTCCATGTCGTCAGTCAGGTGGACTCTCTGTAACATGGCAACTGTGTCATGAAGGACATCTTCTGATGCCTGCTTTTTGATTAGAAAGAATACACACACTGTAAATATGTTATAGTCACAATAACTCAATATCAATCTACTGTTTGCTCATGAATGATAACAACTATGTGGTCTAGCATACCCATTCCATCTCATACTTGGAGTCTTCTGAGAGGTACTGTGTGGATGTTCTCCATTCCTTCTGGTACAACAAAGGAAGGAGATTATCCTCTGCCTAGTACGGTTAATCAGAGCTTCTTCTGTTATTGGTTTGTATACATGATCTACTCAAACAGATAAAGATTTAAAGGAGAATTCCAGTGTGATATTGACCTAAAGTGTGTTGAAACATGATACCGAGTGTGAACGTATGTCTCATAGCTCATCTCGGCTTGTCCCCTGCACTCAGAAATCTGGCGCTAGTTAGCCGATACCAACAGTTTTTCAATGGGGGTGCCTCGGGCATCGGCCTAGCCATGCAAATAAATCACTGTTTAACACCATTTACGAGGCTCAAAGTAGCTCCATACTTAATTGGTAGACTTCCGAGGGCCTTGACATTTAAAACGAGACATTGAGAACTTTGAAAAAGCACTGGTAGTTTATTTACAAGACGATTTCTACAGACAGTACCTTGAGGAAGTTTACCGTTCGCCGCCATCTTGAATTTAGTCACGATAAGTCGAGCGACGAGTACGAATGAACAGGTATGACAAGTGATCAGATTCCAAAAATAATTCCAGTAGCAGCAACTGCCGTGGAAATTCATGGATTCCAGTTGCTTCCAGTAGCAGCAACTGGAATCCATGCATTTCCACGGAATTATTTTTGGAATTTGATCCCTTGTCATACCTGTTCATTCGTACTCGTCGCTCGACTTATCGTGACTAAATTCAAGATGGCGGCGAGCGATAAACTTCCTCAAGGTACTGTCTGTAGAAATCGTCTTGTAAATAAACTACCAGTGCTTCCAGTGCAAGTTCTCAATGTCTCGTTTTAAATGTCAAGGCCCTCGGAAGTCTACCAATTAAGTATGGAGCTACTTTGAGCCTCGTGAATGGTGTAAAACAGTGATTTATTTGCATGGCTAGGCCGATGCCCGAGGCACCCCTATCGAAAAACTGTTGGTAGCATCGGCTAACTAGCGCCAGCTTTCTGAGTGCAGGGGACAAGCTGAGATGAGCTATGAGACATACGTTCACACTCGGTATCATGTTTCAACACACTTTAGGTCAATATCACACCGGAATTCTCCTTTAAGCCACTCCACTGTATATTAGATATTATTTTATGATAAACACTCCAATGAACAACAAATTGCTGTCATTATGTCAATACTATGGATATATCTCATAAAAATTTCTGAAGAGAGCAAGAGAAAAGAGAGAAAAGTGCTTCAAGTGTGAAGACTTTAGTCCAACCTTTCCAGAGATGACTGCTCAGGTGCTGAGACTTCGCTCTAAAAGAACTCCGTTATGGCAAAGCTCAAAGCAAGATTGTGGCGTCTTAGCCAGATCGACTGAGATTGCTGAAAGCCACATTCCTCAAGCACCAAGGCCCAGACTGCCGGGCCCGGTTCCATCTGGGCCTTGGCCTCTGTAGAATGTGGCTTTGTCAGCACAGCTCAGTCATCCTGAACAAGTCGCCACAGCTTGCTTGAGACTTGCCAGAAATGACTTCCTTTGGAACCGAAAGCTCAATTCCTGAACAAAGGAAAGTAAAGTAAACATCTGTTCATATTGATTGCTATATCCCTGCCCATATATTAATATGACAAATCACCAACGGTGCTGTCACATTCTCCTCAGGTAGTTGAAGAGGCAGCTGGTGCTGGCAAAGGGAGCTGGCTCTGTCACCCCGCTGCATGACCTGTCTGTTTCGAAAGATAAAAATACTCTCTCATTTGGTGATGAAATTGTCTTTTTTACAACATAGTATTTGTCACATGCTATTGTTTAATTTAAGTTTGTTATTGTTGACAATTGCATCCAAAGCAACTTAATGATAAACAATTAATGCAAACATTTCATCGCCCCAGACATATTTGGGTCATTTTATGAAACGGGTGCCTTTTCCACTATAACATTTAAAACATTTTTGGCAAAAGTACATTTCTTTTCAATTTATCCACAGCATTAAAGACTTGATCACCCTCCAAAAATATATTTGCCCACCTACATTTTCACATTTGAATAATGGAAAATAATATATAGGCCTATAATGTGACGGGATGGTACATTTCATGAGAAAATTACTCTAATTATCCAAAACGGTCAAGTTATTGACTCAACATGCATACTTTCAATTAGAAATCATTGTTTAGCAATGACAGTGTAAAAACATTTATGTGGTGATATTAGGTAAATGTCATGTCGGTCAACCCGGACACAAGGAAATGGCCACACACTAAATGGTTCAAAATAGTGTGATACTAGTCTTTAAAAATAGTATTTTCTTGTACATCATGTTAACAAGAACCCTTGCATTATTAGCTTTAGGCTTTACAAACACACTTTGGCTCTTTGTGTTGTGGACGCAAATGGCACCCTTTTCGTAGAATGACCCATTTACAGAAAAAAAAAACAAGCTCTGCAGAATCTAATAAGCTTCTAATATGTTCAAATCTAATTGAGAATAGTTTTATTTGGATTTAGAGAATTTGTTAATTCCAGTATGCTTGTGGGTCATTAAACAGGTTTAAAACAACTGATGAGTGCTGCCCTTAATTCAAAACTGTTTATAAATTGTTCAAAAATTCAGCACCCAGATAAGGTGTTGAGGGCTATTCCTGCTTTTTAACTTGAGTATGCTTTAAATAGTTCTTACCTTTGCCAAATCTGGAGATTCACCTGGTTCACACCTGCTCCTCTCTTACCTGAAGACAACTGAATCGTGTGATCACGGTCACCTGTAATTATAGGCTAGCTTTGCTATGAGGAAATGCCTGATCAATTTTTTTCCCAGATTCCATTACATATGAGGTAACACTTCAGCCAACGACAAGTTGAATCGAAAGTGAATCTTACCAGAGGGCCATCATCTTAACTACAAATTAATTTCTTGGATGCTCAAATGAAGTAACGTTTGGTATGAAATGTGTGTAAATTAAAATATTCAGCATAGTCTAACCATGATTACATTGCCTCAATGCATAAGACTGGTTGGTTGGTTTTGAAAAGTTTACTAAAAGTTTTTTGAAGAAAACTATGGTTCCTACCCTCTCTATTTGGCTATCCATATTGATTCATAATTCACCACTTTATACAAGAGGGGAACCATATAAGTTTAAATGTTGAAGAGGTTTCTCCATTTTTTGTCAAGCATTATGCTTGTTCTAGAATCTGGAAGTTGTAATATCCCCTAAAAAACTATCCAAACCAGTTTTTCAAGTTCACCAAAACATGATTATTAAGTTTCGTTTGTGTGATAGGTGAATTGGCCTGTGTGGATTCCCTCAGCTGCAATGAACAGATCAGTCATTATGGCCAGTAATAATCCATAGCCAGCTGTTTTGCAAATTATCATCATTATCATTTTCTTCTTCTTTTCTTTGAATTCCTTTCTTTTTTTTTGCTTTTCCTTGTTTGGCATAATACAGGTTTTAAAAACGTTATAAATCTAAAAGAATCTAAATATGGACATGTCTCCTTTAGCACTTTTGTAGCAGGAGAACAGTGAAAGTTGATTACCAGTGCACTGTGCAAGAATACAAATGAATGTATAGAATACAGACAGGCAACATAAATAAACCCTACAGGAAAAAATCTGACTGTTCATAAAGGCTAATTAATATAAGTAGATAACAGTAATGCAGGATACCAGGATGAGAGCAAAGAGGGAGTTGAAAAATTTGTTGGAAAACCGCTCCCACAAAAGTCTGCTCTTAGGTCTTTATTGGACCATGGCTTCAACAAATGTTTTGACCCTGGTAATCATGAGCGTGTTTGCCTAGGGCCTAAACCAAAACGTTTGTTGAAGACATGGTACAATCAGAGCAAACTCTTGTAAGTGCGTTTTTCTACTTTATTTTCTTAGTCTTTTTCAAAACTCTCACCCAAAGAGGGATTTTATCTTTGGAGTTGAGCGTGCCTGTTCCTGTGCTAGCAAAGAGGCATTGTCATGAGGACAACACTGCAGCAAGTGAAACTGCCGTCATACCAAAAAGAATCGAAAGGGAATCTTATCGCTCCTGTGCCACAGGCATTTGCAGACCACAGACACACCCACACACACACACACCACACACAAACAAGCACACACTAATCTGCTTTAGGGACAAGATCAGACACAGCATGCCTTTGGAGAAGCTAAAGCGACCAGTGCTGCAGACTCCATCAGGAGCGCTGATCTGTAACTTGTTTCATTATGGTGACAGGCATAGAGGCTACTGTACTGTAACACCAAGTCTGCATTAGCTGATCCTCTTGACCTGTTGGAAGATATGTCTCTCTTCTCTCACAGCGAACATGCAGTATCTTTTATAGCAGAAGTTGCAATCAGTTTATTCATCAGTGTAGGGGTAAAATGGGAAGCTATTGATGAAGTAAATTCCACAGGTACCGTGAAGTTTTGCTGTCTTATGTAAGCCAGAATCGAATTCTTATCAGAATATGAGACTGGTAACACACCATTTGGATTTGATTATGGGGCGTGTTTTAATCTAGCCTGAAGGCCAGCCTGCCTTTACCCCACCCACAACATTTTAGGATATCAAATGCCTTAATCGTTTTCTGTCTGTCATGTCCCTTCTCCAGCGGCAGTAAACAAAATCGCACTCAGATGCTGTGGATGACTACTTCACTGTAGTTCATCTGTCCATCATTGTATAAAGTCCGCCCAAATTATTTGATTGGCCCAAACACATCTTAATCAGGCATGTAGACTTCTCATTGGAACAACTCCAGAAAAAAAATCCTGACCTCAAGTTTTGTTGGTGGGGTGGCTTCTATTCTAGTCTTTATGCTTTGAATGCATTTGAAACCCAGAAGAATGGATATCATATTTGTATAGTGCGACCAGAATACATTTATTACATTTCCATTTGACATAATGGATAAATCCAGACATACATAACATCTAAATATGTACAATATAAACAGAATACAAATTTACAGTGCTCAGGTTTGACGTGTCCAGATCTCTTGTCTCATTCATCAGCCTCCATCTCCTCTTCCACTGCTCCCAGCGACAGGCCCTGGAATGATTCTACCAAGCCACAGCTGGCATCTTCTGGCATCTGTGAACAAATGTCAACATGAAGGACTGAGTAGTGGAGGGATGGTCCATTAAACATATGGCATTGAATAAAGGGCTGTTTTAAAGTCTGCATACCCAGTCCATCGTCTCTTCCTGGGGAGCCAAGCACAGACTCTGTAATGATCGGGTGACCTCATCAACAGGACCCATCTGAGGTGTCTGAGAAATGTACAAGAGGAACAAACACCTGACTGAATTGTTGACTGATGGCGTATAACTGGGAGCTGAAGTCCTATTGATATGGAACTTGATTCAATAATGTGTTTGGTCTTTTTTGCATTTACACAACACAGATACACATCTTATCACAGGAGGATTTTAGCCATGATTACTATGATTCAAAGTCATGATTATCTAACAGACTAGGTTCCTTGATCTCAAACATACCCACTCCATCTCCTCACTCAGATGCAGTCCCTCCAGCATGTTGGTGATATCATCATGTCCATCCCTAGTTGCCTGCTTTAGTATGGGAATGTAATTGGGCACTCAGATTCAAACATTTTGAAAAGTGGGAACTATTTTATCTGACAGATCTCTGGTCAAACTGGGGTGTGTGCGTTATGCAGGTGAACATACCCATTCCATCTCATTGCTTGAGTCCTCTGATGCAGGGGACTGTCTAAACCCTCTGAGTTTATCCTGGCATTAGAGATAGGGTACATTATACCCTCCTCTAATTTAATAATCTGATAACTCAGATACATTTTATATAGGCCTATTTTAAATATTGTATGACACTAAAAAACAAATGAAAAGGAGACAGAGAGGGAGGACTTAGGCATCACTTCTCAGTCAGGTTGTCTTGGAGAACATGTCAAATGACCACCTGGTACAATTCCTTGTCCAGGTAGGTTCATAATGACTTCCCAAGACAACCGACCAACCAGACCTCCCACTGACACTTGACCCCCAAAGGACGGCTTCTTTAGCAGCAGAGCTCATTGTGAATCTGACTGCCTTGGTACACTGGTCAGACATGCTCTTGGTGTGTGTGTTCCTCTGTCAAGAGGGCTGCTGTCCAGACCAGAGACCAGGTCAGATCCCTGACTGCTGCTGGTGACCTAAAGAGTGGTCCTTGGTTTGCAAAGCTCAGTCTTGATGGTCTGACTGACTAAAACGAAGAAAAGGGTGAGAGGGAGATATGAAGGGAAACAGTCAGTCACAACAGAATAATTAGAAATGCATTTGATCTCATTTGAATTCCTGTTGAATCTTGTACTGGGTAAATGATATAGCATAACTCTAAAATGGATTCCTTCTTACATTCAGACGTTCCACATGCAACAACTTTCTCTCTCTCTCTCTCTCCCACTCACTCACTTTTTCACACACACACACACAAAGATATGTAAAAAATGTAAGTCATTAATATGTAAATGTTCCCAATTCCCACTGCCAGAGCAATGGTAGATCATCACCATCAGAGTGTTTTCCCCCTTAGATGGTTGAGTAGACAGCTGATTCAGACCTGGCCAAATTGAAAGACAGTCAGTGACAGTGTTCTCCATATCGAAACATGAAATGTAATCACATAGAAGACAAACTAAGAACCTTAAGGCAGGGATCACATTAGTCAGCGGCAAGAGTAATGCAACGCTCAGACCATAATAAGTTCTATCTTGTTCCTATGGTAACACAACACGGTTTGCCTTAATCTGACAATTGAATACGCTTGTGTTGCACTTTGAAAGTTGAACCAAGTCCAACGCTCAGCTTGTTCAATGCTAGCATTACGCCAGCGTTGCCACCGTTCCGCTGCCGAACCATAGAGAACAATAGGAAACCTGCCGCTTGCTAATGTGATCCCTGCCTAACCCTAACAATGTTGAGCTGTGTAAAACTGTTACAGATGGAAAGACCAAATATAAATGCTGTTGCAAGTAACTTGCAGCCGAACATAGTTTTCATGTGTGATACATTATAGAAATGCGTAACATTACATATTCAAATTTTGGCAACAATTTGTTTCAGGATTTACAGTAAACTATATTAAACTACATTAAACATTCTCCCACCCAACAGATTTCACTTTTATTTCTTAAAAATAAATCTCACACTTACTTGTGTGTGGGTGGTTGTTGATTTGATGTTGCTGACCCTCACACTTGTACACACAGAGGAGGACACGCTGGCAAGTGGCACTGGTGCTCATAGGCAAATCTATTACAGTAAGTCTTACCAAACTGAATCGAAAGTGAATCTTATTGCTATTGCTCCTGTGCCAGGTATTTCTTTAGACACACCCAGGTACACCACACGGTAACAGATGTTTGTTTTAGGAACCAGACCTGGCAAAGCATGTGAACATGCAGTTATCTCTCGCTCTCTCTCCTTTGGATAATTGAAAAAAGCCAAAACCCAAAATAAAAAAATCTCAATTGTGAAGGTACTCTAAGAAACAATGATCTGCAACTTATTGTGCTCGTTAGGCTTTCATGACACCACACTCACCATGAACTTCATTTACTTCACACTTATTACTAACTTCCTTGATTACTTCTTCTGGTTATCACTTACACCTCTGCACTACCATGCCCATTTGTCCTGTTCTGTGTGTAAAGGTAGTGTTTATTGTTCTGTGTGTAAAGGTAGTATTTATTGTTCTATATAAATGTAGTATTTATCGTTCTGTGTGTAAAGGTATTTATTGTTCTGTATAAAGTATTTATTGTTCTGTATCAAGGTAGCATTTATTGTTCTGTGTGCAAAGGTAGTATTTATTGTTCTGTATAAAGGTAGTATTTATTGTTCTGTGTGTAAAGGTAGTATTTATTGTTCTGTGTATAAAGGTAATATTTATTGTTCTGTGTATAAAGGTAGTATTTATTGTTCTGTGTAAAGGTAGTATTTATTGTTCTGTATAAAGGTAGTATTTATTTGTCTGTGTGTAAAGGTAGTATTGTTCTGTGTGTAAAGGTAGTATTTATTTTTCTGTGTGTAAAGGTAGTATTTATTGTTCTGTGTGTAAAGGTAGTATTTACTGTTCCTTTAAGATCTGCTGTTTACACTGTGGCTTTAATATCAGTCCTCATTTGTAAGTTGCTTTGGATAAAAGCATCAGTGAATAATATGCATGAAAATGTGACACCATTTGCACGTCTGCATTGACTGATTTTTCCACTCTTGTCTACTGGGAGATGTCTCTCCAATATAGACAGACAGAGTCAGTGTCT
The DNA here is from genome assembly GCF_046254945.1 of Alosa pseudoharengus. NCBI lineage: Eukaryota > Metazoa > Chordata > Actinopteri > Clupeiformes > Clupeidae > Alosa > Alosa pseudoharengus. The sequence continues at coordinate 52,345,564 of NW_027468564.1, forward strand.
TTTAAAACATAAGGTGCTACCAGTTTATTCATCTGCGTAAGGGAATCAAAAAATTCTACACCACCATGAAGCTTTGCAGTTCAAGCTGTGTTTTGTAGCTTGTATAATCTTAATGCATTTATGTAAGGGATAATGTATAGAACGCCGGTCATTATTGGGAAAATAAGTCCCGACAGGGTGAACCGCCCTGAAGGGACTTATTTTCCCAATAATGACCGGCGTTCTATACATTATCCCGCTTATTACACGGCTACTTGCTAAAACTAAATAATAAACTCCCCACGATATGACTTTAGCCTACATAGCCTAGCCTATTTGTTACCGTTCATCGTGAAATTTGCTGAGAAACAAATAGTTCGCAACAACACACGCTGAACTTGAATCAAACATTCTTTAGAACACAGCTGATCAACCGTCTGCTTTCACTTTTGATTGAAGTTCCAGTCCTTGATATGAAAGACGTATCAGAAGCACAAAACCCGTTGCCATTGACAGCGGTAATTATATGTTTGCAGCGGTAATTACATGAAAATATTTTACCGTAGAACTTTGGGAAATCCCATTCAAGCCAATGGAGCGTTCTACTTGCCTTGTGAAGAGCCGTGTAATATAAAATGGATAACACATAATTTGACCATTTAATTTCATCCTTTTTTTTGACCCACCACCTCCCCCCCTCTTCGGAGGTCGTCTTTGTTATTGTTAATTTAATATGAGCGCATATATGCAGACATACAAAACATTTAAATATATACAATAATTTACACATTTACAGTTTGACAAAAGTAATCGAATGTCTCATTCATCAGCCTCCATCTCCTCTTCAACTGCTCCCAGCGACAGGCCCTGGAGTGATTCTACCAAGCCACAGCTGGCATCTTCTGGCATCTGTAAACAAATGTCAACATGAAGGACTGAGTAGTGGAGGGATGGTCCATTAAACGTATGCCATTGAATAAAGGGCTGTTTTAAAGTCTGCATACCCAGTTCATCTGCTCTTCCTGGGGAGCCAAGCACAGACTCTGTAATGATCGGGTGACCTCATCAACAGGACCCATCTGAGGTGTCTGCATCATATATTTAAGAAGATGTAATAGAATACAAAGCTGCTTGAGCTGACCTATACCAACAAAATTGCTGGGTTTGTCACCAAAATAACACCGTATCTTTATGGAAATAATGTGACGCTAGTTTGATGACAGTTTCAGTGGACAGGTGCTTTAGTGTGCATGTGGTTGTAACATCAGAGGCATAAACTGTAAACTGAGGGACTCTAAGATGGCCGACACACACGTACCCAGTCCATCTCCTCACTCAGGCACATCCTCTGGATCATGTTGATGATGTCATCCAGATCACCCACAGCCTCCTGTTTTAAAGATTGACACTGTCAATATACTCATGTTTTGCTGAAACAAATTATATGCCCTCTCTATAAACAGAAAATGTGAATGTCGGCACCCTTTGTCCAGTATCACGGGCTGTGCCTATTACAGTAAGCACTGCTGTGGATGTGTAGCTTACCCATTCCATCTCATGGTGGGAACCATCATCTGACCTCTGGCTGCCTGAGAACCCCCTGGACTTTTTCTGTCCAGACAGCAAGAAGACATAGATAAACTACTACCGCTACTACTACCGCTAGTCTAAATATCTACATAAAATATCTGTAATGCAAATTATTTACTTAATTTAATATTACATAACAGTGCAGATATGTCATAACAAACACAATATGTAAAGAAATGAGAGAAAGAGGACTTAGCCAAAGGCTCCTTTAGAGGTCATCGTGGCACTTGGGTCAAGTTGTTTCTCAGAGGCCCCAGTGACTGAGAAGACTGGTATGTCAGGCTTTTTACCATAGTAACTCACAAGGATTTTAGTGAGATCATTTTTACCATAGTAACTCACAAGGATTTTAGTGAGACATCATTTTGCCTCATGGCAAAGTCAGAAAGAGAGAGAGAGAGAGAGAGAGAGAGAGAGAGAGATAGAGAGAGGATTCACAAGGTTTTTTGACTTTGTGAGAGTCATTTTGCATTGCCCAAAGGCAAATTCAGAGTGACTGGTAGTCATTCACAAGGTTTTTTGACTTTGTGAGAGTCATCATTTCGCCCAAAGGCAAAGTCAGAGAGAGAGCAAAGAGAGAGAGAGAGAGAGAGAGGTGTAGGATACAAGAGGGAGAGAGAGAGGTACACAAAAATGGTCAGTTGCTGTATGCATTAATCCATTTAGACTCCACATGATAATTACATCAGACATTGTTCATTGTCACACTACTCCCTTTCACACACACACACACATGCACACACGCATGTACACACACACACACACACACGCGCACGCACGCACGCACACACACACACACACACATATATACAGAGTACAATATTAATTCCAAACCATCACAATTCCAGTGACCTTGCTGAGACAGATCTTGCACATAATTGAGACCTGAAAAAAAGTGTGCACAGGTATCCTAAATGTGTCCTAAAAGCATAGAAATAATATTCCTTATGTAAACCATAGCCAATATGTTCATTTAAATGAATTCTGGTGCAAAGTAAGTGCTAGCCGAACAGAGAGAATTTCAAATCACATTTTTTTTAGGTTAATTAACAAATACAAGTGGCAAAATGAACTGATCATGATTAGCCTAAAAAATACAGCAGACTAGGCTATTTCTGCAGTCCATCCTCCCGCAAGATATGGCTAATAATTAAAATCAAGTCAATAATTAATAATCTTATATAATCACCCCACTGTACCTACCTTAAAGTTATCAGTCGACTGTAAGAAGCCTTTAAACATGCCTATTCGTTTGCACCTCTCAAATGGTGTAGGCTAGTGTGTGCACACCAATAACATTAGGCTACCGCCTATGCATCATGACGTATTGGTTCTTCAAAAACGAAACAGAAAGTAGGCTAAATAGCAACATTTCTCCACAGAAGGCGTGACATCCATCTGACTTATTTTCCTATAACAAATACTTATGGAATGCCATAAGAAACAATAACACAAAAATGGGAAAAACCATGTTGTGTTGGAAAAACAGGAATGGAGAATGTAAATAGTGTTGACTGGCTATGGCCTTTAGAACCTCTACGTTACGTCACCGCCACTATTATGTTTGGCAAATAAAAATAAAAATGGGTCTGCTCCTGTCAGTTAGTTTCCATTTCCTAGGCAAGGGATGTAACCTTTCTTTTACAGTCTATGGATGTCACGCCTTCTGTGGAGAAATGTTGCTATTTAGCCTACTTTCTGTTTCGTTTTTGAAGAACCAATACGTCATGATGCATAGGCCGCCTAATGTTATTGGTGTGCAAGTTGTATTTTTTAAAATTATTATTTTAAATCTTGGACGTGCATTATTTGCATGTTTGCTCTGCTTTCTTCTATTTTTGCCCTTTTTATTGATTCAATGTGATATCAGACCTAACAGTATTGAAGCCACAACTGCACCCTAAACTAAGCTACTAAGACACCTTTTTTGCATGCAGTGACCAATTGCGCAGGAAGTCGTATTCGTAGTAGTAGCCTACCATTCAGGCTATTAAAAATGCACGCATGTTTTCGTTTGTTTGGGGGACAGACCTTCGTTTCCAGTTTTCGGAGCCTGCTGTCTACAGAGACGGGATTTGTTCTGTTTGTTTTACAGGCCTACGGAATGGGTGATGAAATGATTGCTGAATGTGACAAAAATGTTATTTGCTTGAAATTGCGTACGATCGCTGATTGTAGGCTACCTTATGTTCTTATTTCCCCAGTTGCTCCTTTCCTCATTCAACCATGCCACCTTCTCCCTGCCCAATTGGGATCATTGCGTGCTCTCCCTCACCCATCGGATAATGCACCAAAAAATTCGAAACATTACCAGTAAAAAATAAAAAAAAACTTGCATGAACTAGTTATACTAGAAACTAGAACTAGACAAATCACTTGTAAACCCTGCTGTAGGCCTAGGCTACACAGTGCAGTGTTCTGCAGACTGACTCGCTGTCACCAAAAATGTTTATTTCGTCTCGGCTGTAAACATAATATAGCCTACATAGGTGAACATGTTGGGCTCTTACCAGAATTACACAATATGTTTTTCCACATCTCTGAGACCAGTTGAAGCAGTTTCATGTCTCTGTTGCTAAGTTTCGGGGGGTCAGGCAAGATTACCTGAAGCTAATTGAACAGGAAAAATCTTCCTTAAATGACAAAAAAAACATCATCTTGTTCACATCTTTCACATGCCTCTTTGTTTTGCAGGTGCAAGGAAATAAATATGATCCTTATGGAATATGATCTCCCACTTCCTCTAATTACCTCATGGCCTCTCCTCTGTCATGTTCTCCATTCTCATCTCATCTCACAACTGCACTGTCACCTCTGCTCTTTCCTTCTATCTATAGTAAATGGATATTATGGTCAATCAGTCTACAGTTGTGAAAATGCCGATATACGGCGTGTCATGAGTTTGGCACCCATTAGGCTGAGTTTGGTGACTGTCTGCTCTCTCCCTTCACTACGCAGTTGGTGGTGCCTTCACAGTTTTCTCTTTATATGGGACTAGGAGTGTGTTTGTCAGGGCATGAATGTCAGTGTGAGAAATATTCAAAATATCATTTTTGTGACACCTGACCTGACACCCAATATCACGCCACGTGTAGGCTACCTTAAGTAAGAGGAAAAACCTTCCATAAATGACAAACCATCATTTAGTTCACACCTTTCAAATGCCTCCTTGTTTTGCAAGGAAATAAATCCTCATAAAATATTATCGCCCTCTTGAAAGAGAATGCTGCTTTTCATGTGCAGAGGTTCTCAAACTCTTTTGAGCTAAGGTACACCAAAGGTCAAACCAACACACGCAGGCAGACTTCTGGTCATTGATTATTGAAGTGTATGTCACATACATTATTGAGGCTAAAACAGGAGTGTTCAGTCTTATGCCCATACTTGTTCCATAAACATACAGTGTTCATGAGCAGAGACCACATATGCATATGATGACTTTGCTGGTTATAGATCTGAAGCCTATTGGGCTGAAACAACCCCTTTATGACTACCTACTATAACCATGTCATTGATGCGTTTCAAAATACCCCTCTAGCCTACTCCAGAAGCTAGTACAAAATTCCATGGCACACCAGTTGAGAACCACTGGCCTGGTGCAACAAAACTACATAAAATATAGTTTGTTACGCTCGATAGCCTATCCCGAATGTATTTGGGGGAAATTCAAACTGACAGCATGCATAAATGTAATGAAATTGCGGCTTAGTAGGTGATGCTCATTTATAGAGCCTTTCATGGAATTGTCATGCGTTCTATTACTGACATCAAAGGTGTGCCTAAAATAGGCCTATGTCTGAGAATTAGTAAAGTAGCAGTCCAGACTCATTTAAATTTGAAATGAAGGTTTGTTTAACAGAACAGTTTACACAGATATTTTTTTTTTATTTTGCATCTTCAAAATGTTCACGTTTCATATATGGGAATGAGATGACTGAGAAACTGACACATTTCTGTTATAGCACTATCCTGTCCTTTGACAGTCTTTCTTTATCTAAGCAAAATAGAAATATTAAAACAGATATGTAGAAAGGCACATTTCGTTTTTTTTTTCTTTCAAAATACATTTTGGCATGCATTCGCTTAAAAATAACAACAAAAGAAAAGGGCGGTAAACGTTCAGATCGACTCGACCCATTGTGTGTGGAGCGCCACATGAGCCATAGTCACAGTATTAGCACTCTGTTCTCCTCCTGAAGGGGAAAAAATCAAATAAAAACATGAGACCACTAAACCGTTGGCAGAGAACAAGTCCCCTCTGAGAGATTATATACACAACATAAATAACATTCACCGACAGAGTGGAGAAACCATGCAACGTGCCAGTTTGGTCCAGCTGACGACGGACGCGGTCAGCTTGGGCACAGTGTTGACCTAAACTTGTCTCCTGAGAATCACCCTGGCGACACTCCCCACCTTTTCCCCATGGAGACACGCTGAAGTACACAGGAATGGGCGTACATTGTTTTTGGCACATGTAAGTTTTTTGTTTGTTTTTTTTTTTGTCTTTTTGTTTTTACACAATGATAATATCGCAACCATGTCTCCTTGTCATTTGTTTTCTCTTTCAGTGCTAAAAAACCTGACATCATCCAGGAAGGACCATCAAGGTACAGTAGGTAGGCTGACTTGAGCATACACTTTTGTGGTAATCGAAGAAGAGCCGGTGGCAAGACGACCTAAAAGCAATTTATACCAGTACAAAAATAAGCCGTAACCTTAAACTTAACCAGGGCTACTCCCATCAAGAAGTTAGGAAAACATCTGAAGCACAGTGCATTTAAAAGCAGAAAAAACAAAACAAAAATAAAATAAAAACATAAACAGCAAAAACAGAACAAAAGCACCCTGCAAATTCCAAATTGTGCCCTACTGCACAGAGGAGGCTGTGCAGCTTATAGCTTGGATAACAGTAGTTTTTTTTTTCCATATAACTTTTCCCCACATTAAGGGATTGAGAGAAACTTAACCGAGATCGAGATTATGTGCTATGATGTCAGTGCGTGTACAGAGAGAGAGAGATGGGCATTGTCGCTGGGGTCACAGAGGTCATCTGCCCCTTGCCCCCGCATGCAGATGAGGGGCATGCTGGCTCTCATTGCTCACAGCAGAAAAAAAAACCCAACCCTAACGTGGGTGGGCTCATCTGGAGAGCTTGCTGATGACGCGGATGAGCGCTGCGTTCTCGTCTTTCAGTCTCTGGTTGTCTGAACGGAGATCCACCAGGACCTGTGGGATGGGGGGGGGGGGGGGAGTAGGCAGCGCATCAGAAAGACCTGTGGTGTATTTTCCCATAAGCAATACAAATAAATGAAATCAGACTCAAACATCAGCTAGATACCTTTAGCTCATCCTCCAGCTCTGCTGCCTTCCTCTGCAGGACTTTCTTCTCCTGAAATGACGAGAGAGAGAGAGAGAGAGAGAGAGAGAGAGAGAGAGAGAGAGAGAGAGAGAGAGAAAAAGAGAGAGGGGGGAGAGACAGACAGACAGACAGACAGACAGAGAGAGGGGGGGGGAGAGGGGAGGAGAGAAAAAGAGAGAGCGAGAGAGGGGGGGTGGGGGACAGACAGAGAGACAGACAGACAGAGAGAGAGAGAGAAAAGAAGAACACAACATTAGATACAGGGCCCACAGCTCTGGCTCCTACTGGCCCGGTGACATGACACCTGCAGCTCAGGGGCGGGGAGAGGGGGGGGTCAGTGGGAGGAGGGACGAGGTCAAAAGTGGGAACTCACAAACTGCTCCAGCTCCAGCAGGGCAGGCCGTTCAGAACCGTTCTCTTGACTCTGGCATGGACACACGGACCGACGGACACACGGACACACACACACAAACACAACACCGATGATGTTAATATCGTGCACCACAGATGAACACCGATCAGCATTCTCTCTGCACGCACGGGGAGAGAACGCTGCCTGGTGCAGGCACATGCAACAGCTGACCAGAGGTTGCATGACCATGCGTGACCCGTCATGTGTGATTCATCATCTCAGAGGGATCCCTTTCATGCACTTAGGTCATGAGGACAGAGCTGCGGGTGGAGAGGAGAGACGGACTTGGGTGTCCCACGGCCCTAGACCAGACTAGACTAATGACTAATGACTAGTGCTCCTAGAAAACCCACACCTTGGAAACACTGAAAATTCTCTCCCTTTCGTCCTCATTCACCTGTTTTACCAGCTGCAGCTGCGCTTTCATTTGCACCCCCGCCCCCCTCCAATCTCCCTCTTCTTACATCCTGCCCTCTGTCATACACCCCCCCCCCCAGCTCATCTTCCTCTCCCTTCTCCTCTTCCTCTTGACATCTTTCAAACCTCACCCCTCGCTCATCTCCCCTCTCCTCCTCCTCCTCCTCCTCCTCACCTGTCGCAGTCGCTCCAGCTCCACCTTGCTCTCGCTGAGCCGCAGCTGCGTCTCCTGCAGCTTGTCACGCAGCAGCGCGTTCTCCTCCAGCACCTCCGAGTACAGCTAGCAGGACACAGGAAGCAACACACACACACACACACACACACACACACACACACAGTTTCACAAGTGTTGCCTAGATCCAGCTTCTCACTTAAGCAATAGCTGACACAGATAAAAAGGTGTTGGGTTTTCTTGTGAAATCACCCTTGATCTTGTGAAGACACCAAGTAATAAAAAGCCCCTTTCCCCAACTGAACCGGAGCAGGGCTGCCAAATGGCAGCGCAGAATGTCTATGCGCTCATTAAAGGAGAACTACTTATTAATTACTTATTAATTAATACACCGGCCCACTGGCTCATTTGCGTGGGTTTGTGTGCTGGACCCCAGCATGTTGAAGCAGAGGGCAGTCATTTGAGCTTTCAGGAGTATCTCTGGGATGAAAAACGGGGACAACGCAGAGATCTGTGGATGTATGAGTGAGGGAGAATGAAGACTCCTACGTGTATGAGAGGACAGCCCTGAGACTGGTGCGTGTATGAGTGGACAGCCCTGAGACTGTTGTTTATGAGTGGACAGCCCTGAGACTGCTGTTTATGAGTGGACAGCCCTGAGACTGCTGTTTATGAGTGGACAGCCCTGAGACTGTTGTTTATGAGTGGACATCCCTGAGACTGCTGTTTATGAGTGGACAGCCCTGAGACTGTTGTTTATGAGTGGACAGCCCTGAGACTGTTGTTTATGAGAGGACAGCCCTGAGACTGTTGTTTATGACTGGACAGCCCTGAGACTGTTGGGTGCCTGAGTGGACAGCCCTGAGACTGTTGTTTATGAGTGGACAGCCCTGAGACTGCTGTTTATGAGAGGACAGCCCTGAGACTGCTGTTTATGAGAGGACAGCCCTGAGACTGTTGGGTGCCTGAGGGGACAGTCCTGAGACCAGTATGTATATGATGGGACAGCCCTGAGACCGTTGGGTGTATTAGTGGACAGCCCTGAGACCGTTGGGTGTATTAGTGGACAGCCCTGAGAGCGTTGGGTGTATGAGTGGACAGCCCTGAGACTGTTGGGTGTATTAGTAGACAGCCCTGAGACTGTACGGTCTGTATCAGCGAAGGCGAGGGACACTCACCACCCTGTAGTCCGTCGAGGAGTCCTCTGACTGCGGCTCACTGTAGAGGAGACCACAGAGTGACCCATTAGCACACACACACACACACACAGTCATGGCACAAGACCTCACAGAGAAATAAACCAATAGACTTACAGGGCTGTATGGCCTGGGAGGGTATCTTCACTGGGATCAGCATCTTCTGTCTGTAAACACACAAGCCGAACAATGAGCGGGTAGTTCCTTTAAAGGAAAAGTTTGGTGTGATATTGAAACATGATACCGAGTGTGAACCTTTGTCTCATAGCTCATCTCAGCTTTTCCCCTGCACTCCGAAATCTGGCGCTAGTTAGCCGATGCTACCAACAGGTTTTCAATGGGGGTGCCTCGGGCATCGGGCTAGCCATGCAAATAAATCACTGTTTTACACCGTTTACGAGGCTCAAAGTATCTCCACACTTCAGTGGTAGACTTCCGAGGGCCGTGAGGCCCGTGACATTTAAAACGAGACATTGAGAAAAACCACTGGCAGTTTATTTACGCCGCCATCTTGAATTTAGTTACGTTAAGTCGAGCGACGAGTACGAATGAACAGGTATGATAAGGGATCAGATTCCAAAAATAATTCCGTGGAAATGCATGGATTCCAGTTGCTTCCAGAGGAATGTCATGTGTGGGCTGATTGTCCTCGAGGGGACAATGCGTGGGTTGGTCCGGGACACGGAGGTTAACTGGTATCCTCTTGCATTTCATCCAATATTAGGCACATACCTAGGTTAGGGACTCTGGTGTGGGCAGCATGTAATTTCATCCAATATTAGGCACATACCTAGGTTAGGGACTCTGGTCTGGGCAGCTGGTCTGGGCAGCATGTAATTTCATCCAATATTAGGCACATACCTAGGTTAGGGACTCTGGTCTGGGCAGCATGTAATTTCATCCAATATTAGGCACATACCTAGGTTAGGGACTCTGGTCTGGGCAGCATATAATTTCCCTAAACTTGTTTTGAGCTTGTTGCCAGGCTATGACTTCCTAACAGTGACCTTACCCTGTAAGTTCGTAGCATCGACAACTGGCAGCTTAGGACATGTCCACAAACTGACTGTCAGTGGGCTACGGCTAGCAGGGCTATCAAAAAGAAAATCTAAACAGCTGTCAAAATTCTGCTCCACATCAGCTGTGATAGGCTTGCTGTGTGGTGTAGGAGATGCTTTATGTACCCTTGAGTGTCAAAGCTGTATTATCACTGAGAATATCTGAATCCATCCTGTAAGAAATTTGTCAATTCAAATAAAGAATTCAAGTGTGTATGTGTATGTGTGTGCATCACCTCTCCAGTGAGCTGGACCACTCCGGTGGAGCGTCTCTCCCTCCTCTCCCTTTTCCTGCGCTCCCTGGAGGCCAGGCGGTTATCTCCCTCTGGCGCCCCCTGGTTGACTGAGTCTGTGTCTGCAGCAGAGGCAACAACAGAGCCAGACATCACCAGCCGGACGTCAGAACTCCCCACAGGGAGACGGTCATCCGCTCATATGCTAAAAAATATGCTGCGGTGTTTCAATATTATTTTCATTAGAATAACCTTGCCATTTTGTATGTTAGGAGACGTTCATTCTTTTATCCAACCAACATTAACTGTATCTCTGATAGCAATGAACCGTCACGCTGGGTCTTCAAATTATATGTCACCAATGAATAACTGAGTAATCAGAAAAATAAGAATATTTTATAAATGCTGAGATATGACTGGACAGACACCATCTTAAATCCTCCCTTCCTGTCTAAGACATGCTGTTGTGTGAGGAGCCCGTTTGTGTGGAAACACTGCCACCTATCCACTGAGCAGAGACACTACAGAACCCTATTCACAGGCACTGAAGCAATCACTTGACATCAGTCAGTTTGGAGTGGAGACCCTCTCTCCTCACCTCTCTCTGCCGGCGTCACCGTGACGATGGGGCTGACCGGCTGGACGCTGCGGGGGGGTTCTGAGCTGCGGGGAACGATGGTCCGCTCTGCCTCCTTCAGGTCGGTGAGCGTCACCCCCTGTTAATCAGACCACAAACAACGGCAATTGAGTTTAACCCTACCCAGCGCGATATGGATATAAAATAACTGGTACTTCATAGTACATTTAAAAAGTAAACAAACTAAAAAAACAACTGGACCTGTGTGGAGCGCCTGGACTGGCGCATGAGGCGGGAGCGGGCCTTCCTCTGGGACTCGGACTCCTCGTCACGGGCCGGCGCCTGGAACCTGGACAGAGGACGACACCACACACACCCTCCGTCTGACATCGGTCTGGTAGCTCAGCACTGAAGTCTCTCACAGTATACAGTGGGCCTCATTAGCTCTGTATCACTGGACCGTTACAACTACAACAGTAACCTGGACTGGAGCACACAGTGCAAAGGAGCTACCGTGTCTCATGTGTGAATCCCCACCAGATAGATTAGGTTGTCTACTGTTCATTTAGCTCATTTAACTAATGCTGATAGCTTGTAACACTCTAGATGCCACAGTCTGTATATTACTTAACACATTAAGATGTGCCTCATATGTCACATTGTGGAAGTGCTTGCAGGTAAGTTGTGTGGCATTTCATAGCATTTTTTGGGAGTGTATCTAAATTCTTCTGCTTGCCATTTTTTTGTTTTTGTTCTTTATTTCACTAATTATTTGCTTCCTGTTTTGCCTGCACATAACTATTCTGCACCCTCCAACCCTGGACAGGGAAGCATAGGCCCACTAGTCAACGCACAATGAGGATATTCCAACACATATTTATCTCTTTATTATTCTCTAAGGGTCCACTGGGTGGCGCTGGTGTCTTACTTGCGGCCTTCGGCTACGGCGTTGCTGGGGCTCTCGGCGGGAGACTCTCGCTTCTGCGGGGTGGGCTGAACCCGCGCCGTCCGGCTGGACAAGTCCTGGTCCTTCTCATCCGACTCCTTCTCGTCGGCCGTCTGCACAGCAACAAGAAGAGCAAGAAAAACAACAGGACGCATTCAGTGAGGTTCGGCTTCAGGGAAAGTCGTCATTTCTTTTTTTCTTCCTAAAGAATTTCCTTTACTGCAGTAGCTCATTTTGCCAGAGCCAGAGGTGTCTCTGACAAGCCTGCCACTGAAAAGCAGTCCAGGACAAACCGTTAAAAAGTAAACATATCTCTTTAGAAATAAGATACCGTACAGGGCTCCAGACTAACTTGTTGCATTGGTTGCACTGGTGCGCCTAACTTTTTTATTTAGGTGCACCAGCACAAAATTTAGGTGCACCCAAATTTTTCATCGCGGCACCTTTAAAATCACAATTTCAAGGTCCCCTTTTTATTGCTCTCCATATACATTCCGTGTCTGAGCTGTTGTCAGAGCATGGACCAGGAATGACAGTATTGATTTGATTTGGGGCCTCCACCACCTTGACGACATCAGTAATATTGAATACTGTGATCATTCACATCAGTGTCAATGTTATTACAGTGGTGGTGTGTAGGTCGAATTGAGTGCCTGTCACTTTAAGAGGAACGCCAAAGTAGCTTTCATTCTCATGGTTTTAGGCTAGAGGAAAATAGTCGTGCATCATCCAAAGATATATGGATGCAATTCATTATGTTTTCTATGTCATTTGATAAAATAAATGTTCAAAAAACTAACAAGTCAAAGAAAATATTTATGGGATTATAGAAGAGATAAGTGTCTTGCAATGTTAATTTCTATGATTTTGTTGAAATCATCACTACATTAATGATAGACATGACACGTGTCGTGAGCTAACAGTTACCTAGAAGGAACTATCAAGATGTAAACGTTTGCCAATAGGTTGTGTTGCTTATTTCGGAAAACTCAACAGTAGGCCTAAATTAACTAAATTCCATAGCCTAGGCAACACAAACTTGAGGTGTAGGTCAAAATCAACATCGCTACGACAACGACAGCTGTGTGCGTGTGAGGAGAAAAGACACATAGGCTACGGGAAAAGCACGACTGTCATTCTTAAATGTAGGCTATATCGATACTAATACAATTAGGTATTGTGAGGTTTCTAATTTCAGGGTATTGCGATACTTTTGCAGTATTGGTGCACCATGCACCACTAGTCAAAGTAGAACAACCGCTTAGTTCGTGGAGAGACAGCAGATGCGAGTAAAGTCTAGGCGCTCAACCTTATGACATTAGGTGCTCCAGTGCGACCCAGGAAAATTTTTAGTCACACCCTTAAAGATTTTGGTCGCATTTGCGACCAAATTGGTTGCAATCTGGAGCCCTGCCGTATGTTTCATGAATACATCTGCCAGCTGTGACTAAAACCTGACTGCCAGGAACACTACAGAGAGTGTTGAATTCAACACAGGTGAAAAGCTCTGTGGCACTCCGTGGTCTGGTGTGTGCGTGTGTAATGTGCGCATGGTGCCTCACCTTTTCAGCAGGGCTAGTGGTAGAGGTAGTAATACTTTCACTGTCTGGACTGGACACAGTGGAACTCTCTGCAACACACAAATATCACACGTCACAATATTTTACATCCACATTCACACTGATCGGATGTTGCACATGTGCTTAGAAACAGAAAACAAACAAACAAAAACATTTAATCATATAAACAAGACAAAAAAAAGGGATACGATAATCCTCTATTCTTTGGTTTATGGAAGTATTCTACTGTATTTGTTTACACAAATACCTTTAACCCCAAGTATTCTTGGACCCCTATGAACTTAAAGCATTTGTATACCACTGTAATGAAATGGCTGTGGTTTTCGGCATGACTGAGTATTAGTGAGTGGTTGTGGTAAAGCTGTATGATTCAAGGCAAATGTTTTGAGAGGACTGTGTGATCACAGTTAGTAGAGAGAGGGACAATTTCACAGTTGTTTGGGGTGATCCGTCTGTTTTGAGTGCTGCTGACTATGCTGAATACCTTCACAAAATGGGGTGGGGGGTGAGAAGATCTGCTCAAGCAGAGGACAGACACCCTTCGGCTATTTACAAGGGCATTTATACTTTAATTAAAAAGGAGGCTTCTAGGGAAAAAAAAAAAAAAAAAACCTCTGAAAATTCCAGTTAACTCAACTCAACACTTGAACTCAGAGCAACAGAACACGTGTGCCATTCGCATGCATGTGTACAAAACACTGTGTTTTGGGGGTGAGGAAGAGTGAGGAAGACTCTGAAGGAGCGGAGGGTGGGACTGAGTGCTACCTGGGCTGCTCTCGCGCTCCTCGTTCATGTCCAGGCCTCCAGAGATGCCCCTCTCTTTCGACAGGTCCTGCACGTTTATCTTATCCCTGCTGCTCATCCTGCACACAGACGTCCTGCGTCCAGACGTCTTTTTGCCCCCAGCGTTGGCAGCCGTTGACCCTGGGGGATTCTGTGAGTCATTGTTGGACCTCTCCTCTCGCCACTAGAAAGAGTAAAAAAAAAAAGCATGTGTTATGTACGTATGTTGTGTACACATCACACTGTGTCATTGTTGTGCACACCTGATAAATACACCCACCAAAGAAACACTATGCCAACAAGTGGGGATGATCAATAACCCTTATAAGCCCAGGACAGACACACTGTATAATGTTAATGCAAAAAAAAGAGTGGAAAAAACTAAAAGTTTCACAAGACTGCCAAAATTCAGGAGAGTCAGTTTCTTATTTGTTGTGTCTTTAGAATTAAATCACAATTGTAGGGAGTTTTGTTTCACAACAGAGAACATGTGATACTCCACCTTTAAATTCCATCCTAACCACTAATAGAATTTTGAGGCCATTTTATCCAACTGAATTTGAGTCATCCTGGGACACTAGAGAGGAGCTTTACAATTCATTTGCATCAAAGTATCAGCTCACATCGACTACTTCCTGAAAACAGTGGCCAGCACATCAAAGTATCAGCTCACATCGACTACTTCCTGAAAACAGTGGCCAGCACATCAAAGTATCAGCTCACATCGACTACTTCCTGAAAACAGTGGCCAGCACATTTCCTTGCAACAGTGGACTTGCTAAAAATAGCGTGTTGTCACATGTTAGCCACAGCGGAGGGCGGGCAAAAACACCAAAAGAAAAGAGCAACCGTTAGAGAGAAGTGAAGAAGCGGAAGAGAGAGAGAGAGAGAGAGAGAGAGAGAGAGAGGGGGGAGGGAGGGAGGGAGAGAGAGAGAGAGAGAGAGAGAGAGAGAGGGAGGGAGAGAGAAATAGAGAGAGAGAGAGAGACTCACATTAGCTTGGGTTTGAGACAGCTCCTCCAGCAGTACCGCCACGCTCTCATCAGCGACATCAAAAGGGGTCTGGCCCTAAAAGACACAAACAAACGGAAACAGCGACACACAAACACATACATACACACGCACACAAACACATACATACACACGCACACAAACACATACATACACACGCACACAAACACATACATACACACGCACACAAACACATACATACACACGCACACGAACACATACATACATACACACGCACACGAACACATACATACACACGCACACAAACACATACATACACACGCACACAAACACATACATACACACGCACACAAACACATACATACACACGCACACAAACACATACATACACACGCACACAAACACATACACGCACACGCACACACACACACACAAAATCTTTACTGCCATGCACACAGTAGGTTCTAAAGCCACAATATCATCTCTGCCCTAGTGTTGTTCGCTGCCTACACAGTTTCAAAACCCATGTCTGCACAGAGTGCCTAGCTGCGGCTTCTCGGAAATGGGCCCTGTCTGGTGACGGGGCGCGCTGCCAGACACCTCTGATCAGAACGGGAAAAAACACACAGCCTTCTGCATCTGCAACGCCACCATTTACCTCACGTGCAACATACACATCTCTGCTGCCATTACCGTCGTCCTCAGTCTACCCTTTCCCTCCCTTTACTGATCCCTCGGTGTCTGAATCAACACACTTGTCTAATTCTTCCCCCAAGTATCTGTCAGCCTACACAACTATCTACACTGAACAAATACATGAATCGAAATGCAAGCAATTGAAATGTAATTTCTCCATGCTCTCACAATCCTGCTTCCCTTACCATTCTAATTCTATTCTATCTAAAGTTATTACCAGTTTACTACCTATTGCTGATCGACTGACTGCACATATGAGATTACCGGTATTATTATTATCCATATTAATGACATTTTAGTTACTTTATAGTGTAAAGTTTACCCCATTACCATACAAACATATTCCTCCTCACCCCTCCCCTCCCCACCCAACCCCTGTCCCTGATCCTCACCGCCGCGCTCCGAGCCTCCATGTCACAGAGCTGCTCAGCCAGGATGCGGCAGGCCTCCCCCTGTCCCCAGTGGGCCGCCGCGTGCAGGGGAGTCCAGCCGTCCTTGTCCACCGCCGACACATCCAGCCCGCACTGACACAGCAGCCTGGGGGGGGGACACAGCAGAGGGAGGGGGTCAGAGGGGGACAGGGGGGCACAGCAGAGGGAGGGGGACAGGGGGGGACGGGGGGGGGCGCGGCCGGGGCGAACGGAGAGCACCACAGAGACCCAAAGGGTCACCATACATCATGATCACGGCTACAGATCTGCTCTCTGGTCACCATACATCATGATCACGGCTACAGATCTGCTCTCTGGTCACCATACATCATGATCACGGCTACAGATCTGCTCTCTGGTCACCATACATCATGATCACGGCTACAGATCTGCTCTCTGGTCACCATACATCATGATCACGGCTACAGATCTGCTCTCTGGTCACCATACATCATGATCACGGCTACAGATCTGCTCTCTGGTCACCATACATCATGATCACGGCTACAGATCTGCTCTCTGGTCACCATACATCATGATCACGGCTACAGATCTGCTCTCTGGTCACCATACATCATGATCACGGCTACAGATCTGGGGCCTGTACTACGAAGCGGGGTTACTGGCTTATCTGGGTAACTTCAAGAGTAACTTGATCACGTGTGGCGTAAGTTCCCGATTAACCCGTACTACGAAAGGTAGATAAGTTTTAACCGAGGTATGCTGCCATGGCAATTTACGCTGCATCTCAAACCTGCTCCGAGCAGGTTATGTTCTTGGTTAACTCGAGGTTTCCGTTAACCACACCCTTTATAAGTACCACCCCTCTACTAACAATTCGAGACTATGTCGGCGTACCTGGATATATATATATATATATATATTCTCTCTATGAAGATATAGATGGTCAGTCGAGGGAATTCGTTATCTTTGTCAGATGATTTAGGCAGAAGTCTCCAATGTCACCCGTCATAGCAATGCCCTTACGTGGACATTCATGTTTTCCATCTAATCGGTGATGCTGAACATCTGAGCAAGAATACTGTATGTCCGAAAATAAATCGGACATAGGCCTAGCTTAGCCTACAGTATGCTGAACATCTGAGCAAGAATAGCCTAAAATAAATCGGACATAGCCTAGGCCTAATAAATTAAAATCACCAAACAACCATCAAACTTGTTAAATTGAATGTGATATTACTGTACCCTGCACATAAAGGCTACATATTTCCACAGCACCAGAATTCGACCGAATGCCTCCCTCAACCCCTTCCACAATCGGCCTTCCACTATTATTTGCGATGGCCAACTCCTCTGCTACTGTAAAACACTCCTTACAGTAGCATAGTGTTCAAAGACACCTTTTTCTTGTTAGCTGTAAAACAGAGGCCAAGTGAAGGCTATAAGCATACTAGGCCTACATGTTTTCATAATTAAGAAATATTAATGCAAGCTATAACTATATAAACCTACTATTCTGAATAATGTGTTTGTGTTTCATTTTCACCTGCTGCCATGTGCGTTTGGCAATGGTGTTGCATCTGAAATGTTCACAGGACTAGGCATACACTAAATCAGTCAATGGGGGCTACTTAAACATTCAATTATCCTATTACTGTAATCTATGCCACTTCTAAATTGTGTTGCATCTGTAGGCATTTCTATGAACTCAAAATAGGCAATTTAATTATTTTGACTCATTTCAGACATTCCGCAAGCTATTAGTCCTCCGTAACACATATTTGAAGAACATGTGGAAATAAAACTTTTTCTTTTAGGCATAGGCTACCCGATCTGCAATACGTTGCCAACAGCCTTGCCTTGCTTTGTTCACTGCCGACGTATTTGATTTTTGTCGTAGAGTGGGTTTTAATTCCTCATAACTTGGCATAATAATTGTCCTCATCCGTAAAATAAGGTGATCGCGTCATCATTGAAAGTGGTGACTTGCGCTGCAACCCGCCCCTTTTATGTGAACGCGCACAAACTCCAATTAGGTTAACCCCGGCTCAACAAATCAACTTCATAATCAGCGTCGTAGTACCGATTAACACCACTAAAGATAACCAGGTTTTGTCAACCTTATTTTTAACAAAGTAACTCTGGGTTACATGTGGGTAGGTTAAGCTCCCTTCGCAGTACAGGCCCTTGCTCTCTGGTCACCAAACATCATGATCACAGCACTCAGCACTCTGCAGAGCTGCTCTCTGGTCACCATACACAGTGACCATCACCGTCAGTGAGTGTCAGCCACACAGTCAAGATCTGTATGACCATCAGTGAGTGTCCACATCCCATTCAAAAGACACTGATTATTTCACCTTCCACTAAATAAAACACAGCCAAGACTACAACACACCACAATAAACACACCACATTACAGTATCTGCCAGGCTGTCGAATACATCTATCCCATGCTGTGGCAGCACACTGGTTGGCTTGGGGTAACTGCGTCTGTAGGTGGTGACTACTGTTAGAGTGTTGGAGGGGGGAGGAGGACTGGGAGAACCCTCTGAGCACGGATGGAGGGGGTATACTCATTTCCTCAGGAACTTTCTCTCGCTCCAAAACTGCAGGATGTAAACAGCGTCTATTCTTAGCCACGCGCCTCGAAGAGAAGTGTCGCAATCTAGGCGAGCGCGACAGTGGCGTTATCTTATTCGAGTGCCACGCCTCAACGGATTCATTGTGGTGTGTGTGTGTGTGTGTGTGTGTGTGTGTGTGTGTGTGTGTGAGATACACTCGGCCGCCTCTCCCAGCACTGCACTGGCCTCAGCAGTAGGACACTTTACACTGTCTCCCCAACTAGAAAACTCCAGGGACCAACTAACGAAACTCATAACTAAGGCCTGACAACAATTGCAGCGAGTAGTTATTTCCGAGAGGCATTAATAATAGCACATCCTGAGCGAAAACAGCAGGGTTTCCTGTGAGCCGGACCACACCTTGTGTCAGGCCTCCACACTGTGAGGACCACTGTGCTCTGTGACACGCAACATGGCAGGCTATGTGCTACTAGGCACGATCTCATTTTGCTTATTCAATAGCATGCGCACGACCCAATCATGCTTGGGTCTGTCTGTTCACAAATGAGGAAGTTCTCTGTGAATGAATTCCTTTTCCGTTAAACCTCAACAAACAAAGATAACCATTCAACTTCCATCATGTTCCTCTAGATGTTAAAAATGACCACCACTGCTGCTAATTACTCAATCCTTTTATGTTTGACTGTGCTCTGGTCTTAGCACATTTGAATGTTGAATAACATATCTGCCTGGCCAGCCTCCAACTCCGAAGCCGGTTTCCAAAAATCACACTCTCTTATCCAGCTTGGTGCCGTCTTTAAACGATCACAGACAAAAGAGAATGGTACAGCTTTTTGTACACAACCAATGGCGGTACTGATAGCGTCAGCATGACACACAGATGTGTATTTTCGTTGAAACTGAGTCAACTGCATTTAAATCCTTCATGTTACAAGAAAGTGTTTTTTGTACTTCTGAAAGGGTTTAATGTAGCAACATGCCCCTTTGAAATCAAAAGTGCTTTGACAGGGTTCAGACCAATTCTCATTGCACTGTGCACTCTGCACTGCGTCAATACCGGAATCATTGCAAATAACGGCATCATCGCTTATTCTGACGCCGAAGCCTGTCCCGTGGTATCATGCATGTCAGAGCAGGAATAGAAAAACTCTCCACTCAAGTGGTTCTCAGCAGCCACACATGTAAATACCAGGGGTGACACGACAGGAAGGGGTCAGAGGTCTGAAGAATCCTCCACTTAGAGAGAGAGAACAACGATTGTATGGGGCAGGGGATGAGAGGGGCTGGGGATGAGAACGGAAGGGGTGGGAGAGGACAGGACCGGGAGCTGCTCACTTGATGGCCTCCAGGTAGCCCTTGGCGGCGGCCACGTGCAGGGCAGTGGCACCGGTCCTGGGGTTGTGGACGTCCGCGGGCAGGCCCTCCGTCAGCCACTGGCGAGCGTCGCCCATGATCTGCTCCTCCTCCGCGCGCTTGGCTGCAACAAGGTCCACTCCTGAAAAGAGAGAACATTTTAATGACCTTTAGTTCACAGAATATATATGGCAGAAAAAGAAAATCCGGTCCATATCGCCAGTCCCCCTAAGCTTGTTAATGGTCACCTTTGCCCCTCCGTGACTAAGTGAGTCTGCGTACTAGAGGCATTTCAAAAGACATGTTTCAGCCAGCGGCGTTCCTCAGGTGTGATATGTAATGATATGTAAGTAGGCGATTCAAAAAGGCATGATAGAGGGGCAAGTGTGTCCACTCTTAACACTCTGCCCAAATATGTCCACATGATCATTTTGTGTTTGCTGTTACTCGATCACCGTCCTTGCTCCCAACAAGCATTTTAAAAAAAATATATAGCTACCATGTCAAGACCTTGCCTATCTTGGTTAGCTTTCAGGGAGGATTTTAGGAAGCTCAACCTGGGCTGTCCCTCCAAATAAATTGGAAAGAGAGTAAAGGACATATCACTATATTAAGGAAGTAGGCCAGTAGCTAAGCTCACAAATTGAGCGCTGGGGAAGGAGAGAAAGCGTTCTCAAGCTATCAGTGTCGACAACTTTAATGTGTTGCTCCAACATTCCAAACATTCTTGTGGCAAACTGTTCAGTGGTCAGGTGTCAACATGTAGCCTGGTGTCAGAGGACGCAAACATGGTCATGTACAGAGCACTACAATTAGAGCCGCATCATCTTCTCTCTGTCCCCAGCGTCACCTGGACGTAAAGCTTATCTGAGTCTAGATAATATAGTCTACAAAGCATAACACACTACAAAAAACACACACACACACACACACACACACACACACACACACACACACACACACACACACACACACACACACACACACACACACACACACACACACACACACACACACACACACACACACACACACACACACACACACACACACACACACACACACACACACACACACACACACACACACACACACACACACACACACACACACACACACACACACACACACACACACACACACCAGAGTTGGCCAAACATGGCATTTAAGGGCCAGGACAATCTTATCTGAACTGGTGAGCATGTTTTACCATGTGACAAAAGGATCTGTAGTCTGTGGAGGCTCATGATCCCATGATTCCATAACGCAAATACATCACAATATCATCTACGTGCACACATCACCGCTAATACATCACAATATACTCTATGTACACACATCACTGCTACTACAAACCCACCAAAATAATGCTTCACCAATAGAGTCCCCCTTACTACCATTTTCATCTACCTAGCGATGATCAAAGGTAACAGATGGTGTTTTGGCTTTAGTTACAATGTAATTGCTCTGCATTCTTTAAGCAGGTGGTAGTAGTAGTACTAGTAATAGTAGTAGAAGCTTTAAATAGTTTAAGAATAAAATGGGCCCCACGGATGCTATGGATGTTGTTGTGTGTGTCTGTCATGTCGTCCGCACAGCTAAGGGCACGATATGCAGCGTATCTGAGCACGGAGACAGGAGCAGAACTGGGCTGTTCTTCAAGAGACACACACACAGTAACGCGCTGCATGTGATGGCACCATAACAAACACGGTGCTGAGTGAATCCTTCATCTCGTTTTAACTCTATCTGTTGTTCTTAATGTAATGTACCAAACCACAATGACACCTGTGTGTGTGTGTGTGTGTGTGTGTGTGTGTGTGTGTGTGTGTGTGTGTGTGTGTGTGTGTGTGTGTGTGTGTGTGTGTGTGTGTGTGTGTGTGTGTGTGTGTGTGTGTGTGTGTGTGTGTGTGTGTGTGTGTGTGTGTGTGTGTGTGTGTGTGTGTGTGTGTGTGTGTGTGTGTGTGTGTGTGTGTGTGTGTGTGAGTATGTGAGAGTGTGTGTGTGTGGGGGGTTCCACTTACATGGAACATTCCCCATGTGACACTTGCATGGAACATTACCCTACATTTTTGGGGTTATGGTTATGTAGAGCAAAGGCAAAGCCGTGGGTAGGAGGCGAAGCGTGTGGCAACAGAGAAGTCTTCATTGCACCCACACTCCACAGCCAGACCAACTCAATTGAAAAACCACTATGGGTTGGGCTGCATTGCATTACTAATAAGGTAACAAACCATTAAATATCAGTCAAAATCCAGCCTTTCTGCAAAGACACCCTCCATGTTTGGTGAGAGCCTGGTGTAGGTGTTTGGACATGTAGGTTAAGTGCTCTATGCAGAGATGTGTGTAAATAGACCGACTGCTTTTGAGTGGATGGACTCTGCTTCTGTATGTGTGTGAGTGGATGGACTCTGCTTCTGCGTGTGTGTAAATGAACTGACTCTGTTTCTGCGTGTGTGTGTGTGTGTGAGTGGACTGACCCTGTCTCTGCGTGTGTGTGTGTGTGTGAGTGGACTGACCCTGTCTCTGCGTGTGGTCCTGCAGTAGCGTCTCCGTGGCCTCGTCCTCGGCGATGTCCAGGGGCACGTCTCCGTCACAGTTCACAGCACTCAACGACGCACCCTGATCCAGCAGGAATCTGCAAAAAACACACAAAGGATGTAGACGCTCTCAGGACCAACCAGGTAGTTTTGTAGCCTTGGAATCACTGAACATTTCTTGCCTTAACCAAAATCCCGCTTTTACTTTTGTACCACAACCCCAGATAGTTTCACTATGTTTACAATCTCTAAAGGAGGGATCACACTGGACTTAACAAAGCGGCAGCGGTGAAGTGTAACACAATGTTCAGCCCATCATTTCTATCTTGTTTCTAAGCTAAGGTCTACGCTCTATTGCCTTAACTGACCATTGACAACCTTTACGTTACACTTTGAAAGTTGAACCAAGTTCAACGCTCAAATTGTTTCATGCTAGCGTAATGCTGTCGCTCAACTGTTCCGCTGCCGGTCTGTTCTGCTGCTTGCCGTTGGTCAATGTGATCCCTACCTAATGCCTCACAGGAGGACATACAGAGTCATTTTTGAAACATAAGATAATAGACACTGAGATCATAATTTTTTCCCCCCAATTTCTAAATTTAACCATAACCACGGAGATATAAATCAATAACAGACGTTATAAGTCTGTAAACACCACCCATAAACACTACACAGCAGGCATTTCAGCTCTATGTCTCTACTGTCCACAACATACTCAGTGATCTCCAGGTTCCCACAGCTGGCGGCGACGTGCAGTGGCGTCCATCCCTCGCTGTCCACCTGGTTCACGTTGGCGCCCTGGAGCAGGAGGAAAGCCACCACCTCCATGCTGCCGTCGATGCACGCCTGTGGTGAAGCACCGGACGTCAGCACACTCGGGCCTCATGCAGGTTAAAAAGCACTGTGGCTACACACTAGACTTTAGTGAGGCATTGTTTGCAAAAACACACGGATGGATATATGAACACAAGTGGTTAGATAAATAGGTTGGGGAGACAAATCAGACAGATGGGGTGACATGCTGGATAGCTGCGGTCAAGGGAATAAACACTTGAAGCTTCTTGAAGGCAAATTTGTTGTAGATCAACAACTTATAGACAACTGTGAATAATCTGTTTTGACTCTTGCAGTAGAATTCAAATGCTAAGATGATAGTAGGGACCAAGGAGAAGACTGTCTCTCCATGTTTTTTTTTCCCTGCCTTTTTTTTGCTCATACCATACCTAAACACATCTATTCATATCCAGGGGACTATCTGATTAGAGCGATCAGGTGAGTAAGATTAGGCCAGGAACAAAATCCAACAGGAGAGTTAGCTCTACAGAGGGAGGGCTGGTTGGCAAGCTGCAGGAGTAGAAATCACAGCCCTCACACCTCCCAGTACGCTTTCAAAGGTACTAAAGACATGAGCTGGATATCATGACTCAGTGAAACTCAGCAATAACCGACCTGGTGTAAGGCGGTGATTCCATCGGCATTGGAGCAGTTGACGATGCCTCCATTGATCTCCGGGTCCACGATCTGTAGCACTTCGGCCTCTTTCAGCATCTCCCCAGCCTCCTCCGTGTCACCGCTGGCACAGACAGCCAAGAACTCGGCCGTTCTCTCAAAGCGAACTCTTCGCCTGGGGAAGCCATGATGTAATATGTTCGTGCGAAATCAGCTGAGGTCACGGTATAACAGGTCCATCTGAACTCTATGCAGAATAATGCTGATCTCTGACACTAGAATTCACCCTGTCCTGTATTCTGCAAAGTCCAAGTAACAGGAACACAACACTCCACGCCTGTCTTTTGGCAAGGCTGGACTTGTGACAGAAAGTTAAACCTTTACTCTGTAAATACGTACTTATGTCAATTAAATTATTATACATAACTTCTTGTTCTATCACGCCAATTTAAATAAATGAGGTCAGCACCTGACCTGAAGAGATTAACTAAGGACCTAGGTTTCAAACTGTGGCTCACTACTTGCATCCTCATATCTGACAAATCTTGAGCCGTCGACATGTTTGAAATGTCGAAGGCTTGCAGTCATAACAGTGTGACAGCGTCAATAACGACCATTATGTTTTCTCCTTTTCAAATAAATTACACGTATCTGCACGACGGATTAAGTAGCAGAGCAACAGCCGCTAACTCTTTAACTTAGAATCTACAGTGTGTAACGTTGGGTTAGCTTGTGTTCTAACGACAGGGACGTTAACATTGAAGTTATCAGCTAGCTAGGAGTGCTAGCTAGCTGGCTAACTAGCTACCTGCAACAGTAACCTCGGAACTTCATTCCACTGATTCAACAGTAAATTGACTGTGAGATACTTGTTTTATTTATCTTACCTTCGTTTCATAGTTTGCTTTGTTGACCCTTGGTGTTCTACGGTGGTAGATCCGTTTCCATCCGCATCTTGAGATCCCTCCGATTCCTCAACGCCTACGGCCTCCGATTCACCCGAGTCCACAACATCTCCTCGCCACCGCTGTCTGGGTACTGGTGGTTCTCTGTCTGTACTTGATCCGGACCATCGTTTTAGTTGTTCCCGACGTTTAGCTTTCGCCATGTCCCCCATTATTCCCTTGAAAACCCTTTAACTTATAAAAATGTTCACTCGGACACACCCTCCATGTGTACTGTTTATAATCAGTTTACCACTTCCTTGACTGAAGCTGAAGTTCTTTCGTCATTTCCTGTCCATTATGAGGAAGCAGTCAAATCTCAAAACGCTTCTCTCAAAGCTTGCTCAGAAATGTTTGAAAATCACCCTCCCGAAGTTTTGTCTCATAATGCCCGGCATACTAAAAGCTACATAATGTAACACGGCAAATGAGACAGTGGACTTTAAAGTGTAGTGACTCTCTAGGCTATCCAGCCAGGATGAATATGTCCTGTTGCTATTATGGGTGTTTTGGAGCAGTCTGGTTTCAGTGGCAAAGGTTATTTCATGTTATGACACACTTTTGCGCTCCGGGCAAGATGCATCGCGTTCCTAAAAAAGCGGATCTGGGTAGGAACCAGAGCGGTACACACACGAACTGTATCAGACGTCGACGTTCTCCCCTCCGGTCCATGCGGTGGCAGTAAAGTGTCAATAGATAGTTTGCCAACCGCTCTGAACCAACCATAGGAACCAACCAGCTTGATGAGGAAGAAGAGAATCTTTCTGTTGTCATTGGTTGATTTGTCCTAACCTCCGGAACACACACAATCAATGCTAAAGGTTTAGTTTGGGACAGCGAGTAGCTGAATTTCACTGTGACAGAATAGACATTTTTCTGAAGTTTCACAATGTCGGACGATAGAGCAGAGCGGTCAGATGGAAAAATTGTTAAAATGGAGGTTGATTACAGTTCCACTGTAGACCAACGGATACCGGAGTGCGAAAAAATGGCTAAAGTAAGCTGAATGAAAAGCTCGGCTGAGTCATGATGTAGCTTTAACGATGCACTAGCATGCTATCAAGATTGCTAACTGCCTTACTTAGCTAACCGTTACTTTGTAATAGTTACGGCAAACGTTACCCGTATAACGTAGTGGCTACCTGGGTCTCAAAATAACGTGTGTTTACTCTGAAAAGTAAGGCACCTAGCCTTCATTTGGCCATTTTTTCTTGATGGTAGTTAACCTACGCAAGTACGCTAGTTAGTAATTGTTAGCTATAACGTTAGCTAGTCCATCCCAGCTTGTCATGTTCAGTGCCTGTAACGTTAACGTTAGACATCACTTCAACAATGCTGATTTTGTCCATCAGAGTCAACTAACGTTAGTTAGAATAACGTTGTCGTTCAGTCCATCTAATTAGTTACACTCAGTATACGGGGCGTCTAGGTGCTTTATTTGACATCAAGTTTCAACTTAAAAAGTGAACGATAACGTTAGCTGTCGAGCTACATTGATGCCTCATAACAGGGCTAGTGCTAGTCGGCTAGCCTACCAAGCATCTAACTTATAACGATTGTTGGTAGAAGCTGTCAGTTACCGGCTGCCAGGTACTTGTGTTGGCAACATTTACATTCTTATGTAAAATCTTGTGGTTACATTTCACATTATAGGAAGGACGTCTTCAAGAAGCCGTTGAAAGTCTGCTGTCTTTAGAAAAACAAACAAGAACGGTGAGCAAGCACTTTCTTACAGCATCAATCCCTTGTACTAACGAAATGCTATGAACAGTCATGAAGCAAGGATGTGTGTCTTCATCTGAATGTATGTTTTGTACCATCTCGTTTATCTTTAGGCCTCTGATATGGTTTCGACGTCCAGGATTTTGGTGGCTATTGTGCAGATGTGCCATGAGGCAAAGGACTGGGATGCACTTAATGAAAACGTTATGCTACTGTCAAAGAGGAGGAGTCAACTGAAACAGGTAAGAATGCGTATATTCTTTGACACAAACAAACGTCACACAGACCACTTGGAGGTGCAAACAATATCGGATTTATGGTTTCCTTACTATGTGATCTCAATGGCGATGCAGCGTTTGTTTGCACCTCCAACAGTATGGCGTAACTGGTTACCTCCCAAAAACTCCCTCAAATGCCTGTATGTTTGTGTGAAAGAATACTATTGGTTAACTATGCTGTTTTGGCACTCATATCTTACTGGGATTACAATTAACAAAAAAGTGAATCTGATTACTGACAATCAACCAAATATTTATGATGTGCATCCTATAATGCTTCTTGTCTTTTAAACCAGGCTGTGGCAAAAATGGTGCAAGAGTGCTGCAAGTATGTTGATACTTTGACTGACCTTACCATCAAACTAAGGCTTATTGATACCCTAAGGACTGTCACTGCTGGAAAGGTACAGTCTCTTCTTCACAAATTATTCATATACTTGTTTCCCTGAAGTTTACATGTATTCAACATTTCTCCTTCTCCTTGATTCAACAACAGTAGTAACTTGGGTATTTTGTCACAGATCTATGTGGAAATAGAGCGTGCCAGGCTCACCAAGACCTTGGGTACCATAAAGGAGAAGAATGGTGAGGTGAAAGAGGCTGCCGCCATCCTTCAGGAACTGCAGGTATTCTAATCTTTACGTTCTTCACATGTTTTGAAACTGATGGGTCTGATTTATTGTTTATATGTAGTCAGTGAGACACCTCAAAAACTGTATGGCAAATGTTTTAGGATTATTCAGGATTATTCATATTATTTCATATTATTTTAAGAAGCTGCATTTCTCTCCAAACCTCAAACCATACTGTGCGTAATATCAAAGTTATAAAAGTGAACGGTGTAAAGGCTCACCCATTAATTCATACATTTAACTCAGATATTTGAATATTTACAATAGAATGTGTGCACTTTTGGCCATCTATTACAGTGTATTCTATACTTGTTTTGCTGTAGGTGGAGACATATGGCTCCATGGAGAAAAAGGAGAAGGTGGAGTTCATTCTGGAGCAGATGAGGCTGTGCATCGCCGTTAAGGACTACATCCGCACCCAAATTATCAGCAAGAAAATCAACACCAAGTTCTTCCAGGAGGAGGGCACAGAGGTAAGAGAGCTTCACTATTACTAGACTAACTGGAGAACTTACCTAGAGGGTCTCCGCTAAATGTTTACTCTCCTTTGAGCTTGGTTTTCGGTATTTTGAAATATCTTTGCATGGTGTTTTAAATATCTAAAGGAGTCAAAGCTGAAGTACTACAACCTGATGATCCAAGTGGACCAGCATGAGGGATCCTACCTGTCCATCTGCAAACACTACCGTGCCATCTATGACACCCCCTGCATCCTGGAGGACAGCACCAAATGGCATCAGGTATGGCACTCCAGCTGGTGAAAATCAGGCTGTTTTGTGTTCATCTGCTTCAATTCTCTTTCATAAGATTTCTTAATCTTTTTTCCCCCTTCTGATACATGTTGACCATCACTAAAGGCAGTTTGTGTATTGCAGGCCCTGAAGAGTGTGGTGCTTTATGTGATTCTGGCACCTTACGACAACGAACAGTCTGACCTGGTCCACAGAATCAACACTGACAAAAAGCTGGAGGAGATCCCCAAATACAAGTAAGAATCTTAAGGAGATCCATGTCCAGCGGTTGGTTAATGTAGTGCCTGGTTTGCTTTTGTCTTCTTGTCTTTTATGTAACCTTTTTTACGTCTGTTGTCCATCCTGGTCTCTTTTCTGTGCTTGTGTGTGTGATAATCTTGAGTGTATGCACGTGTTGCCCATCCTGATGGCATTCTTGAGTTCACGGCCCTCCTCCTCCCTGCAGGGAGCTCCTGAAGCAGTTCACCACGATGGAGCTGATGCGCTGGGCTTCCGTGGTGGAGGATTATGGGAAGGAGCTGAGGGAGGGCTCCCCGGACAGCCCCGCCACCGACGTCTTCACGTACTCCGAGGAGGGCGAGAAAAGATGGGGCGACCTGAAGAACCGAGTGGTGGAGCATGTGAGTTCTTTGGAGGGTTCTTCTGACTGAAATGATGACCGTTCAGAGTGGGTCAGTAAGGGGGAACGGCCTATAGCAGAATGTAGGGACATCTAAGTAAGTATGAGTATGTATGTATATATACTCTTTTGATGCCGTGAGGGAAGTTTGGGCTCTGCATTTATCCCAATTCATGAATTAGTAAAACACACAGCACACAGTAAACATACAGTGAGGCGAAGCACACACTAACCCGGAGCAGTGAGCTGCCTGCTACAGCGGCGCTCGGGGAGCAGTGAGGGGTTAGGTGCCTTGCTCAAGGGCACTTCAGCCGTGGATGTGGGCATGGGAGAGCAGTGCTCAACCACTTCCCCTGCCCACATTTTTCCTACTGGTCGGGGATTGAACCGGCGGCAACCCTTCGGTTACAAGCCCGAAGCCCTAACCAGTAGACCATGGCTGCCCCAAGAATTGTGCCCCGTGTGAGGATCTGTGAACATCTGTGAACGTGAAACAATTCTGATTCTGTATTAATGTGAATGCAGTTTAGAAGAAATTAAGTGTTCACTTGCCTTGTGTGTCTCCTTTCAGAACATCCGCATTATGGCCAAATATTACACAAGGATTACCATGAAGAGGATGGCAGGCCTGCTGGACCTCTCCATCGATGTAAGTTCTGTGTTTCCTGTTTCCTGTGGTCTTTGGTCATCTGGGTTGTCAGTAGACAGTCCCCTGGTGCTCCCTTCCTACTGAGTGGCAGGGAGTACACACATTCTGCTAAAGTCTT
Source organism: Alosa pseudoharengus (assembly GCF_046254945.1). Classification (NCBI taxonomy): domain Eukaryota; kingdom Metazoa; phylum Chordata; class Actinopteri; order Clupeiformes; family Clupeidae; genus Alosa; species Alosa pseudoharengus. The sequence goes on from NW_027468564.1 coordinate 52,375,570, forward strand.
GCCAGTTTTATTTTTTAATTGGCATATTGGTGCGCTTTATAGATATACATGTACGTACTAGTTTGTGTGTGGTTTTGACAAAAAATGCTAGTTTAAATAACTATGCAACAATTGCTATGGGTGTGATTTCACTATAGCTGTTATAATGATAGATGTTTTTATAATTGCTGCTTCAGTGTGTAAGCTGATTACATACATTTTATCAGATGCTATGCCTTCATAGTTTGAGTTGGGGAGGACCAGCCAGTGTCGCCCTCTTCTCTTCATGTTTTAAAGTCTTTCTCTCTTCATTTCTTATAGGAATCGGAGGAGTTTCTGTCCACTCTGGTGGTTAACAAGACCATCTATGCTAAAGTGGACCGGCTTGCTGGCATCATTAACTTCCAGAGGCCCAAGGACCCCAACGACCTGCTGAATGACTGGTCCCACAAACTGAACTCCCTCATGGCCCTAGTCAACAAGACCACTCACCTCATAGCCAAAGAGGAGATGATCCACAATCTGCAGTAGTGTCCATTTTGAAGACCCTTTGGGTTGTCTGTCTGAAATGGCCTCAGGAGATACGTGGGAGGCTGTAAAAAAAAAGCAAAATCCTTTTTGCCTTTGGAAAAACGTCTACAATTTTTTGGACTGTGAACATCACAACCACCTAATATAGTACGAAGGTGGCACACTCTAGATTGATCAATTGTCAGTTCTGCAGTATAATATTTGTTACCCTTTTGGTTTGGAAAAAAAAATGTTCAATGTGGCCTGCAGTCGATGTCTAAAGCAGTCCCTTTAGTTTGTCTGCATTATTAAAGGTATGTGGTCCATTTCTAAATGTTTGCAGTAGTTCCATCTTCCTCTGATGAGGGACAAAGGATCAGTTTAAGAACATCTCAGCTGCAGGCTGTTTTAAAACATAACTGTAAGCTTGTGCTTTTTGATGTATAACCTTTGCAATACAAAATATAAAATCGTAACAGTAATTTCTGTTTTTCTGATGATTTTCATAGATAATACAGTAATACAGAACTAACAGCATTGAGTTGTATTATACATAGTTGTACATCTGAAACACATACCAGTGATAGATCTTCCTTTCATGGGCCAGTAGAGGGCACCATTGTAACTAAATGGTAAATCGCAACATCAAAGCTTCAGTCAGTGACTTCTTTGGAAGATGTCAGATTTTGTAATGACTGCTCCATTTGCAACTTTGCAGAGAGAAATGGTAGCAAGGAAGGTGCCATTAAAAAGACTGATAGATATGACAGCAGAGAAACATCAACTGTTTATTACCAAACAAGCTGAAACATGCAGTCTGCAGAAGGCGCTCTTTAAGCGTGAGACAGCTAAGCAGTTTGCTCAGCTCCAATGGGCACTTTAGGCCAGAGCTTTCAGCTTTACCATAGCAACACAAGCAGTCACTGCTTGCAGACCTTCACCCCTATCTCACAATGGAAAAGAAAGTGAGACCAAATTGAAATTCCAAAATATGGATCCTGATCTGTCTAAATAATCATGTAGGAGATACTTACACAGGTTATCTTAATTGAGCCCCTGAGAAATATACCATGGGCTATGTTATTTACCCCTGATATCTGAATAAGGTCCCTCAGTCAAATAACACAGTTCATGCTGTGATGTGATAATCATGCTTTCCACAAAACTCGCCAGAAGTCATCATTATAGGTTTTTTTTCAAAATGTTCTCCGGATGGGCAGGCCACTGGAACCTCCTAGCTTAGCTGAGCTTTCTGAAGTGGGCCGCATTTATTTCAGGCTCATGCTTGACACATTACCTTTTGTGTGAGGTTGGGACACCCTGTCCATTGGTACCCTTTTTGTTTTTTCGCCCCCGCCCTTCAAGAAGTCTGTGCACGCCACTGGTCTGAGGTAGTAGTTCAGTACAGGGTACAGTGTTCGTCTGTAGTGCAGGTCTTTAGTCAAAAGAGAACTCAAGGTATCTTAGTCAAGTTTTAGTCAAAACATTTCTGATTTCAAATAGTCTTCACACATCTCAATTTTCCCCCAATATTTTATGTCTACAGGGCTTCTCTTCAGTTAAAATGACTTATTCTGACTTTTTGTCAGTCAGTACGTTTACGTGCACAGTTAAGTCGAGCTACACATAGCTCGGCTTGGGGATTTGACTGGACCACTGTCCGTTTACATGACGAAAGAAAACCCCTTTTGTAGACTCAAGTACGAATGTTTTACTCCGCTACGCTAGATGGTGATATGTGCCCAAATGCCACACATTCCCCAAACTTTCCATATTAGCTTACTTGCTACCGAACTTTGCATCATCAGTGTAACTAGTTAAATTAAATAGTTGATGAGTACTTGCTGAAGATTTTCGTAACAGCTAGATAGTCTGTCTTCAGTCTTCTCATGTTGTAGACGAAAATGGAGAGATATTTTATCTTAGTTTTTATTTCATGCAAAACATTTTAGTCTCGTCTTTTTTTTTCTGCAACAATAATGCATGTTAATATAGTCTTAGTCAGTGTTTCAGGACATTGGTGCAGTCTCATCGTCTCGTCTTAGTCATGGAAAAAAAGGTTGTTGACGAACATATTCGTCTTGTCTTGTCTGACTAAATTAACACTAAGCTGAAGCCTTGTTAGTGCAGTAGGTAGGCTACTGTGTCAGTCTCATAATCTGAGTGAGTTTGATCCTCACACAGGGCATGATGCTTTTTTTTAATCAACTATAGTGATAAACCATGGTTATCATGGTTACCCAAAAAAACATAGTAAAACCATGGTTAATCCATTTTCGTAAGGGTGAGACCTGTGACCTGTGTGGTATTGCTGATAGTCCTAGAGCTCAAGTCACACACACACACACACACAAATACACATACACAATATGTACACAAAGTTAAAGAAACCAATCTTGCTCCAGCAGCGAGATCACAACACATGATTGGCACAATGTCTTCACAACACACCACATTATTGGCTCAATGTATTAACATGTCGACGTTTTGCCGCGGAAGGGGTGTGATATGCGTAGACAACTGCCGTATTGGCGTTACAAACTAACCCCATGCATTTCTATGCTGGATTTTTTGAGTGCTGTGTCTCTTCATTAGAAAGTCTCTGGTTTTACTTCATGCGGGTCGGGACGGGTGCAGAATTTAACTAGGTCTGCTGTTGGAAAACTGGTCGGGTGCGGATTTAAAAAATCGGACCTGTGCAGGACTCTGTCCAGTGTTGCCCGAACCACCCCATTCTGTTATGTGAATTTGTGTTCACAATGTGTCTCTTTGTGTGTTCCAATGTGATGTGTTTGCATTGGGAGGGGTTGGGATATACAGTATGTTACATGATATATGTGTCATGTGCTACATTTTATGTGTCATGTTGGGATATATGTGACATGATATATATGTCATGTGCATCATTTTATATGTGAGGGGTTAGGTGCCTTGCTCAAGGGCACTTCAGCCGTGGATGTGAGCATGAGAAAGCAGTGCTCCACCACTTCCCCCGCCTTTTTCCTACTGGTTAGGGATCGAACCGGCACCCCTTTGGTTACAAGCCCGAAGCCCTAACCAGTAGGCCACAGCTGCCCCAAACCAGTAGCCCGCCCCAACCCACACACACAAACATTAATAACTCATTGGTTTATTTGGTAACACTTTACTTAAAGGTATCTACATATGTTGTGACAAAAAACAAATGACACTAACCCTAACTCTAACTTGTCATGAGAAAAACCGAATGACGTTTGACAGACAGGCGAGTGACAAAAGCGTTATGTTATAAACATTTATGACTTGTTCATAATGTTTATGAGACGTTCATGACATTGTCATCTCACTTTTATGTAGATACCTTCAAGTAAAGTGTAACCGTTTATTTCAAAACAAGATTGGCATTATAATGCTATGTACACAGTATTGCAATGTAGACTTGGGTCTAATTCCATTGTGTTGGGGCCCAAGCTGGGATGAACTGAAACAGTGAATTATTAAAGCAGTGGTGTATTAAGTGGAGTTTAGATTGGGTAAAGCACAGTACTGGGACTGAAGTTCACACACTAATGCAGTTAGGTCTGTGGCATAGCTCAAGATTTTAACCTTTAATTGTTAATAAACAAACAAATAATGTTAATTCACATTTATATACATTGTTGATAGACAATAATAGTCTTATAATTGTGTGTTGGGGTTCAGACTCTGATAGACTGGGTCCTATTGCATGGTGTTAGGGTTCAGGCTCTGATAGGCTGGTTCCTGTTGCATGGTGTTGGGGTTTAGGCTCTGATAGGCTGGTTCCTGTTGCATGATGTTGGGGTTCAGACTCTGATAGGCTGGTTCCTGTTGCATGGTGTTGGGGTTTAGGCTCTGATAGGCTGGTTCCTGTTGCATGGTGTTGGGGTTCAGACTCTGATAGGCTGGTTCCTGTTGCATGGTATTGGGGTTCAGACTCTGATAGGCTGGTTCCTGTTGCATGGTGTTGGGGTTTAGGCTCTGATAGGCTGGTTCCTGTTGCATGGTGTTGGGGTTCAGACTCTGATAGACTGGGCTTGTCACAATGTTGGGAGGAACTACTTCTGGAATGCTCTAAACACAATCACACAGACCATATCACTCAACGTGCAATTGACTTAGATCTCTCTCTCTGTCTGTCTCTCTCTCTCTCTTATTGATTTGGTTCAGCGGAAGTTAAAGGTCCACTGTGTAACGTTTTCAGTTGTTTGTTAACAAATTCAACATTTCCCATTCATAAATGTGGCCCCATTCATGTTAATTGCCACCATCACCAATTCAAAGCATACCTGACTAAAGGGCCTATCACATTATACGCGGTATGCGCTATTAAATGCATTATTGTCACGCTGTCAGTCGTTGATATTTTGCACTGAGCCCAGCGGCAAGCACAACAAAAATCTTTGGGACGTTACCTCAACCAAGAGCAACCTAGCGGCGAGCGCAGCGCATACCGTGTACAATGTGATAGCCCCATTAGAAATCCTTATTTACATATACATAGCTGGGATCGACTCCCCATGTACATGCCATTTTAAAAAAACGGTGACCAGCAAGGGGACATATGCGAAATACAGCTGATGATCTCTGGCTCTGCATGCAAAGAAAAAAATATCCAACAAATAACATAATGTAATATAGCTAGCAAGCTCATTGCGTGATTAGCACTTTGGTAACATTATGGATTCATCTGCAGAATTGCTAGAGATGTGAGCAATGACATCTAGTAGCCTACCAAAATAGCATCGACATAGCATTATTATGTACTGCCTTGCATGAAAGCTATTGTAGAATTACATACCATATGATTAAATTCAATTTCGACATTATAACATTAGCTAAACTAATGAACCTCATCACCCCAAGGAACATCCAACGAGGTTGTGGTGGAAGACATATTTACTTTTTGACATGTGACGGCTACCGTAGCTCTAATACAGGGATGTAGTGGTAAAATAAGAGGTGAATAAACTGACTTCTGTGATCACAGTGAGGTGGACTGTGCCATGCGGTATCGGACTTTTAAAAAAGACATTCAGAACATGTTTGATGATGGTGGAGGTTATTGTCCAATGTTTAGAACAATACCAGTGGTATTAAATTGTTCCTAGTGTGTTGATGAGTGTACATATTGTGAATGTGGATAATACAGTGTCATTTTTGAATGTTAAAAGTTGCAATTGGTGAATAAACTCTTTTGAGGTAGATAAACTCTAATTAGAGGTGGATAAACTCTTTTTCTGAAATTTCAGAGGTGGATAAACTATGTGTACTATTATTTAGCCTCCACTATCCCTGTCTAATACATACTATGAACAAGGATGCACTAGAGAGGTTGGTTGCAATATAAGACCTAACCACTAGATGGGAGAAATTCTCACACTGGGTACCTTTAAGTTGAAAGCATTAGGCAGGTAATAAGACGCATTCCTTATTGAATCATTTAAGTGCATCTAATCAAATTACAGCTATACACTCTCTTATCATTTCTCTCTCCATGTCAGCTCACCTGTGCGTTGTCACGTCTGTTCATAGGGTACACAGATGTAGCAGGTTCTGTTGAAGTGAATCACACACAATTTCCATCATGTTTTTCAATATTTAAATCCAATGCATCATACCAATAGCTATTATTGTCATCTGTCTGTAGGGTTTCTGTAGGGTTTTGCATGTTTGCGCCTCTAACAAGGTAACAGAATTTCTAAACCAACCTGGAGTGTTTCCTCTGTTCCCGTAGAGCTTGAAGACTCCAACCACCACCATGACCACCATGACCACCGCGATCCCCACAGTCACAGAGAGGATTATGAGGGATCCTGCATACCGAATACCGGTGTCTGTGAATGAGATACAATACATAATTGCAAAAGGGTTCTCGACTGTTGTAGAAAGAAATGGCTGTTCTTTAATGCAATATCTACATTGCCCATTATCAGCAACCATTGAACCAATGTTCCAAAGGCACATTCTGTTTACTAATCTGATATCATCTTAAAAAGCTAACTGAGAAAACATTGGAGAACCCTTTTTCAATTATGTAAGCACATAATGTAATCTGAAAACTGCTGCCTTAGTTAAAAAACAATACAGCTGATCTCAGCTGGTATTCTGTCTATTATGGAGTGGAATGGAAATGTCTACTTTTGACCGGTGTATGACAAAACCAAGTCTGATGGTGACTGTCCTTTGCAGACATTTTCTTGCTCTCATCTTTTCCAGTCTCCTTCCTTAGTAGAGGTCCTGGGAAAGATTTGTATGCACTTCATTTAGCGGAGAATATCTCAACTGTTATAGACTAATATGACCCCATTGAACAACGTGGGATGTGTGCCAAAATCGCTACCCGGGACGAAAGTTCTGAAAATTACCACAATAGGTGACACTATTATCACATTATAGGTGAATGGGACTTTTTTTTTCCTTAATAGATATTCTCATAAACTTCTACCAGTTTAATCTTAAGAGAAATACTTTTTGTATTACACTTTGTCTTAAAAATAAAATAAAATATGCAAATTAGCCAATATCTCATTAAATATGCGTACATAAACCCTAGCCTGGGTGTTCCCATGCTGCCTTGCGCGCGATTTGATTCACGCTGCTAAGGCAGCCTGGAAACTACCGCCCTAATTTTTGCCTCAGATAGGGAACCAATCACAGAACAGGGGGGAAAGCAAGACGATGATGAGCTATGCACAGACGCATTTGATAGACATCCGTGGCACCCAATAAACGGATCTGGGCATTTTTTTCAAATACGAGAAAATGAACGTTTGGTTCCCAGACCACGTCTCATTGAGAAGTGGTGGCGCTAGCCAGGCTACATAAACCCTTGAAGCTATAGATTTTCTGAGGTGATCACAATGTTCACAATGACCATGATTGTAAGGTCATAGTGTAAGCATTCTTATTTGATATAAGAAAATGGCTAAAAAACAGTCAACCAATTGCATAGCCTACAACTAGCAACAAACAGGAATTGCCAGTTATTTATTAACCTAAACTTTAAAAGCTTACATTTCCTATCTATTCTTAATATTGCTGTCATCACCACAACTTTTTTTTTCAACAAAAGTTTACTTGGCAGCCATAGTGACCTGAGATCATAGCAGAGCACATGGCTGTCAAGCAAGATGACTTGTGAGATCAAGAAAAGTAAGGAAATCTACTCTTTATTCTTTGTGTTGCTGTGTACACTTATTACATGTCATTATCATATGAGTTGTAATTTTGTGTATTTAAATAATTATAATGAATTTGTATCAGTTTTAGATGCTCATTGAGCTCAATGCAAATGAAACCAGCTAATAGGCTAACTGAAATAACACCATGCCAATCTCTAGGTATGGTGAAGGGTATGTGATGATGTGGGGCTATTTTAATTCCAAAGGCCAAGGTAACTTTATCAGGATGCACAGTATTCTGGATCCATGAAATAACTGGCCTTTAAAAATAAAAATCTGCCTGTCTCTATGGGAATTTAACATAGGGGTGGCAATACTTATGACCCCTGTATTTTAAGGAAGAACATTTATTTATTTATGATACATTATTCATTCACTAAGAAAATTGGTGTCCTTTTTTCACTTAAGGCATTAAGATCAATTTCCAAAAGATGATTTTATATTCCTCTTTTCAGTCAACTTTAGCATGAGTGCCAACACTTTTGACCATCACTGTAACAGAGAGTGCAATACAAATGGTGGAAACATTCTTGGTTAAATGTCTCAAACCATCAACAGACATGGAGACATTTGACAACCTGCGCATTGCTCCGTTTGATAGTCATGCCCTTAAGATGGACTTTGAGAGGACCGCTTGAACCTCAACTAATGCAAGAAAACATATACCTATAGCCCAGTGTTTCTCAAAGTGTGGTCTGGGGACCACTGGTGGTCTGCAAGCTATCCCAAGTGGTCCGCGAGCAGACGTGGTAAAATATAATATAGATGAGTTGTTTGCAATATTGAACCAACTTGTATGTAAATCCAAAAAGTTCTGCAACACTTTCTATGTAAGATATGCCAGTTTAAATCGTATGAATTCTCTGACACAATTAGCAAAGTGTAAAGACAATAAGCAAGGTGGTTCAGTGAGTAGGCCTATTGTGTAGGCTAATATAGGCTACTGTTGAAGTGGGTCTAATCTTTTTTTTAGCTAGGTGGTCCGTGCGTTTCTTTTTTATTGGTTAAGTGGTCCTTCGTCTGAAAAAAGTTTGAGAAACACTGCTATAGCCTAGCCTATTATCAACAGCAACTTTGGGTCCAAGCACCATTTAGAAGCCACCTCGATCTTAAATGCAGATGCTTATGGTTTTGTAAGAAAGGGGAGTTTATTAGTCCCTGAGATTGTAATCTCAAAACCTGAAGGTTTACCAGATCCCTGCTTGTGTGGCATGTGCACACAAGAATGGCTGTCCCTGTCAGCTGGTATCCATTGCTGCAAGTACTGCAAATGTAAGGGAGGCAATAGTTGTAAAAATCCTATCACTGAGTTCTCATTATAATCCCCATACCTGGACTCTGTTGAGAAAAAGTTGAAAGTTTTACCTTGCAACACAGGGAATAAACCTGTTGTTCTGTATGTTTCACTTTAAGTTAACATTCCAATGATAATAGCATAGTTATATTACATTTCTACAGATACATTACATTGGTAACATCTACAGAAACACAATTAAAAAGTATCAAACCATAATTCTTACACCACATGGTAATTGAATAACATTGTGATCACCTTAGAAAATATGTAGCTTGAAGAGTTTATGTATGCATATTTAATGAGATATTGGCTAATTTGCATATTTTATTTTATTTTTAAGACAAAGTGTAATACAAAAAGTATTTCTCTTAATATGAAGATTAAACTGGTAGAAGTTTATGAGAATATCTATAAAGGGGAAAAAAGTCCCATTCACCTATAGCCTAATGTGATAATAGTGTCACCTATTGTGCTCATTTTCAGGTCTTTCGTCCCGGGTAGCGATTTTGGCACACATCCCACGTTGTTCAATGGGGTCATATTAGTCTATAACAGTTGAGATATTCTCCGCTAAATGAAGTGCATACAAATCTTTCCCAGGACCTATACCTCTGATACTGGCAGGTGATGGAGACAGACTCCCTGTTACCATGTCTGCGAGACTGGTAGAATGCAAGTTGCCGTCGCTGGCAGTAGGCTACTTTTCTGATAAGAGCTAGATAAACTTGAACGTTAACAATATTTGCAAGCTTCCAAGTTTGGTAGCAAATCTATGATTCCATGGTAAACCAGAGTTGTTGGAGTTATATTTTCCAGATTCATGTCATTTATTGTACATGCTACCTTATATTTTAGGCTAGTGACAATAGCCCAAATTTTTTTAGATACCCCTACCGGAGGTAGAACTAAACCCAACAATGTTTTTCCTCATCTCTAAGGTCTCCCATATATGAAATGGATTCTTAGCTAAAAATATTTTACTGCTAAGATTGTTAAATTAACAGATATTGTTATACACCCCAAAACCAAAAAAGGACTAAAATATAGCCTGTCCGTATTGGAGTTAAGGCATGTAAATTAGTGCAGATCAATCACACAAGCTCTGAGACCTTTGAAACTTGGCATGTTTATAGTCAGGAAGTTGCTTTACCTACTAGAAAAGACTGGATGTGAATATCTTAATGTATGGAATGAGTAGAGACATGTAAACATACACCTAAAATAAGCGGACATGCAAAAAATTAATATCTATGCAGAATGTTTTCATTTACTTTGTGGCTGCTTTGCCAGGGATTATCATAGAAACACATATGATAGCTTGTTGGAAAGGTGGGGTTGTACTGAATCCAACAATACCAAATATATAAATATAGTATGACGAATTAGGGTGTTCTGTCACTCAATGTATGAGGTGTCCAAAATGAAAGAAAACGGAAAACTGGCAAAATACAGTCTCAAGTCCAAATCACATTATCAGTGGTGAGAACAATGTTGACAAATTCATTGTTACTGCAAGGTAAGTTACATAAGGTAAGTGCTGCTCTATATTTACATTTAATAATGATACATTTCATATGTCCCAGTATTAAACAATTCATATGAAACACAGATCCAATTGAATCAGGTTAACATTGGGATGGAACACCTTTATTAAAATATTTATATTCACTTGAATTTTGTTTTGGTCAAGTCATTACTGAATAATGGAAAATAATATTGTTAGCTTTTGTCTGTCCAGACCAGCAGTGGACAGTAGAGCCTACACTGCTTACTTCACCCCTAAGTAGCTAAACAGTTAGTTGTAGAAACTACTTTCCCTAGCTAAGAAAGTACTTAGCCCTCTGACCAATGTTGCATGTGTAATTCAACTTTATTTGCATTTCAATGAAAATTCTGAAATGTATATCATTTTTCCTTTTCACTAGTCTTTTGAATTATGGAGAATGTCTTACAGGCATTGGATCCAAAGCTTTGTATCATTTGTGGAAAACATTTTGAAAAGGGCAAGAAAAAAGATCGATCCCTATGTCCAAAACCCCACAGTAGAAGGCCTCCAACGCATACTTACCCTTGCTCAGCAGAGAGAGAGATGGTGATGTCCATAAAACTCTGGCTCCATATACAGATGATATTTCCTCCAATATCAAAGTTTCATACCATGTATCATGTAGAGCGAACTACTGCAGTAAGACAAAAATCAGTGAGCAGCAGCAAGTTGCAAATGTTGAGAGTGAGAGCACATCTGCACCAAGAAGGCGGAGTAAGGCTGACACAACATCATTTCAAATATGGAGAGATTGGAGCAGGACCGGAGCACTCAATGCTTAAAGTGATTTTTATTAGTGCAAACTGACTAACGTTCCGACGCCCATGCGTATTCTTCAGAGTCAAAACCAAAGATGATGAACCAAAGAGGATGAAGATGTACATCTTTGAATTCTTTCATGCCCAGATCTCTTTGCAAATACCAAATACCATAAAATGCCTTGCACACTACATATCTAAATTAAATATAGCAGAAGCCATAGAAAAGAATACAAAAAGCAGACCAATGTCTATAACAAAGCCTTTATTAAGCTCACTGAAGACATTGATAAAACAGTATTGTCCAAAGGTATGAAAGTGAGGACTCTCAACTCGTTCACTGATAGCTATGAAACATACTAAAGACCATTGCTGAGCAAGAAGGTGTGTCAACACAAGAAATATAGATCAAGGACAGTGGTGTCTACATCCCAACTGTTCTCACTTGAGACGCTGAACATGGAATTGTTAATGCAGCCATCAACAACTTTTACCAAAATGAAGACACCCTGGATGGGAAGCATACAACTCATGTTATGGCATCGTTGTGTTCCGAAGAGGCCAAGTCTCCACAGATAAATGCCTATAGCACAGGTTCCACAGAGGTCCCTCACCACCTTAAACATGTTTGATATGAATGGAGATAAACTTTACAGGTACATTTTGTCCATTCTTTTGTCCATTCTTCACATCCAGGGTGTCTTCATTTTGGTCAAAGTTGCTGATGGCTGCATCAAAAATTCCATGTTCAGCAACTCCAGTGAGGCCAGTTGGGATGTAGACACCACTCTCTGTCCTTGATATCTGGTCTGCTGCAACAGATATGACAAGTGCCTGACTTCTGTATAGGAAACACAGTGCCCCATTGCACTGAGCTCATTGATGACTGGCTTACTACCAAACTCATGATGTATCAAAATGGAAGGTCCCAGTGCGATTGGCGTATGGATGTGACAGCTCTGTTCAATGAGATGATGACAAATTGCGATAACACACAGATTCTCCTTTGAAGCTGGGTCATCATCACATGTTTGGTAATCTCTGTGGGCATGTTAATCAACACACCAGTTCACAAGTCATACAGGATGTTGGGTACATATTTGCTGCATTGGAAACATAATAGACAGTCACTGCTGACATATTACTCACTGTCATACTCTACCTGATCCATGCTTTCCCTCAATATGTCTGCCGCCCTGTGTAATATTTGGATTTTATGTCTGTGAGTTTAGCAGCTTCCCTCAGTGCACAATATGGTCATACTATCTGAGCAGATCAGATCTGACTGTCCTGGACGTGGAACAAATGCAAGCCTGTCTTTGTGCTGTATCACCTTTTCCTTTAGTTTCCAGGATCTATATTTCTTGTGTTGAACTATGGACACACCTTCTTGCTCACCAATGGTCTTTAGTATGTTGTCATAGCTATCAGTCGAAGAATTGAGTCCTCACTTTCATATCTTTGGACAATACTGTTTTATCAATGTCTTCAGTGAGCTTAATAAAGGCCTTGTTATAGACATTAGTCTGCTTTTTTGATTCTTTTCTATGGCTGCTGTTATATTTCGTTTAGATATGTAGTGTGCAAGGACATTTTATGGTATTTGGCATCATATGCAAAGAGATCTGGGCATGAAAGAATTTGAAGATGTACATCTTCATCAAGCCTTTCAGAAGCTGCCCGAAGGACCTCGTCTCTTGTACTGGGGACAGCCGTGGCCTACTGGTTAGGGGTTCGGGCATGTAACCGAAGAGTTACCGGTTCGATCCCCGACCCAGAAGGAAAAAAAGGAAAAAAGGTGGGGGAAGTGGTTGAGCACTGCTCTTCCATGCCCACATCCATGGTGCCCTTGAGCAAGGCACCTAACCCCTCACTGCTCCCCGAGCGCCGCTGTAATAAAGCATCTCACTGCCCTGGGTTAGTGTGTGCTTCACCTCATTGTGTTCACTGTGTGCTCTGTGTGTTCACTAATTCACGGATGGGATAAATGCAGAGACCAAATTCCTTGTATACGCAAGTACTTGGCCTATACCTGTACCAGTCGAAATGGCTGTCAGAGGTTCTGATCTAGAGCTGGCATTCCCACAAATGAAACAATCTCTCCGTATTTGAAATTATGTTGTATCAACCCTACTCAGCCTTCTTGGTGCAGATGTGCTCTCACTCTCAACATTTGCAACTTGCTGCTGCTCACTGATATTTGTCTTACTGCAGTAGTTCACTCTACATGATATGAAACTTTGATTTTGGAGGAAATATCATCTGTATATGGAGCCAGAGTTTTATGGACATCACCATCTCTCTCTCTGCTGAGCAAGCGTAAGTATGCGTTGGAGGCCTTCTACTGTTGGGTTTTGGACATAGGGATCTTTTTTCTTGCCCTTTTCAAAATGTTTTCCACAAATGATACAAAGCTTTGGATCCAATGCCTGTAAGACATTCTCCATAATTCAAAAGACTAGTGAAAAGGAAAAATTATATACATTTCAGAATTTTCATTGAAATGCAAATAAAGTTGAATTACACATGCAACATTGGTCAGAGGGCTAAGTACTTTCTTAGCTAGGGAAAGTAGTTTCTACAACTAACTGTTTAGCTACTTAGGGGTGAAGTAAGCAGTGTAGGCTCTACTGTCCACTGCTGGTCTGGACAGACAAAAGCTAACAATATTATTTTCCATTATTCAGTAATGACTTGACCAAAACAAAATTCAAGTGAATATAAATATTTTAATAAAGGTGTTCCATCCCAATGTTAACCTGATTCAATTGGATCTGTGTTTCATATGAATTGTTTAATACTGGGACATATGAAATGTATCATTATTAAATGTAAATATAGAGCAGCACTTACCTTATGTAACTTACCTTGCAGTAACAATGAATTTGTCAACATTGTTCTCACCACTGATAATGTGATTTGGACTTGAGACTGTATTTTGCCAGTGTTCTGTTTTCTTTCATTTTGGACACCTCATACATTGAGTGACAGAACACCCTAATTCGTCATACTATATTTACATATTTGGTATTGTTGGATTCAGTACAACCCCACCTTTCCAACAAGCCATCATATGTGTTTCTATGATGATCCCTGGCAAAGCAGCCACAAAGTAAATGAAAACATTCTGCATAGATATTAATTTTTTGCATGTCCGCTTATTTTAGGTGTATGTTTACATGTCTCTACTCATTCCATACATCAAGATATTCACATCCAGTCTTTTCTAGTAGGTAAAGCAACTTCCTGACTATAAACATGCCAAGTTTCAAAGGTCTCAGAGCTTGTGTGATTGATCTGCACTAATTTACATGCCTTAACTCCAATACGGACAGGCTATATTTTAGTCCTTTTTTGGTTTTGGGGTGTATAACAATATCTGTTAATTTAACAATCTTAGCAGTAAAATATTTTTAGCTAAGAATCCATTTCATATATGGGAGACCTTAGAGATGAGGAAAAACATTGTTGGGTTTAGTTCTACCTCCGGTAGGGGTATCTCAAAAACTAAAGCCCTTTCTGACCATTTGTCACTAGCCTATTTTCCAGTTTTCAGCTCAGCAACCTCGGTTTTGCATATTAAGCTAGGCGTAACTGCTACATTCCCAGTGTTAGCACACATTAGTCTGTTGACATGAATATTTGCAAACCTCCAAGCACAGATGTCACACTTTACATTCTACCTGTTGCCTTTCACCATCCACTTATTTAACTGCTGTCGCATCCCTTGACATGCCATCTCCGTTTCCCTTTCTTTGTCAGCTTTTTGGCTTTATCCATCTTTTCCCATAGACACAGTACTCGCTCAGTGCTCAAGGCGCCCCCGCTCCCTCTTCTATGTCAAAATTCTATGATGAAATCTAATGAGATAGGGCACCTATCTATATGTAAGTCCTCTAAAATGTTATATAACAATCCTTCGCATTAAACTTTTGTTTACAAAGACGTAAAACTCACCGAGTGGTCAGGGTTGTTCACTGATATGCTCACACAAAAATTGCTGCAAAAGATGCTTATGTCCAAATTTCAATCTTGACCATTCTATTTCATAAACAATCTGAAAACAGTGCTTTAAGTGTAAAATACCGAACTTGTCCTTTAATTATGACCGGTCATATAGGGATTGTCAAAGTTTTTTTTTCCGTCATCTACTTCCTGAATTTTTGGTCAACAATACCCGGGACACCGGGACATTTGCTGGGCATGTAGCCCCACTACACTTTTACGGAAAAACACGGCTTTATCCATCTTTTCCCATAGACACAGTAGGCCTACTCATACCTGCTCGCTCAGTGCTCAAGGCGCCCCCGCTCCCTCTTCTATGTCAAAATTCTATGATGAAATCTAATGAGATAGGGCACCTATCTAGCCTGTAAGTCCTCTAAAATGTTATATAACATTGAGGAAATGCAGAAATGATTTAGAAACGCACAACAGCGTCACATATAGCGCATACCCACTTGCGCCACTGTATTACTGCATCAATTGTGTAGTAGTGTAAACATACTCTCAATCACTTTGTAAAGTATGACTAATGTAATATTTTTCAACACACTTATTTGCTTTAGCCAATATCTGCAGCTCATTATGGACATTGTGTATGACATCATGACTTGTTCTCTTAACTCTACACTGATACTTCTCATTCACCCTCAGCATTCACCACTGTCAGTCAAAACAAACGCACCAAATATGCAGTAAATACTTTCAGTTACTTTGTAAAGGCAATATGAAAAAGTAAGAAAAAGTAATATGTTTAAACACTTACATTGTTTAACCAACACCTGCATTTCATTACGGATATCATCATAAATGTGTCCACACTCATACTTCCCAGAATCCTGAGCATTGAGTCCAGTGATGGTCACAGTGAAGACTCTAGCAGTGGCATCATTATACAGAGAAAATCTCCCTTTTGTAGCAGTGTCTGGGGCCAGGAGGTCTGAATGAGAGTGTTTGATTCATTATGAGGTGATCCCACTCTATTCAAATATTTCCCATTGTTCTCATACCCTCTCTCATAAGGGCAATGGACCCTCAGTTCTCCTCCTTCATATCCAATCAGAGGAGTCACATGCAGCACTAAGGGAGGAAGTAGAGAGTGGAGATAGAGAGAGATGATGAAGCACAGACACAGCAGACACTGAGGCAAACAACAAACAACACATAAGACAGAGTGTGACAGCATGATATATACCAAAGGTTTTCACTCGAGTTATCATATTTGTGATAATTAGAGACTCGACTCCACACCAGTACACAGCTGTGTCTTCCTCGGTCAGCTTACTCATGCTCACAACCAATGATCTTTCCTCTCTGTTGTAAGTCATGGTGAATCTTTTGTTTGTCTCTGATGATGAACCAGTAAAACGAAGAATTGTGGGACAGGTGTCTCCTTCCATCTTACAGAAGGTCTTGGGGTGGTGCTCATACTCCTCAGGGTACTGACAGCTCATGTCCACAGATCCTCCCAGAGCTCCAGTCACCGAGATCAACTCCACATCATACAGACCTGCCCAACATTCAAATGGCAAAGCCAAGTCACATACAACATTAAAGGACAAGTTCGGTATTTTACACTTAAAGCCCTGTTTTCAGATTGTTTCTGATGAAATAGAACGGTTGAAATTTGGACATATGCTGCTGGTCTGAGAGTTTTCGGTCCCCCCCCCCCCCCCCAACCTCCACAATGGCTGCATATAGGTGCACTGGAACAATCCTTCCTAAAACGCATTAAACTTTCGTTTACAAAGACGTAACACTCACCGAGTGGTCAGGGTTGTTCACTGATATGCTCACACAAAAATTGCTGCAAAAGATTTTCATTTCATAAACAATCTGAAAAGAGGCCTTTATGTGTAAAATACCGAACTTGTCCTTTAATTATGACCGGTCATATAGGGATTGTCAAAGTTTTTTTTTCCGTCATCTACTTCCTGAATTTTTGGTCAACAATACCCGGGACACCGGGACATTTTCTGGGCATGTAACCCCACTAGAAAAACACGCACCCCCCCCCCCCCGAACCAAAAAATGCAGTTTTTCCTGTTGCAGGTAGGCTACTATCTTTCACCTGCTTGATGTTATATCCACAGGTAAAATAATGTTATTATTCCTGATAAATATTGCAAGAATGTCATCTTCTCACAGACATCAAATGTGTACTATGTTATTGTTGAAGCCAAAACAGATGTTAGTAATATAAAAAATGTAACACTACAACTTCCTTTTAAGTTAATCATGATTATGATCTAGAGTTTTATAAGAACAGACAGTTACCTGTGAGCAGGTAGAGGGTGAAGAGAAGGAGCCTCATCTTCAGATGCAGTATCTGAGCTCAGGTATATCAGAAACGTCTTTTCTGTGTCGATGATTTCGGTGAAGCGTGTCTCTGTGTCTCTGATGGCTGCAGTCGAATGTCCCTCATTTAGTCATTTTGTGTTTGTGGTTTAGCACATTAATCAGCACATAATCAATATGTCTGCATCACTTCTCCATCTCTGGTAAGTTACTGTTCACAAACTAAAACAAACAAACTAATAATTAAGAAAGCTGCTGAAGTTAATTTTGGGATGAAGTCTGTGACCAATAGAGAGACAGCAAGCTGGATGATATATTGTAAGTAAAGGAAATGACATTAGTGTCGTAAGTGTCATTATCTCTCTCATTTGAGTACATCCTCCCTCCATATGTGTTGTCCTCTTTTTTAACCGCTCCAAAACTATTTTTGACCTCATAAACGCGTCAAAATAGCTATTTATAAAACACTAAGAAGGCTTGACACAACATGAAACTTTGATCAAAGTATTTCAAGACTAAATTTCAGTAAGGCTTTATATGTGATATATTTTTTGACTGGGGCTGTTGCATCCTGGGAACAGAATTGTAGAATTTCTTCTGCTAATTGTGTTTGGGTTTTAGACTTGTTTTTGTAAGTTGTACCAACTCAAGTGTGCCTTACTGACAATTTTGAGTCTGTGTTAGTTGTGCCAACTTAAGTCCTCCTTACTTACAATACAGTTTAGTCCTTAGATTAGTTGGTAGTTGAAATTACTCAAAAAACAAACAAACAGTGAAATAGGTTGACTTTCTTTTTTTAAGTAAAATCAGACGACGGTTTTTGCCTCTAGTGTCTCCCCTTAAATGTCCAGATCATGGAAGGTGCAGCCTTGTGCCTACCAGGACCTCATGCCTTGATCCTAGTGCTGCCCATATCAACGTATGAAGATGTGCCTTCAACTGAAGAGATTCACACTGCATGCCAACGCATAGAGCTTTTGGCAGAGCTTTGAGGTGGAGGAATCTGTCATTAGTCGGCATGTGAAGGCTACAAAGAAGGTTCTCGAGAAAATGTGATCGTCGGCATTTCATCCTCCAGAATGACTCTCAGTTTGAGTAATAATCAAGGAACACCAATGACTCTCTCCAGCGTAATAATCAAGGAACACCATGGGCGCAGCAGCACAATGATATCATGCAGCACCTGAAAATAGTCCCCGTATAGGCTAACTTCCAGCAACAAGGTTGAACTGCAGCAGATGAATTGGTTAGTGACTGGATCATTATGCTTGAATGAGAGTATAGTTCCATGTTAAATCAGCCTAGAAAATCGCCACGTTTCATTTTCCGTTGGTCTTATTACACTTTCTAACTTGAGAGGAGACAAGTTTTAAATAGGAAAATTACTGGAAATCGTAGTCACTTTTAAACGTGATGATAGCAGGCGAGATGCTAATGGTCTAATCCGATTCAATGACCTATGCTAGGCTGGAGCTAAAAGTGGTATCGCCAGACTGAGAGAACGGCTAGATGAACTGGAGAAAGGTAAAAATCAATTGTCTAACTCAAGGGGAGGTGGAAAATGAGGGTAATTCCCCAAATGGTGGAATATCCCTTTAATATGGTAACTATTACTGGTGTCATTTACAGATTTTTTTTCATGGTATATATTCATGTAAGAGACATACTGTATAGACACACTCACTCCAACTATAGGCATCTTGGGGTTTCATTGCAGTATTTATCCAGCAGAGGGAGCTAGAGGCCACTCACCTGGTTGATGAAGTACCAGCAAAGTAGACCACCACTAGAGGCACTACATCACTCACCCATACCAGATGATCAGCACACATCACCCCCATTCTCCATCAACTCCATTGGCTACCAGTTCCGTCCCGGATCAAATACAAAGTACTACTACTCACCTTCAAAGCCCTCCACAACCCTGCTCCCCCCTACATCTGCGACTTCCTGACCCCTTACACTCCTTCTCGCTCACTCAGATCCTCTGACCAAAACCTCTTGGCTATCCCCCGCTCCAGACTCTCCACCCTGGGTGGCAGGTCCTTCAGTGCCTTGGCCCCCAAACTCTGGAACTCCCTCCCCCAACCCCTTCGTGCCTGTCCTTCTCTTCCTTTCTTCAAAGCACACCTCAAGACCTTTCTGTTTAATGATCACTTCTCCACATCGTTAAACATAGTTCCTACAGATAACTTGTCTTTGTTGTATTGTTTGTTTGTTTGTTTGTTATTGTGTTTCCCTGCCTTTGTCTCTGTTGTATTGTTTGTTTGTTTGTTTGTTATTGTGTTTCCCTGCCTTTGTCTCTGTTGTATTGTTTGTTTGTTTGTTTGTTATTGTGTTTCCCTGCCTTTGTCTCTGTTGTATTGTTTGTTTGTTTGTTATTGTGTTTCCCTGCCTTCCTACTTTGTAAAGCGGCCTTGGGTTTGAGAAAGGCGCTATATAAAATAAACTTATTATTATTATTATTTATCAGACCGTGAGGAAAAACACAACCAATCACAACACACACACACACACACACACAAAAACACACAAATGTCATTCATGCACACATACAGACATCATCTTGCTTATTATATATCACCACACATGATAGTACACACTGTCCTGCTTGTTATAGGACGTGGACTAGACACTATTCTGTATATCACACAGATGGGGAGAGAGAGAGAGAGGGAGAGAGACATGAAGAGAGAGAGATAGGTTTTTGTTTATTTATTTTTTAGTTCCGGGCAGCTATCAGACGGGTTATTTTGATTGGATGACGAAATGATAATCACATGATTGGACATTTCCACCATTCTCATGTAGGCTTTTGGTGATGGAAAGGACGAGATATGTGTAGACAATGGCCATATTGGCATTACAAATATTCCATACATTTCTATGGAGGATTATTTGAGTGCTCTGTCTCCTCATTATAAAGTATCTGGTTAAAACTCATGTGCATGTAGCATTGTTCAGGCTTATGATATAATCTAATTAGCAGGCTTAAAACTTAAAATGAAGCTCGGTAAACAAGACATTCTGAATCAGCTCCCAACTTTATGTGAATTAGGCTGTTCACTGACTTTTCTTCAAATGTGTTTCCTAGATGTTTTTCATAGAATTGGTCCTGGTCTGTAAATTGATATTGAGAAATTGAAATTTAATTGAGATAGAGAAAAACGGGTCCCCTCTCTGCCAGACCACATATAACTTTCAGCAGATCTGCAGATCTGATCTTGCTTCATACTAGAGCCCTGCACTCCCGCGGGAGTCCCGCGGGACTCGCGGGACCCAACGCAAAGCAGTGCGACGCGGGACAAATATTGAAAGCTCCTTGCGGGAGCGGGCGGAAGGGAGAGCGCACAGCGCGGGTGCGGGCGGGAGCAGTGATAAGCGGCAGTCCCGCGAATTAAAAAAGTGTTTTAAAATGTAAAATAAAATCATAAATTACCTATTGGTCAATGTATATCATATATATAACACAATGTGCTGGATATTATATTTGGTAGCCTATCTATTAATAAACATTTTTGAATGTAGATTTGCAGATGTGTAATCTCGCACACATTTCCGATTCCGTTCTGCTCTTCCGTATTCTGGCTCTTCCGTTCTGCTCTCCGATCATGGCAGAAGAGCAGAGCTCCTCTAGCGAAACAACACACAATGCTTCAGAAATAAGTGCTGGTCTAAAGAGAGGTACATTCACCGTGAAAAAATCGAAAGTTTTGAAATCAGATATTTGGAAGTCATTCTCACTCGTGTATGACGCAGAAGGAAATCAGTGTTTAATTCCTCAAACCAATGTCAATAACTGTCTTGAGCAGTAGGTGAACGTCGGAATCACAGTATTACAGTTGCGGGCGGGAGCGGGACTGAAAATCATAATTCTTTGCGGGAGCGGGCGGGAGCGGGACTGAACACTGCGGGAGCGGGCGGGCGCGGGACTGGAAAATCTGTCCCGCGCAGGCCTCTACTTCATACCCACCCCCCACTCCATTCCCCACTGCTCAATGGCTCACTCTTTTTTAACCTGTTTTACTTTATCTGCCTCTTACTTTATTTATTTTTATTTTACTTATTTATTGCTTTTAACTTTGTTTGAATTTCCACCACTTTTATTTTCCTGTTTACTCTATTTTACCTGTTTTACTCTATTTTATTTTATTTTATTTTCTTACTTTATATCATATTTATATTTAATTTTACCTATTTTTATTGATCTAATCTTTGTTAAAATTGTACTACTTCTCAATTATACTCCTGTAATACTATTATATGTGCTATATAAATAAAAGTGACTTGACTTGACTATGGGGTTGTGAACTTTGACAAAAAATGAGGCCGAACTAAATCGACACCCTCCCCCCCTCCCCCGTAAAACTGTCTGTAACTTGGAAAGCATCGATCTTACATAAAAATAATTTTATAGTGTGTCTCCTGGGTAACATAGGTACACCTGGTAATTTTTTTCAGATTTTTTTGAGACCTAAGTGTGTGGGCCCTGGTTGAATTGAAGTGGAATGATCCATTACAGTGATACCATGGTCTTACTTTGCACAGTCAACAGGTATCTTTGTGTAGTGACATTACAAGGACAAGTGGTAGACCTTGGACATCTAAAATAAACTTACTGGGTGCAAAGTATAAAAAAACAGGGGAGGTCTTTTAATGAATGATCCAACTTTACTTGTGTGACTATTCCACAGATCCTCTCTTAAATCATTGAGAGAGAGAGATAGGTTTTTGTTTATTTTAACTATTTGTTAATAAATTATCATTTTATATACAGTTATTGATAGTATTAGTATTATTGTTATTAAGTATTTAATTATTTATATTTATCTATATTTATGTGCTTTGACAGCACAAGGAGTTCTCCAATGCTCAGATTTCTGTACTTGAAATGTATGCTAATTAGCACTTAATCAATAATGAATCAATGGAATAATACCGTATTTACATATTAAACTTAAAATGAAGCTCGCTAAACAAGATATTCTGAATCAGCACCCAACTTTATGTGAATTAGGCTGTTCACTGACTTTTCTTCAAATGTGTTTCCTAGATGTTTTTCATAGAATTGGTCCTGTTCTGTAAATTGATATTGAGAAATTGAAATTTAATTGAGATAGAGAAAAATGGGTCCCCTCTCTGCCAAACCACATATCATTTTCAGCAGATCTGCATCTGATCTGATATGTGGTTTCACAGTTTTCTAATTCTTATGCCATAAAGGTTGGGTATGTTTGCAAACCACTAACCACAAAGACTTTCCATACTAGCAAAACATTATCTTATGCCATCTTAACAGATAACTGCTCTCCTTAAGGATGCTTAATGGATCGTAATAAGGCCTTAAGGTTGCCAGGGGGCCAGGTCAGGCCCACCAGCAGCAGGATTCATGCTGCCCCCCAGATGTTTTGGGTAGAAAGAGAAAATTAGAGAAAAAAAGATATTCACATCCAGTTGTCTTCAACAATGCATAATAAGCAATATCTTTATGATATGATAAATTGATTAAACCATCCTCAAGAAGGAAGTAGCTGAGAAAACTGACATGGAAGTGAGGAGAAGAGCGGTATATGACAGCAGTATACATGACTTTTACTGGTTTGCGCAGAGGTCGGTATGCCTATATCATCTACACTCCATGCAGAAAAATGAAAATGACCAAGACAATGACGGCCCCCGTGAGGTCTCATTCCAACAAGTCTGGCCCACTGCCTGCCTGATATGAGTTTGACACTTCTGATTCAGACCAAATGTGATGATTTTGCTACATACTACTCCTATTATGTACAGTATGCACAAAATTTGAGCCTCCTGGTTAGCTTAATCCTGCAGAGCCTCAACCCCCCATTAGCAGCCATATCTAGCACTTTGTACCAGTTTCTTCCTCTGAGTTGTCTCAGGTAGTCTCATAGATGAAGCCCACTCACCACCCCTCAGATGTCATTCCCTCTCAGCTCTTCAGAGGTATCTTTTCCAATATCTGTCCTTTCATTCTGGCAATAGTGAACATCTCACTAGCCACTGGTGTTGTCCCATCCACTTTTAAGAATGCTTAAAAAGACCCATCTCAAAATGGCCTTTTATCTCCAACATATTAGAGAAAGTGGTTTTCCTGCAGCTCACAGCAAAACAATGTTAATTTATTAGATACATTCCAATCTGGTTTCGAGCTATCCATAGCACTGAATCTCAGAGGCGGACAGAGTACACAGCTTCCCTGCTAGGCTGTCCCGATCAGTGGCACCTGCACAATCCAATCACGTTTGAGAGGGAAACAACAAATTGAGGGTTTCCGAGATTTTTATTTTTTCCTTTTTTTTAGAAGTAGTAACGGGTACTCACAGTTATGGATAGAAATGTAGTGGAGTAAAGAGTACAATATTTGCCTCTCAAATGTACTTGAGTAAAGTCATGAGTACTCCCCAAAAATGATACTCGAGTAAAGTACAGATCCCTCAAAATTGTACTCAAGTACTGTACTCAAGTAAATGTACTCCGTTACTGTCCGGCTCTGCTGAATCTGCCCTATAAAGTGTATAATGACATTCTGCTCTACACTGACTCTGGTTCCTGCGCCATTTTAGTTTTATTAGATCTTGCATTTGACACCATTGACCATGATATCTTGCTGCGCAGGCTGGAACATAGAGTTGGTCTGCAGTTTTATCAACTTAGAGTAATAGCTAATCTCAAGTCCTTTTTATCCCAGAACGATCTATTCTTATACATGCTTTTATTACCTTATTCTTATACATGCTTTTATTACCTCCAGACTCTATTATTGCAATATTTTATAAACAGGTCTGACCCAATCCAACATTCACAATAGTGTTAATTTTGTCACCTATTTTTAATTTAGTCTTAGTCTTAGTCTTGTGACGAAATGTCCTTTTTAGTCTTTGTCATATTTAGTCATTCAAATATAATTTTTGTTAGTCAAGTTTTAGTCGACTAAAAGTCTCGTCATTTTAGTCTAGTTTTAGTCAAAAGAAAACTAAAGGTATCTTAGTCTTAGTCAGTTTTAGTCATTTTAGTCTTTTTTTATAACAAATTATTTCTGATTACCATTTGAGTCAAATAGTGTTTCACACATCTCAATTTTCCAACAATATTGTGTGTCCACAGGGCTACTCATCTGTTATAATTACTCATTCTGATTTTTTGTCAGTCAGTATGTTTACATGCACAGGTAAGTCAAGCTACAGTTATTAGAGGGAGAGCAGATAGCTAACAAACGTTCAGAAAAAGTCCTGTTGGCAAATTTGAGGAAAAGTCGGTAAAGGGGCTATTTCACACACTTTGAGGGTGCTGAATTCAAATATTTTGTTTACCAAGCTCAATTTTGAGTTTTAAGCTTGCTAATTAGCATAATTAGCATAATTCACATACTTTTTGGTTTTGCCATCAGATATCATAGGAATTGCAAAAAAATAAGGCATTAATATACTCTTTATGTATCAGATATGTTGTAGGACAGGACAGGAATTACCCCAATGACCCTCAAGTAGCAAATGAAAATAAGATAAAATTAAAATATAAATTGAAATAATAGCTAAAATTCAGTATGACGTTTAGAAGCAAAATAGATTCCTAGATAATAAATTGATAGAATAGTAGGTGACTGCTCATTTTTCTGTAGGAAGTACTTTGTCACTAACTATTATGAAGAGTTGTCAGTCTTTACAGAGGATTTTATACTGTATTTTTTTACTGTAAAGGCGACTGTGCTTGCCTAGTTAAAACATCTCACTGGTGCTCTTTCCTATCATTCAAATCCCAGCCATGCAAATAAATTGTGTGCATGTTTGAGGGTTGCTGAAGAGTGCTATGGAGATTGCATTATTTGCAAATAAAAATAAAATTTAGACAAGATATCCTTTATAGTGCAACAAAAAGAAACATTCTCCAGTGCATCATTACTGCATATGATGCTGAAAGGGAAGTGTACCTAGGACAAATCCTCAGCTATGAACTGATTAATGTCCCTGTACTGTAGCTATTGCAGATAGCGATGGTTATTTGTGAAGTGGAAATAAGTCATCCTCACTCAAGTGCTGTCTAGCAATGTGGAATGTCCAGTAGTGATCACTACAAAAACTGCTCATTCAACACCGGTAATAGATGCTCAAGATCTAGTTATGTCTTTAGGGCACCCATCTGACTGAAGCACATTAAAGAAGTATGCAGGAAAGTTTGTAAGAAACTTTTGTAATGTTATTTGGTATTTGTTATGTGGTAGCAAATGATGTTGACTATCAAAGAAATAGACCTAATGTTGGAATGCACACAGATATTGCAACAGATACGCTCAGGCCAATCTAAACTTTTCTCTTCTGTTGTTCCTCGTTGGTGGAACACACTGGCAGTTCCTCCAAGGGCAGGGTCATCCCTCTCCATTTTCAAAATAACTCCTGAAGACCCAGCTCTTTAGAGAACATCTCCTCTCATAGCACCACTTACAACAAGTCTTGCCGATCCTAGCACTTACCAGCCATCTTGAACTGACACTCAACTGTTTAAAAACAGCACTCACTGATGCTTACTCACTTATTCTTACTGTACTCTACAGTTTTTAAATTGTCCTAAAATTGTTGAGAGAATTGCTTTAAAACTTAACTGTTACCATGTTGTAATCGCTTTGGTTAAACATGCGTCAGCCAAATGTAATGTAATGTAATGTAATAATGGTGTAGGCATATCTGATTAAGACCCAAAGAGTGGTTGAAACGTACTTATTAAATTACACTGGGAGCAAAGAAGACTATCTTCACTTTTTTTCCTTTGCAACTGTCAAAGAAATCCCATAAACACAGGAAGGCCTAGGGTAGCCTACATCAGATGGCCTAAAGATTAGGCTCTTCTGCATAGCATTAAGTGATTTGCATGCAATAATTTGAGCACTGACCTTGATCTACAGTAGCCTACTTTGGCTATTTAAAGGTAATTTATTGCCAAAACATCACACAATATAAATGAACTATAACAAACAATAAAGGACTTAATCACACACAAACTACTATTTTACTGACTACAAAAATAATAATTATGTAGGAAGTTTAGAAGTTTAAAGTGCACCAAATTCAACACAAATGACTCAATACACTTGGAGGAGGCCTGCATCCTTTCTTTTCCAGATATTTTAGGATTTGGATATCGCTTTAGTATCGAGTATCAATATATTTATGGCAGGTATTGTATCAAAGTCATAATTTTGGTATCGTGACTATGCCAGAGCCACTCTGTTTTCTAGATGTCGAGGATCCGAGGCTCTACCACCAACAAGTGATGCTGCTCAATGGCATATTAGAAGAGCACATTATCAAGAGGCAAGCACACATACCAAATCCAGTGTTACAAGAAGTAAAATGTTTTTTACTTGACGGTTGTTGCTGACGGTAGATGCAGTTCTGCATTAGGTTTATTACTGCTATCTAAGTTCATATGTACTGTAAGATATATTCTGAGTTGAAGGTTATCTGTGCAATTTGTTATTGTGATGAAATGCATTAAACACCACGAGTGACTCACTATGTTAGCAATAAAAATATGGTTGTGTTTTGATTAGAATTTCCGAGTTTATTACATGTTAACTGTAATCATGTTCCCATTAAATATGTTAATAAACTATAGTATGGCTTATTTAAAGCTCAAACGTGTATTTAGAGAACACTTTTCTTTGGTTTTAGAGATTACTTTTGAAATCAACCCAATTTAGGGAAAAATAAGCAAAAATAATCGCTATTTTATGTTAAAATGCTGATTATACAGCTTAGAACTCAGAATTGAGCTTGGTAAACAAAATATTCCGAATCATCACCCTCAAATTAGGTAAGAAAGGTGGTTTACCAACTTTTCCTCAAATTTGCCGTCAGAAGTTCTCTTCTGTGAAGCTGCTCTCCCTCTATATAGCTCGGCTGGGATTTGACTATAGACAGTAAAAGATTTGACTGGACCACTGTCATATTCGTACACCAGTGTTTCTCAAAGTGTGGTCCGGGAATCACTGGTGGTCCGCAAGCTATCCCAAGTGGTCCGCGAGCAGACGTGGTAAAATATAATATAGATGAGTTGTTTGCAATATTGAACCAACTTGTATGTAAAAACAGTTCTGCAACACTGTCTATGTAAGATATGCCAGTTTAAATCATACAGTACGAATCCACACAATAAGCAAAGTGCAAAGACAATAAGCAAGGTGGTTCAGTGAGTAGGCCTATAGTGTAGACTAACTAGATGTACCGCAGAGCGGTACAAAATATGACCGCCGCCCAGTCCAGCACATTTTTTCCACAAAAAGAAATCACGCTGAAAGGCCTATATGATTCTAACTGTCTCACTAAATTGCATTATCCACACTCAATTCTCACTGGTATCTGCTAGACAACAAGTACCAAAACATGATTAGTTCATAGATTTCACATGTAAAATTCATTTTATACAACCCCACCTCCATCTTGCCTGTTCATAATTCTGAGAAATTCTTGATTGTTTGTGTTATGTTTATGTTATGTGTGTGGGTGTGTGTGTGTGTGTGAGTGTGTGTGTGTGTGTGTGTGCGTGCTTGTGTGTGTGCCTGCGTATGTGCCTGTGCATGGAAGCGTACATATGTCTACTGTGTAAGTATGTGTCATACGTATGATTACTGTGAATGTGTGTGTGTGTGTGTATCTGTTTGTGCACATGTGTGCACATGAACTGGGTTAACATGACCCCTGGAGGCAAATATACGGAAAAAAATGGTCATCCTAGGCCCTACAGTTCTCAAGATATTCACAGAGAACTGTGTCTGGCCTACCCTCCTTTCGGGGGGTCCAGTCCAGCGGGGGGGCTACAGATCAAAACGAAAAATGACGGTTCCATGCTATCCATGTGGGGGTACATGCCCACCAAGTTTTGTGTACCCCGGTCTTTCAGTGTCCCGGGAATCCTTGTTGGTGTACGTCACTAAATGTACACATAAATTATTTTATTGTAAGGCCCCCCATGAACGAAAGTACACAAAACTTGGCATACATTCGGAGGGTGTCATAATGATCCTACACTTTCAATTTCGTGCAGTTTTGACCATGTCAGCCAGAGATATTGTGATGAAAACACCTAATTTTTTGTTTTTTAATTTTTAACTAGGTGGCGCTATACATGAAATAAGTGGTATTGGATGGGTTGACATGGCCCCTTGAGATCAACATACAAAAAAAAGGTGGACCTCCTAGGCCCTACGGTTCTCGAGATATTCACAGAAAACTGTCTCCGGCCACCTACAGGCCAGTTGGTGTATAGTAACATAAATTAATTTATTGTGTGGCCCCCCATGAACGGAATTCCACGAAACTTGGCGTGCATTCAGAGGGTGTCATAATGATCCTACACTTCCAATTTCGTGCAGTTTTGACTATGTTAGGTCACAGATACCTGCGATTACAACACCTCATTTTTACTTTTTTGTGTTTAACTAGGTGGCGCTATACATGAAATGAGTGGTTATGGAATGGGTTGACATGGCCCCTTGAGATCAACATACAAAAAAAAATGGTCCTCCTAAACCTTACGGTTCTCAAGATATTCACAGAAAACTGTGTCTGCCCTACCCTCCTTTCGGGGGGTGCAGTCCAGCGGGGGGGCTACAGATCAAAACGAAAAACGATGGTTCCATGCTATCCATATGGGGTTACATGCCCACCAAGTTTCGTCTACCCCGGTCTTTCAGTGTCCCAGGAATCATTGACGGAAATTTGGACATGCGAAAAAGAAAAAAAAAAAATTCTGACTAAACCTATATGACCGCCGCTTCGCTGCGCGGCGGTCATAATTATAGGCTACTGTTGTAGGTCTAATCTTTTTTTTTTTAGCTAGGGTTAGTTACAGTTTTTTACAATTGTTTACACACGTTTTCAAAACTCTGTGTCTATTTTTCAAAACTCCACACACAAAACCCACAACTGCTCACACAAAATGCAAAATGCCCCAAATCTCCAGCAAAATGACACACAACATTCAAAATGTCAAAAACACATGTTTAAAGCAAACATTCGCCTCACATTACAAACACTTTTGTCATAATATGACATTTTGGATACATCATGTACACACTGTTGCTCAAAACCTAAAGCTCTTCTGTCTTAGGCTTTCTATATGTATTTCCATACAAGAGTGAAAGTTAAGGTATCAACAAAGAGAAGTTGAAATACACAGTAAAAATGCAAGCAATATTGAAACCAAAAATAGTAATGTTTCCCAAATAATTTGCTGTTGTGAATACAGTTTTTTACAGCAAACAAGAAAAAAAGCAAAGAATACAGTGACCACCAGATGTACATGGAGTTTTGAAAACACTGATTTTGTTTTTTTCTAAAGACAAGTGTGTGTGTGTGTGTGTGGGGGGGGGGGTCGTGTACAGTATGTATTCATAGGCCTATAGACCCTTTCAACTGCAGAAACAAACAATTCTACAGTAAGCGTTCCTAAGGCATTTCTGGAGGCACAGAAAATGTATTGAGCTAATGGTACTGTAACATGGGGACAAACAAAAATAGAGTAAAAAGACAAATTTTACATACAGTAAAGTCAACTTTTTGTAGAACATTACTGTAAGCTAAAGTCCGATTACTGTAATTTTCAGCATTGGTTCTGAATATTTCAACCGGAAATCCTCTAGGAGCAGATTGAAAGGGTCTATACCTATATAGAGAATATCTATTCATAGACCTATACTAAGGCAATGATTGGATGGTGTTCAGTAAAGTAAAGAGTGTTTGCACATATGAAGAGAAAGAGTGAAGCACTGGTGATTTAGTGTGGCATTTTGATGGGTTGTGTTTGAAGAACGAAATCAAGTTACTTCCTGTTAGATTTTTGTGTGTTAGGTAGAAAATTGTGTGTGGTGTTTTGCAAAATGTGTTTTAGTCAATTGAAAACTGAGTCAAACACTGAGAATTAGTGTATGGTTTTGCAGATTTGGTGTCGGGTTATGATGTTTGGAGGACATGTTTAGAAAATTGTGTGACAAGCAAAGATTTAGTGTGTAAGCAGTTGAAAAAAACTGTAATACACCCCCCTCCATTCCCCACTGCTCAATGGCTCACTCTTTTTTTAACCTGTTTTTACTTACTTTATTTTATCTGCCTCTTACTTTATTTATTTTTATTTTACTTATTTATTGCTTTTAACTTTGTTTGAATTTCCACCACTTTTATTTTCCTGTTTACTCTATTTTACCTGTTTTACTCTATTTTATTTTATTTTATTTTCCTACTTTATATCATAAATTCATTTATCTCCAACATATTAGAGAAAGTGGAAAGAATTAAATTCATTAATTCATCATTACAGTTTTTTCTGATTGCTTAAGCACATTTTTTGTAACTATGGCTTTTTTTGCAAAACTCTACACACAAATGGCAAAACCTCTCACACTATCAGCAAAACATTGTAGTTCTCTTGCAAAAGCTAACACACCTTGCTTACAGTTTTTTCTGATTGCTTAAGCACATTTTTTGTAACTATGGCTTTTTTTGCAAAACTCTACACACAAATGGCAAAACCTCTCACCCAATCAGCAAAACATTGTAGTTCTCTTGCAAAAGCTAACACACCTTGCTTAACTCTTCACACCTTCGTAAAAATGGTGTTTTCGTATCTAACAGTAAACACAAGCCATCACAATAGTAAGCACACAATGTGCCAACAACACACTGATGGTATGAATATAAAACACAACTGGCTTTTGCTTTCTTTGTGCACAAGGTAGACTATGTCAGTTTGAGGTCATACTTTTGTCATAGTTCTGTAAACATACAGGGATCCAAACTTCAAGTATTAGTGTTTATTTACACACATCAAAACAAACACAAGTGTGTTTTTCCAAGTCAAAACACAAAATAGCATTTCACTGAGACAAAACAAATCAGTCTACATCGGGTCGTCTCTCTCAAAATTCTGTCTACATCACATGCAATGTCCTAGTCCAAGGCACCAGGAAAAATATATTCTGGAATGACGTATCCAGGCCTGACATGACAATATCCCCACATGTAGACTGTTTTTTTGTCTGTAAAAGGGCTATTTCTTTCTCTTCTCACTCTTCCTGTTGCCTCCATTGTACCCATTGTACATTACCTGTGGCTTATTTATAGTGCTTAGGCTGATTGCAAAGTGAACTAATTATCTAAAACAGTTTTCACATGAGAAAGTGTGCCAGAGAGTTGGCAAAATAGTGTAAATAATAGCCATTGTGCCTACAGTTGTGTAAAGTGTGTTTTACAAAATTGCAAACTGAGTGCAAAGCAGTGTTTGTGCTTTTAGTTTTGCGAACTCAGTGAGTGGTTTTGCCATTTGTGTGTAGAGTTTTGCAAAAAAAGCCATAGTTACAAAAAATGTGTTTAAGCATTCAGAAAAAACTGTAACTCTTCACACCTTCGTAAAAATGGTGTTTTCGTATCTAACAGTAAACACAAGCCATCACAATAGTAAGCACACAATGTGCCAACAACACACTGATGGTATGAATAAAAAACACATCTGGCTTTTGCTTTCTCTGTGCACAAGGTAGACTATGTCAGTTTGAGGTCATACTTTTGTCATAGTTCTGTAAACATACAGGGATCCAAACTTCAAGTATTACAGTAAAGTACTATTCAAGTATCAAAACAAGCACAAGTGTGTTTTTCCAAATCAAAACACAAAATAGCATTTCACTGAGACAAAACAATTCAGTCTACATCGTGTCGTCTCTCTCAAAATTCTGTCTACATCACATGCAATGTCCTAGTCCAAGGCACCGGGAAAAATATATTCTGGAATGACGTATCCAGGCCTGACATGACAATATCCCCACATGTAGACCGTTTTTTTGTCTGTAAAAGGGCTATTTCTTTCTCTTCTCACTCTTCCTGTTGCCTCCATTGTACCCATTGTACATTACCTGTGGCTTATTTATAGTGCTTAGGCTGATTGCAAAGTGAACTAATTATCTAAAACAGTTTTCACATGAGAAAGTGTGCCAGAGAGTTGGCAAAATAGTGTAAATAATGTCCATTGTGCCTACAGTTGTGCAAAGTGTGTGTTACAAAATTGCAAACTGAGTGCAAAGCAGTGTTTGTGCTTTTAGTTTTGCGAACTCAGTGAGTGGTTTTGCCATTTGTGTGTAAAGTTTTGCAAAAAAAGCCATAGTTACAAAAAATGTGTTTAAGCATTCAGAAAAAACTGTAATTTCACCTATTTTTATTGATCTAATCTTTGTTGAAATTGTACTACTTCTTAATTATACTCCTGTAATACTGTTATGTGTGCTATATAAATAAAAGTGACTTGACTTGACTATGGGGTTGTGAACTTTGACAAAAAATGAGGGCGAACAAAATCAAACCCCCCCCCCCCCCCCGGTAATTTTTTCAGACTTTGTTGAGACCTAAGTGTGTGGGCCCTGGTTGAATTGACGTGGAATGACCCATTACAGTAATACCATGGTCTTACTTTGCACAGTCAACAGGTATCTTTGTGGACCAACATTACAACAAGGACAAGTGGTAGACCTTTTTAGTCTTTTACAGTTTTTTCTGAATGCTTAAACACATTTTTTGTAACTATGGCTTTTCTTGCAAAACTCTACACACAAATGGCAAAACCACTCACTGAGTTCGCAAAACTAAAAGCACAAACACTGCTTTGCACTCAGTTTGCAATTTTGTAACACACACTTTGTCAGAAAAAACTGTAACTCTTCACACCTTCGTAAAAATGGTGTTTTCGTATCTAACAGTAAACACAAGCCATCACAATAGTAAGCACACAATGTGCCAACAACACACTGATGGTATGAATAAAAAACACATCTGGCTTTTGCTTTCTCTGTGCACAAGGTAGACTATGTCAGTTTGAGGTCATACTTTTGTCATAGTTCTGTAAACATACAGGGATCCAAACTTTTACAAGTATTAGTGTTTACGTATTTACACACATCAAAACAAACACAAGTGTGTTTTTCCAAGTCAAAACACAAAATAGCATTTCACTGAGACAAAACAAATCAGTCTACATCGGGTCGTCTCTCTCAAAATTCTGTCTACATCACATGCAGTGTCCTAGTCCAAAAAATATATTCTGGAATGACGTATCCAGGCCTGACATGACAATATCCCCACATGTAGACTGTTTTTTTGTCTGTAAAAGGGCTATTTCTTTCTCTTCTCACTCTTCCTGCTCACTCCATTGTACCCATTGTGTAGGCTGATTGCAAAGTGAACTAATTATCTAAAACAGTTTTCACATGAGAAAGTGTGCCAGAGAGTTGGCAAAATAGTGTAAATAATAGCCATTGTGCCTACAGTTGTGCAAAGTGTGTGTTGGAAAATTGCAAACTGAGTGCAAAGCAGTGTTTGTGCTTTTAGTTTTGCGAACTCAGTGAGTGGTTTTGCCATTTGTGTGTAGAGTTTTGCAAAAAAAGCCATAGTTACAAAAAATGTGTTTAAGCATTCAGAAAAAACTGTAAGCAAGGTGTGTTAGCTTTTGCAAGAGAACTACAATGTTTTGCTGATTGGGTGAGAGGTTTAGCCATTTGTGTGTAGAATTTCGCAAAAAAAGCCATAGTTACAAAAAATGTGCTTAAGCAATCAGAAAAAACTGTAATAGGTCTTTTGCTGAGGTAGCTAGTCTAACGTGCAGTACAGAGCTTTGGACTAGTAAGCATCATGGGTGGACAACAGTCACTGAATCAGGACCAGATTGATAAGTTGACACATGGGTTTTTTAAATATTTACCAGAAGAGTACAGTACATTAACGTGGGAATTGATGACTCCATACTACCCCACCAAACTCTACTACAAGGCTGAATGCATATGTGGCGTATCCAAAACAGGTGACCACATTGGTCATATGTTCATTAGTAAATAAATATA
Source organism: Alosa pseudoharengus (assembly GCF_046254945.1). NCBI lineage: Eukaryota > Metazoa > Chordata > Actinopteri > Clupeiformes > Clupeidae > Alosa > Alosa pseudoharengus. The sequence goes on from NW_027468564.1 coordinate 52,410,035, forward strand.
ATCTCTATGTATATATATATATATACGGTCACTTTAAGGAGTGGCACAAGCAGTTGCGTTCCGGTTGCTATGGGAACGGACCTCCGCTCGCTCTCAGATGCAATTTGGGAGAAAACATAAAAAGCTGCTGTGTCTAAATCCCCTTTTATTTTACCTGTCTTTCAGGATATTTTATCTTTGTTACTACAGTCCCATATTTGGGACCTGTAACACATACGCTTCTGGGCTACTAAGTGAACTACAAGGTCAAGTTCCAGACTACGTTGAGAGGGTTGGTGGTGAGCTGTCCGGTTTTTCTGCTGTCCCCCATGCGGTAGGTGTGGGCGCCCTCGTCATCTCCATAATTCTACAGATTGCCTTTATCGCCACCCAAGCTTTGCCTGAAGACCCCACCAAAGCTTCGAGTATGGAGGACAGTCAGACAGACATGCTGAGGCGCATCTTTGCTAATGAAAAGGCCTTCGGGGTTCGTGACCTGATGGAGGAATATCTGAAGCGCTACAGGATGTACCTGAGAAATGATGAGCAGTTGCTGGGGGAAACCAGGCACCTGGAGAGAGATCTCAGCAAGAACCTCACTGTGCTGAAAAACGTCATGCTCGTAGACGGACACTTTAATTCACATGCTCTTAATCAGTGGATCAACAGAGCTGCTTTCCATGCACAGATGCTTATTCACATGGCACGCCTTCAGAAAAAAAACCTGCAGAGTTTTGAGACGGCTAAGAGTGCTGCCAGAAGTGCTGTAGATACTTACAGTTATGACATTTTAAAAACTGTTGAAGAAATACAAGGAATATAAGACCTCAGTATTTAAACTACAACCCACTGGTGTTTGTGGTGGTACCTCATCTGGTGGTGCTTGTTCAGTTATTGAATGTATATTCAACTTCAGTCATTGGATAAAAACAGGGGAGGGTTGATGATTACCCAACTTGTGTGCATATTCCACAGATAGGTTACTCACTTCACCCACTCTCTCTGTTCTGTTTGCAGTGTACAGTCTTCATCTGTAGTGCAGGTCTTTGCAACAGTGATCATGGGCGGAAAGCAGTCTCTCAGTCAGGAGCAGATAGATGAGAGGACAAATTATCTTTTCACAAATTTACCAAAAAAATATATCAATGTGGGAATTGATGACTCCCTACTAAACTTTTCTCGAATAGATTCGAATGCTGTGCTGAATGCATACGCTTCTGAGCTATGCAGTGAAGTAGTTGACAAAGTTCCAGACTACATCGAGAAGGTTGGTGACGCTCTGTCCGGTTTTGATGCTGTGCCCCATGCGGTAGGTGTGGGCGCCCTCATCATCTCCATGATTCTACAGATTGCCTTTATTGCCACCAAAGGTTCTCATAGTATACAGGACAGTCCAGTAGACATGCTGAGGCGCATCTTTGCAGAAGAGAAGGTGTCAGAGGTCCGTGACCTGATGGAGGACTATGTGAAGCGCTACAAGATGCACCTGAGAGACGATCGGCTGCTACTGGAGGACACCAGGCACTTGGAGAGAAGCCTTAGCCTACAGCTGACACGACTGAAAAACTCCATGCTCTTAGACGGACACTTTAACACAAATGCTTTTAACCAGTGGATCAACGGAGCTGCTTTTCATGCACAGATGCTTATTCACATGGCACGCCTTCAGAAAAAAGACCCGCAGAGTTTTGAGAGTGCCAAGAGTGCTGCCAGAAGTGCTGTAGATACTTACAGTAATGACATTTTAAAACTGTTGAAGAAATACAAGGAATATAAGACCTCAGTATTTTATCTATATCCCATACATATGTGTGGTGGTACCTCTGGTGGTACTGCTTGTGGAGTTGTTGGATGTAAATTCTATGATGTAGACATTAAGATACAATTTTGTGATAAACGTCTAGACACTCACTACTACACTGACTTTATTTTCTCAAAACATGAGAAAGTTATTGGATTGAAAAGCTACTTTTTGGACATTAAAAAGAATATTGCTGATCACTGTAATGAAGAGAGCACCTTTCATTTCAGACTTAATGCATGACAGCGATATTGTTATAATTAATCACAGCCTAGTCCCAATATCAGTATCACTTCCCCACTATTACTATCGTGTTATTGTAATATGCAAACTACCGGACTGGACATTTATTTGTAAAGAATCAAAGTGATTGCTTTTGAATGCTGTAATGCATTAAATTAATGTTAATAAAAGCTTTTCTACTACAACCTGATAGAGTCTTCACTTATGTGTGGGTACTTGAAAACTGCCTAGACATAGAGAATAAAGAGAATAGAATAATTAGAATAAATAACACACCGGTCACGGTTGACTAGGTTTGAGCGACTTGTTTAAAGTACTATTTTAATGATACAATGATTTGTGACTAAGCCATTGGCTTTGGAGGTTAAACAAATAACTCTGTTGAGCAACAGGATGTTAAACAAATAACTTTGTTGAACAACATCATAACAAAAACAAGTGGTAGACTTTGGACATCTATAACAACCTCAGTCATTGGATAAAAACAGGGGAGAGTGCATTGTGTGCATATTCCACAGGTACTCACTTCACCCACTCTCTCTGTTCAAAAATCACACTAACGCCGCTGACTTATGCCAACGACCATTTCACTTTGATAACAAACTACATTTTCGTATACGATATATATAAAGCAAAAATAACAGAATTTGGATAAGCAATGACGAGAAATCTTATGCAAAGTGTCAACTCCTAACAATGTGCGAGACTGCTGCAAGTAGTGCTATAGGCACTTACAACAGAGACTTTCTAATGAGGAGACACAGCAATCAAAAAATCCTCCATAGAAATGCATGGGGTTAGTTTGTAACGCCAATATGGCCGTTGTCTACACATATCCCACCCCTTCCTCGGCAAAACGTTGACATGTAAATACATTAAGCCAATCATGTGGTGTGATGTGAATATATTGAGCCAATCATATGGTGTGTTGTGAAGACATCTTGCCAATCATGTGTTGTGCTGGAGCAAGATTGGTGTTGTGAAGCCTTGCGCACGCGCATTTCTGCTGAATAGGATACCCGAGTGGAGGGGCTTGCCTAAAAGGACTTTGCTTACAATCATGAGATTTCAGAACTGTTGAAGATATACAAGGAATATAAAAGTTCACAATTTAAATTAGTGACAAATTTAAAGGTCTGTGGTGAAATTGGGAAGTCCTATTGTAATCAAATGAGATGTTTCTTTAAAGATGTAGATTTACAAGTATTCTTTGGAAGAACATTTTTGGAAGAACATTTTTGTAAACCATCACAACAAGATTACATTGACATATTTTCTCGAACTACGCCCAAATTATTGAATTGAAAAGCTACTTTTTGGACATTCAAGAAAATATTGCTGATCTCTGTAATGAAAAAAGTACCTTTGAATTTAAGACTTAATTTATGTAAGTGATATTATTTTTTCACAGTCTGGTCCATATAAGTATCACTTCTCCACTATCACTGTCATGTTATTGTAATGTGCAAACTACTGGACTGGACAAACATTTATTTGTGCAGAAAGAATCAAAGTGATTGCTTTTAAATGGTCATAAATAATACATTAACCCTTAAAGGTGTAGGTTTTTGAACGTTCTAAGTTCCGCAACAATTGAAGGTTCTAAAATTCTATGTTGAATTCAATGAACCCAGATATTCTTTAGAACGTTCATTTCTCAACATTCCCGTCACACTGGTGTGACGGTACTCCTTTAAGGGTTAAATGCATTTTAATAAAAGCTTTTCTACCACAACCTGATAGTCTTCACTTATGTGTGGGTACTTGCCTATAGACACAATACTGCATGTCTTACAGTCAGGACTAGCCTAGGCCTACTTATGTCCGGTCTCAAGATGTTGTTTTATGGTCTTGGACTCGTTAGTATTTGGGCTCGGCTTGTCTTGATCTCAGCCGCTGGTCTTGTCAAATATTCTAGTTAATTAAAAAAAAAAATTACATTTGTTAAAAATCCATCTATAATAGCTGGGCATGGAAGCTGGCTACCTGTTAACCAATCAAATGCTAGCCAGAAGTAGATATTTAAAGCCTGTGTTGCAGGTTAACTACCACTGTTGATTAATGGGTACATAAAGCACTCAATATATGAATATCATTTAAAAAAATGTCTCCTAATGGTGTTAAATGCCAGTTTTTGTTGTTTTTAGCATTAGCGGGTTTTTTTACGCAATTCGGTGATGACGTCACGTTGGGGACTACATGATCTGCGCTTCATTCATTTCAATGCATTCCAATGGACATAGCGGTTACACTTTCAACATAAAGTTTGTATATTTACACTTCGAATTTCGTCACAACATTTATGCCACAGCTACCCTATGATCTACCAATGGTAATAACGGTACCTGATATCAATTTAGTATTTTTTTCTGAATTTCGGGAGGTCTCGTTTTGGAGGGTATGTTTTACATTCATTCCTATGGGAAACGGTCGCGATTAGACTTTCAACATAAAGTTTGTATATTTACACTTCAAATTTCGTTACAGCATTTATATGACAACGACCCTATGGTCTAACAAAGATAACAATGTCTTCCGATTTTAGTTTAATGCAATTTTCTGAATTTGAGAGGCCTCGTTAAGGTAAAGATTTTGATATCACAAGGCTAGCTGGTTCGTTATATGGCGAAGCATATAGCCAACTTTGTTTGAAGCAGTGAAGCTGAGTTTGTTGTTAACATTGTTGGTAACTGTCAGGGAATTTAACCCCAACATATAGATACAAGAACCACAACACGTAGTATGGCTTTGCTCACAAACTCTGGTACCAAGAGGAGAGCCTGTAAGGAAGAATTCCTCACACCATCAGTCTCTGACTCTGCAGCCCAAAAGCTGTGTCTTTTATTGTACAGAAACACACAGAAAATAGGAAGCAAGACATAGCGACTTCATTGTGACATACTCTTATCTCACCCACACACACACACAGACAGGGTGCAGTTCCTGTCTGTCTGGGTGCACACCAGTGTTGCGCGGGTTTGGTCACAAGCGGCCCGCGGTCGCCCGATATTTTAATCAACCCGACCGCAACTCGGACCGCGAATATTAATTAGGACAAAATTATACCCGACCCGCGAATTCAACCCGCTTATTTACAAAATGTGTGCTTTTGGTTATAGGCTGCATGCAGTGTGACAGTAGGCCATTTCTGTAAAAACAAACTAATTTATTTACGAAACTTGATGCAGTAGAACTACACGCAGTAAGCATGCAGGACATAATGTTTGCGCAGGAGAAAGAATGAGAATAAGAGCGCAAGCACGCACGCAACGCACAAAGGATAAGAACACTAGGATAAGATTTGAAGGCCATGGACATACATCTTTCTTTCGAAAACAGAAATGGTGAGGCGAGGTAGGCAAGAGAGATACATTGCTGGTCAAAACGTTAGCTAAGAACTGGTTTATAATGCTGAATGAAACACAAAGCTTTACTAAAGCACATCCACTGTTTAAAGTCACAAACACAACGAACTAAGGTAACTTTTATGCATGCGCGAACCTATACATACCGGTAGATATGGCTGTGTAGTCTGTGCCATAACATTTATTCCTGCAGGCTGCCCGTTTTGGCTGTCATACTTTTAAATGGCTTCGCAAGAAGTAGGCCTAGACCATAACCATAGCCTATATCGCTTTTCCTGAAGGGGTGTCTTTATTATTTTAACTCGCGTCTTGCTTCTTTACTGTTGACTTTACTGTATTGATGCTTTACTGTATTGATGCTAGCTTTCTCGTGATATTTTAAGTAGGCCTATTTGTAGAAAATATATATTTAATTAATTTTAACTGACCCGCCCGCAAATGACCCGAATATCATTAAAATATTTTGTTTATGACTCTTAACCGCGGGTGACCGCGGTCATCCGCGGGCGACCGCTTAATTTCGGGCAGACCGCGCAACACTGGTGCACACTTAACTTGAACTCTCTGTTCTTAGAACTCAGCACAACAATATTTCTGCTTACACAAATGGTTATGTAACCCCTTTTTAATGAGTGCTAGTCACTCAGCACAGTAAAGGTTAACTTAGTTACACTAAATGACACTAAATAATGGCGCGACAGGAACCATAGATATAACTGTATGGTTAACATTACAGACTAAGTAATAACGTTCTAGACTATACAAAGAAGACGAATGTTGAAGTTAAGCTACACTAACATATTTCTCAGAAACATACTCAGATGAAATTTTACACAAGCCACAGTTTTTCGGTCATCACAAATGCCCGAATTTAGCCATGGGATTCTTACCTGAAGAAACCTCTGCCCACTGCCAGATGCCGTTGTTGTCTGTCTCGAAGATTCGTCTCTGGTTGTATTCTTCGACTGAGGAGGGCTGTCAATCAAATTTCACTCTTCAAACACGGCCAATCACAGCAGAGCTAGTACCAAACCTGGTTACCGCCCCCAAGTAGAGCAGAAATTCACTTTGTCCGAGCAGAAATCAACTTCGAGAGAGCTGAGTGATTTTCGAGTGAGCGCTGGTCAGATTCCTCCTCGCTCGCAGCATATTTTTCCTCGCTCGGGGAGCAGTTTCCTCTGAGTGTGTGCGCGCAGAGAGTATTTGCGCGCTCGCAGTGAATATCTACGAGTGTTAAATAATAATATAATACGCCCGTATGCATGTTTTATCGCTCGAGTGCATTATGGCACTTTTCTATCGCCATTAAGGGTGTCACGATTTCGATTTTATTTCGAAATCGATCGAAATTACATCTCAATCTCGAACTTCGAACTTAAAAGTAGAATCGACGATGCAGCCACACCCCCAATGTCACGTCCAGCATGTATGCCAAGACGCACAAACACACATGCACGTGCTGAACTGCAGCGTCAACACTCCTCTAATTTTAGGCTGCAGCCAGTTAAAATATAGGCCTACACATCAACCTACCGAAATCAAAGCCCCTCTTGCTACTTTGAAATCACCGGTGTGGAAGTATTCGTTCATTCACGTCCATTAAAACTAACTTAGCCTACTCAACTGAGCAAGTGAAAAGATGGTCTAATTACAGTCCAAAGTTACTTTAAGGCTTAAAATGCAAATTTATAAGTACATATTCCATGAACACTAACCTTGGGTCTCTTCGGAGTGTGCTGAAACAATCAAATTAACATTCTGTGTTGTTTCATTTTACTATGTTCACGTCTCTGTTTTAGCCTAAAGTTCTGTTTACATTACAACCTCGCGGTTGGAACGGTTTCAAAGCGGTTTCAAAATAAAAGCCCCCCGAAAAAGAAAAGGAAAAGGCCAAAAAGAGTAAATAACATATAAGGAATGCATTAATAGTAATATTTAAAAAAGATCGAAAATCGAATCGAATCGTGACTTTAAAATCGAAAATTACATCGAATCGAGGATTTGGAGAACAAATCAATCAAACAAATCAATCTAACCATTGAAATCACAGAGACCTGGCATAGATCGTGTAGCAAGTCAAATTATTTTTCAATATTGGGCCTTGAAAATAAGGGATATATTTCCTCAGTAATAGAGCATTTTGTGACATTTATAGAGAAACCGAGGGGAAGTTATATTGGAAATAAGAGTTGCCGGGAATTTAAAACACTAAAAAAAGATTCGGGGCTTTTGAAAAAAGATTCGGGGCTTAAGCCCCCTAAGCCACCCCCTAGCTCCGCCACTGGCACAGATGTCACACTTTACATCCTGTTGCCTTTCACCATCCACTTATTTAACTGCTGTCGCATCTCTTGACATGCCATCTCCTTTTCCCTTTCTTTGTCAGCTTTTTTGCTTTATCCATCTTTTTCCATAGACACACTACTCATACCTGCTCGCTCAGTGCTCACGGCGCCCCCGCTCCCTCTTCTATGTCAAAATTCTATAATGAAATGAGATAGGGCGCCTACTCTAGCCTGTTAGTCCTCTAAAATGTTATATAACATTGAGGAAATGCAGAAATAATTTAGAAACACACAACAGTGTTGCATATAGCGCATATCCACTTGCGCCACTGTGTTACTGCATCAATTGTGTAGTAGTGTAAACATACTCTCAATCACTTTGTAAAGTATGACTTATGTAATATTTTTCAATACACTTATTTGCTTTAGCCAATATCTGCAGCTCATTATGGACATTGTGTATGACATCATGACTTGTTCTCTTAACTCTACACTGATACAGTACTTCTCATTCACCCTCATATCCAGTGGCATTCACCACTGTCAGTCAAAACAAACGCACCAAATATGCAGTAAATACTTTTAGTTACTTTGTAAAGGCAATATGAAAAAGTAATATGTAACACTTACATTGTTTAACCAACACCTGCAGCTCATTACGGATATCATCATAAATGTGTCTCTTAACTCCACACTCATACTTCCCAGAATCCTCAGCATTGAGTCCAGTGATGGTCACAGTGAAGACTCTTGCAGTGGCGTCATTATACAGAGAAAATCTCCCTTCTGTAGCTTGTGTCTGGCGCCAGGAGGTCTGAATGAGAGTGTTTGATTCATTATAATGAGGTGATCCCAATCTATTCAAATATTTCCCATTGTTCTCATACCCTCTCTCATAAGGGCAATGGACCCTCAGTTCTCCTCCTTCATATCCAATCAGAGGAGTCACATGCAGCACTGGGGAGGAAGTAGAGAGTGGAGATAGAGAGAGATGATGAAGCACAGACACAGCAGACACTGAGGCAAACAACAAACAACACATAAGACAGAGTGTGACAGCATGATATATACCAAAGGTTTTCACTCGAGTTATCATATTTGTGATAATTAGAGACTCGACTCCACACCAGTACACAGCTGTGTCTTCCTCGGTCAGCTTACTCATGCTCACAACCAATGATCTTTCCTCTCTGTTGTAAGTCATGGTGAATCTTTCGTCTGTCTCTAATGATGAACCAGTAAAATGAAGAATTGTGGGACAGGTCTCTCCTTCCATCTTACAGAAGGTCTTGGGGTGGTGTTCATACTCCTCGGGGTACTGACAGCTCATGTCCACAGATCCTCCCAGAGCTCCAGTCACCGAGATCAACTCCACATCATACAGACCTGCCCAACATTCAAATGGCAAAGCCAATAGTCACATACAACATTAAAGGACAAGTTTGGTATTTTACACTTAAAGCCCTGTTTTCAGATTGTTTCTGATGAAATCGAACGGTTGAAATTTGGACATATGCTGCTGGTCTGAGAGTTTTCGGTTTCTGTGGTAGCGCCCCCCCCCCCCCTCCACAATGGCTGCATATAGGTGCACTGATATGCTCACACAAAAATTGCTGCAAAAGATGCTTATGTCCAAATTTCAATCATAACCATTGTATTTCATAAACAATCTGAATTTTTTTTTTTCCGTCATCTACTTGGTCATACATCTATTTTTGGTCAACAATACCCGGGACACCGGGACATTTGCTGGGCATGTAGCCCCACTAGACTTTTACGGAAAAACACAACCCCCCCCCCCCCCCCGAAACCAAAAAAAAGCAGGTATAGGCTATCTTTCACCTGCTTACTGTTATATCCACAGGTAAAATAATGTTATTATTCCTGATAAATATTGCAAGAATGTCATCTCACAGACATCAATTACTATTGTTAATGTTGAAGCCAAAACAGATGTATAAAAAATGTAACATGGTAATTTTGATACCAAAGATTTAATAGAGACCCAGTCAGACCAATAGTATGAAAAATCAGGAACAGAGTTTATTTACAATGATGCGCATCAAGGGAGAGACAGCATGACTTAAAGATCCATTAGCTGCTCTAACTAGACAAGGAAATAGTTAGGGGTTTAAGTATCCTTCCAGGCTGACGGGAGATGGCATTGGTCATCCCATTTCACGTGGACTATACTGATTAGTGGCAACCTGGCAATCCGGAGCAGATACTGATGCAGCATGCAGAACAGTGAAACACTGCAAAGTCACAATATTGCTTATCTCTAAATACAGTCACACACAGATATACACAGGGACAGTACAGATATCATACAGTCATTACATAGAATCATACTTTTAGTATCAAAGTGACCCACTTATTGTAATATTGGACATAATGCAGAACATTAAACCACATATTGAAATATTGGACATAATGTTCTATTCCACTTTCTCTCAAACACTACAACTTCCTTTTAAGTTAATCATGATTATGATCTAGAGTTTTATAAGAACAGACAGTTACCTGTGAGCAGGTAGAGGGTGAAGAGAAGGAGCCTCATCTTCAGATGCAGTATCTGAGCTCAGGTATAATCAGAAATGTCTTTTCTGTGTCGATGTTTTCGGTGAAGCGTGTCTCTGTGTCTCTGATGGCTGCAGTCGAATGTCCCTCATTTCCCTCATTTAGTCATTTTGTGTTTGTGGTTTAGCACATTAATCAGCACATAATCAATATGTCTGCATCACTTCTCCATCTCTGGTAAGTTACTGTTCACAAAACAAACAAACTAATAATTAAGAATTCTGCTGTTGCACTCTGAAGTTAATAAGACATAAGTGTCGTAAGTGTCATTCTCTCTCTCATTTGAGTACATCTTTGCTGTGTGACATATGTGTTGTCCTCTTTTTTAACCGCTCCAAAACAATTTTTGACCTCATAAACACGTCAAAATAGCTATTTATAAAACACTAAGAAGGCTCGACACAACATGAAACTTTGATCAAAGTATTTCAAGACTAAATTTCAGTAAGGCTTTATATGCGATATATTTTTTGACTGGGGCTGTTGCATCCTGGGAACAGAATTGTAGAATTTCTTCTGCTAATTGTTTTTGGTTTTTAGACTTGTTTTTGTAAGTTGTAACTCAAGTGTGCCTTACTGACAATTTTGAGTCTGTGTTAGTTGTGCCAACTTAAGTCCTCCTTACTTACAATACTTAGTCCTTAGATTAGTTGGTAGTTGAAATTATTCAAAAAACAAACAAACAGTGAAATAGGTTGACTTTCTCTTTTTAAGTAAAATCAGACGACGGTTTTTGCCTCTAGTGTCTCCCCTTAAATGTCCAGATCATGGAAGGTGCAGCCTTGTTCTTTCTCGAGAAAATGTGATCGTCGGCATGTCATCCTCCAGAATGACTGTTTGTGTAATAATCAAGGAACACCAATGACTCTCTCCAGCGTAATAATCAAGGAACACCATGGGCGCAGCAGCACAATGATATCATGCAGCACCTGAAAATAGTCCCCGTATAGGCTAACTTCCAGCAACAAGGTTGAACTGCAGCAGATGAATTGGTTAGTGACTGGATCATTATGCTTGAATGAGAGTATAGTTCCATGTTAAATCAGCCTAGAAAATCGCCACGTTTCATTTTCCGTTGGTCTTATTACACTTTCTAACTTGAGAGGAGACAAGTTTTAAATAGGAAAATTACTGGAAATCTTAGTCACTTTTAAACGTGATGATAGCAGGCGAGATGCTAATGGTCTAATCCGATTCAATGACCTATGGAGCTAAAAGTGGTATCACCAGACTCAGAGAATGGCTGGATGAACTGGTAAAAATCAATTGTTTAACTCAAGGGGAGGTGGAAAATGAGGGTAATTCCCCAAATGGTGGAATATCCCTTTAATATGGTAACTATTACTGGTGCCATTTACAGATTTTTTTCATGGTATATATTCATGTAAGAGACATACTGTATATATAGACACACTCACTCCAACTATAGGCATCTAGGGTTGGGGTTTCATTGCAGTATTTATCCAGCAGAGGGAGCTAGAGGCCACTCACCTGGTTGATGAAGTACCAGCAAAGTAGACCACCACTAGAGGCACTACATCAGACCCAGATGAAACACACAACCAATCACAACACACACACACCTACACACACAAAAACACACAAATGTCATTCATGCACACACAGACATACAGACTGTATGATCATCTTGCTTTTATCACCACACATGATAGTACACACTGCCCTGCTTGTTATATGTAGGACATGGACTAGACACTGTTCTGTTTATCACACAGATGGGGGAGAGCGAGAGAGAGGGAGATAGACATGAAGAGAGAGAGATAGGTTTTTGTTTATTTATTTTTTAGTTTCAGGCAGCTATCAGACAGATTATTTTGATTGGATGATGAAATGATAATCACATGATTGGACATTTCCACCATTCTCATGTATCTTTTGGTGATGGAAAGGACGAGATATGTGTAGAAAATGGCCATATTGGCATTACAAATATTCCATACATTTCTATGGAGGATTGTTTGAGTGCTCTGTCTCCTCATTATAAAGTCTCTGGTTAAAACTCCTGTGCATGTACCATCGTTCTGGCTTATGATATTATACTAATTAGCAGGCTTAAAACTTAAAATGAAGCTCGGTAAACAAGACATTCTGAATCAGCACCCAACTTTATGTGAATTAGGCTGTTCACTGACTTTTCTTCAAATGTGTTTCCTAGATGTTTTTCATAGAATTGGTCCTGTTCTGTAAATTGATATTGAGAAATTGAAATTTAATTGAGATAGAGAAAAACGGGTCCCCTTTCTGCCAAACCACACATCACTTTCAGCAGATCTGCATCTGATCTTGCTTAATACCCCCCCCCTCCATTCCCCACTGCTCAATGGCTCACTCTTTTTTAACCTGTTTTACTTTATTTTATCTGCCTCTTACTTTATTTATTTTTATTTTACTTATTTATTGCTTTTAACTTTGTTTGAATTTCCACCACTTTTATTTTCCTGTTTACTCTATTTTACTCTATTTTATTTTATTTTATTTTCCTACTTTATACCATATTTATATTTAATATCACCTATTTTTATTGATCTAATCTTTGTTGAAATTGTACTACTTCTCAATTATACTCCTGTAATACTATTATATGTGCTATATAAATAAAAGTGACTTGACTTGACTATGGGGTTGTGAACTTTGACAAAAAATGATTTTATAGTGTGTCTCCTGGGTAACATAGGTACACCTGGTAATTTTTTCAGAATTTTTTGAGACCTAAATGTGTGGGCCCTGGTTGAATTGACATGGAATGACCCATTACAGTGATACCATGGTCTTACTTTGCACAGTCAACAGGTATCTTTGTGGAGCGACATTACAACAAGGACAAGTGGTAGACCTTGGACATCTAAAATAAACTAACTGGGTGCAAAGTATTAAAAAACAGGGGAGGTCTTTTAATGAATGATCCAACTTCACTTGTGTGACTATTCCACAGATCCTCTCTTAAATCACTGTCTTGCATGCTGAGGTAGCTATCAGTCTAACGTGCAGTACAGAGCTTTGGACTAGTAATCATCATGGGTGGACAACAGTCATTGAATCAGGAGCAGATTAATAATATGACGTTTTTTAGAGAATTACCAGAACAGTACAGTAACGTGGGAATTGATAACTCTATACGATATTCTGGAATGAATTCTAATGGAAGGCTGCAAGATTACTCTGCTGAGCTACTGAGCAAACTACCAAGCCACCTCCCAGGTGTCATAGAAAAGGTTGGTGCTCCCAATACAGTAGTTGTGGGCGCCCTCATAATCTCCATGATTCTAGAGGTTTTCAACGCAAGAGGTGTGAAGGACAGTCCAGCAGACAACCTGGGGCGCATATTTGCTGATGAAAAGGCCTTCGGGGTCCATGACCTGATATTGGAATATCGGAAGCGTTACACTATGTACCAGAGAAATCCTAAGCAGTTGCTGGAGGAAACCAAACACATGGACAGGGGCCTTAGCCTACAGCTGACCCGACTGAGAAACTCCATGCTGGTAGACGGACACATGAACTCACACTCTTTTAGGCACTGGACCAACGGAGCTGCTTTCCATGCAAATATGCTTATTTTTATGGCACAAAAGCAAAAAGACGTGCAGAGTTTTGAGACAGCAAAGAGTGTTGCATGTGGGGCTATAGAAGTGTACCATCATGACATGTCAGAACTGTTGAAGAAATACAAGGAATATAAAACTTCAACATTCACTTTACAGCGCAAATTATTTTTATTTTCATGTTATTTCCATGATGTTGATGTGAATGAGATAGTTATGCATGATATGTACTGTCAAGTACACATACCAGCTCAGCATTACACTGACTATATTTTCTCAAATCACAACTACATTATTAATTTGGAAAGTTACTTTCTAGACCTTTATGAGACTTCTAATCTCTATAGTAAAGACCTCCCTTTTGAATTTCAGACTGAACCTTCACCCTCTGCCTCTTTTATAACTTATCTTGTTTTGGCACTAGTTAGGGGTCCGAGCAGCGTAGCTGCAGGAACCCTATTGTTTCTGTACCGTTCATTTTTTGGCCAAAATTCTGTAAAAGTCATACTGCAGCCTAAACCGTAACTCCAAAACTCTTGAAATTTTCAGGTATGGTTACCAGTACCCCCCTCTACCCATAACCCAAAATTTGGGGTACTGCACCCAAAGGTGGCGCTATTGGAAAAAAAAGTTAATTATGCTTATTTCTCCTTACCAGATTCACCTAGACTCAAAATTCTTTCAGAATATTAATCTCTAAACTCAGATGCATCTTTTTGGCCCTGGTCTTATGGTCTACAAATGTTTACTTTTTCCACAATTTCATGGAAAAGCCAAACATTATAAAAAGTTTCACACTCTTCAAAAATAATCGAATCTTCACCAAAATTCTCACAGACAATGTTTAGACCAAGCCTCACAAAAGTTATCGCTCAGAATTTTGATATTTTGTTCCATTTCAGAGATATAGGCCAATAAAGTTAGACCACTTAGGCCTTTTTTCCTAGATCACCTATATTCCTATAAACCGTAAGTCCTAGAAACTTGACATTTTCAAGTATTGTTACCAGTACCCCCCACTACCCATAACCCAAATTTGGGGTACTGCACCCAAAGGTGGCGCTCTTGTCAAAAACGCTTATTTCTCCTTACCAGATTCACCTAGACTCAAAATTCTTTCATCATATTAATCTCTACATTCAGATGCATCTTTTTCACCCTGGTCTTATGCTCTAAAAATGTTTACTTTTGCCACAATTTCAGAGAAAAGCCAAACATCATAAAAAGTTTCACAGGCTTCAAAAATTATCAAATCTTCACCAAAATTCTCACAGACAATGTTTAGACAAAGCCTCACAAAAGTTATCAAAAGAATTTGGATACGTTGTTCCATTTCAGAGATATAGGCCAATAAAGTTCGACCACTCAGCCCATTTCTCCTATATCACCTATATTCCTATATGAGTAATTTTTTTTCTTGGATAACAACCATACAACCATCATTAGGTGGATACCATTAACAGTGCACATTTTCAGATATGTACTCTTTTTTATAAAGCCCTTAATTCTATTGTCAAATGTATGCTAGGAATTTTCTTGATGTTGTGTGTTTGCCAACACACATTTTCACCATTTGAATGTGACTGCTCAATGTGTATGATTGTCTGTGGCTGAGTGGGATAATGCCTACTGCTGGTGTTTGTTAGGTTGAGAGTTTGAATCCTGCTAGAGCTTTAGGCTCAAGATGCACATGCTATTGGTTATTGAAGATTCACACTATTGAACAGCACCTGAATGACATCAGACAATTAACATTCACACTCATTAGTTGCCAAGAATCAGAATGCCGACACACTCTGACATATAGGGGAACTTCTTTGTTTACTATTTTTCCTTCATCATTAAGTCTATCATATTTATATTTCATCCATTACTGTTCTCTATAAATGTCTAATTGCCCCAGAATATCCAAAAGTTTTCAGGTGTATTTTTTCAGGAAAGCCCTTCATTTTATTGTCAAATATATACTTGGAGTTTTTCTTGTGTGTTTACCAACACACATTTTCACCATGTGAATGTGACTACCCAAAATGTAGGATTGTCAGTGGCTCAGTGGGATAATGCCTAGTGCTGGTGTTTGTTAGGTTGAGGGTTCGAATCCCCGGTAGTGCTTTAGGCTCTAGCTCGAATACTATTGGTTATTGAAGATTCACACCATTGAACAGCACCTGAATGACATCAGGCAATCAACATTCACACTCATCAGTTGCCAAGAATCAGAATGCCGAGACACTCTATGACATTCAGGGGAACTTCTTTGTTTACTATTTTTCCTTCATCATTAAGTCTATCATATTTATATTTAATCTATTAGTGTTCATCTCTACAAATGTCTAATCGCCCCTCCATGCTTGGAGTTTTTCTTGTGTGTTTACCAATACACATTTTCACCATGTGAATGTGACTGGCCAACATGTAGGATTGACAGTGGCTCAGTGGGATAATGCCTTGTACTGGTGATCCTTAGGTTGAGAGTTCAAATCCCACTTGAAGCATTAGTGAGTTGTGGATGTTAGCATACTACAATAGAATGCTGTTGGGTTGTGGAGGATAACACACTATAACATTACAGCTACTTGTCAATATGGACTTGTAGTGCAAGGCAAGTATTACTGTATAATTATAAGCTGTAGCCTATAATTATTTGTTATTCTTATAATATTTGTCATTTCTTATACATATTTAGTCGGCTCTTCCACTTGACAGAACAACTCTATATCGGTTAAGGATGTCACGCATGAAACAATGCTGCAGAAACATGAAAATACGACTTTGAGTTTAGTAGGCTATAATTTTCAGTTCCTGTTTATCTATTGCACAATGGGTAATAATTTAAAGGAATCATGTTGCAGTCTTGTAAATAGTGACCCTGCAAGATCCCTAGTCATTGCAAAATCATAGTCTGTGACTTAAAACTCTACTACTTGTCTTTAGATGTGAGAGGGTCTGAGACTGTAGTCTTTCAAAAATCTTTTCCAAATCTTTGCAAATCTTTCCAAAGTTTACCCGCTGGGAAACCCTGTAGCTCCGGAGCAGGGGCTCAGACCAGGATAAATTGTTTGCTCGCCCTCAGTTCGCTCTTTTGTTCATCTCAACCCAGCACTCCAGTGTGTCCTGCTCTGTGTGCGTCTTTGAGTTAACGTAAGTCATCACTTTAATCACCCTCACTATGACTTTTGTGATGTTTATCAGTTTGTAGAGTAGCTCTGCCATCATGTGTAAAGTTAAGGTCTTTGTTTGTTGGTTTGGTGTGTTGGAGTCCCATGTGAGAGATGATTAGGTGATGTTGGTTGACTTGGGATGTAAAGTATTGTTTAGTTGTACCTTATATAGCCATATGATTTCAGTTTATTGTTCAAATGTCAATTGGTTTGTTTGTGAGTTGGGATCTGTACTGATTTACCCCATTTCACTGATTACTCCATTTTCTGTTTGTTTCCTCTTTGATGCAGCACACATACAAGTAAAGAACAAAAGAACAGATGAATTGAAACTCAAATAAAGTTAACTTGTGTTGCACCGAAACCTGCCATCTCCGTGTCATCACTCCATACCATTGAGCCTTCTGAGTCACACCATTGAACAGCACCTGAATGACATCAGGCAATTAACATTCACACTCATTACACACTGCTGGTGTTTGTTAGGTTGAGAGTTCGAATCCTGCTAGAGCTTGAAGCTCAAGATGCACATGCTATTGGTTATTGAAGATTGACACCATTGAACAGCACCTGAATGACATCAGGCAATCAACATTCACACTCATTAGTTGCCAAGAATCAGAATGCCGACACACTCGAAGACATATAGGGGAACTTCTTTGTTTACTATTTTTCCTTCATCATTAAGTCTATCATATTTATATTTCATCCATTACTGTTCTTCTGTACAAATGTCTAATTGTCCCAGAATTTCCAAACGTTTTCAGGTGTTCTCTTTCAGGAAAGCCCTTCATTTTATTGTCAAATGTATACTTGGAGTTTTTCTTGTGTTTACCAATACACATTTTCACCATGTGAATGTGACTGGCAAAGATGTAGGATTGACAGTGGCTTAGTGGGATAATGCCTTGTACTGGTCATTCTTATGTTGAGAGTTCAAATCCCACCTGAAGCATTAGTGTTAAAATACTGTTGGGTTGTGGAGGTTAGCATACTAGAATAGAATGCTGTTGGGTTGTGGAGGTTAGCACACTAGAATAGAATGCTGTTGGGTTGTGGAGGTTAGCACTACAGTGGAGGTTACAGCATTACAGCTACTTGTCAATATGGACTTGTAGTGCTTGTAGTGCAAGGCAAGTATAACTGTATAATTATACGCTGTTTATCTTATTGACTCCGACACAGAACCCACCACCACAAATACAATTCAATTATGTGGGAAACACTGCCTTCCATTATCAAACCCTTCATCTTATCCACAACAAATAAATAGTCCTGTAGAATCAAGTATTGTTAGAATACTGTTGGGTTGTGGAGGTTAGCACACTATAATGTTACAGCACAGGGTAATCCTAATTTTATGCATCAAATTTATTCCAATCCAACTCAAAAGTTTTGAACGACACAAAGTGAAGGTTTTATCCAGATCAAAACCAAGAATAGATTATGTGATCTAATCCAATTTCAGGATCCTTGTTTCCCTTTGAACAACCCATTTTCAAGATTTGATCCAATCAGATAGCTGAAATCCGATAACCGAAATCCGATCACATTTCTTTTGAACAATTGTGCCCAAACAATCAAAGCATATGTAAAACTAAAAAGCTATGCTATCATGTTCGTTTTGCTCGGACCCCGTAAATCACCGCTTGCGGTTATATTTATTATAATAACTGGCCATGCGTGCCTTGATGTGTTTGGAATTCGGCTCCCTAACCTAGACCAGATCAACTTGCTGTTTGATGTTTAAGGTTCCTCGTATCCATTCTGAGTTGGTAAAGTCGGCCTTTTGTTATGGTGCCCCTACTTCCTGGAATAATCTTCAATGTAACATAAAAATGTACTCTTTACTTTCCTAAAATCAATTCAGATCTGTAATCACAAACCTTCCTCAAATTGTACATGTTTTAAGTAAATGTTACCTACCGACCAATTTTTTTTTTTTTTTGGCTGTTACTGCAAACAAGAATATTTTTAAGGATGGCCTCATGACTGTGAAAATGGCTGACATTGAACCACAGTGCTTTAAATGGGAGCCCCCAGTATCAGTCATCAAGGCATCAAAATCTGCCACAAACACTTACAACACTGTAGCGGTTAGCTATGCCTGCCTACAAAAAGATAATAATATAATAATAATAGTAACTGGTGGGTTTTGGCGTAGACTGGTGGCAGTTGAGGGGTTCTGTTTTTTGTTGGGACGTGACGCGATGACGTGAATTGGAGGGTAGGCCTGTCATTATTTGAATGAAGTCTGATGGCGGGGAGAGTGTGGGCCGATGGCGGATGAGTGCGGCAAAGGAAAAGTTACTGAGACGGAAAGGATCGTGTGGATTCTATTGGGATACTCTGGTGGTGGATTATTCTATGCCCTGGGAGCACTTTTGGACCCCGACATCCTTTTCCGAGAATTCTGCAAGACATACAGGGAGTAGGAGCTTTCTACAACGAACAGCGCTGGATGCCGGGTTTGAGCTAAACTTTTTTCTGCTGTGACCGGTTTCCCTAAGCCTGTTTGTAGCCTCCAAACACCTGTTCACCTGCCCTCAATACCTACCGCTGCCCCAATTCCATTTAAATCCCTCGTTACAACAACCTATAGCCTACTTTTCCGTGGCGGCGCCCACACAACTAAACGTCTCACTTCTTTCACCCCTGACTCCTTCAGTTGATATTTTGACCTAGCTACTCTAACTTTTGATTTCGTTTCATACATTTTCTTTCTTTCATTTTCTTTATTTTGATTAGAGATCGTATGCTCCAGGAGAACGATTCACTTGGTGTTGTCGGCCTATGTTAAGACCGACGTTGTCGGAAAGCTGGTAGCCTGCATTTATTTAATGTTCCTGGGCACAATAGAAGGTTGTTGAAGCTGACTGCTATTTATGTGTATGCTACGAAAGTGGGTTAACGAAAAACTGCGTATTTAACATTTTCAGTTTGGTTTGAATGGTGTTTTTTTATTGTTTAGGGGGCGATTCCTTTGTTCATATGCGCCTTGACTGCGGCTTACAGCTAGGCCTGATGTTGGTAATATGCCACGGTCTTAAACACTGTTGAGAACTGTTGAGAACATTTCAATACATTCATTTTTCCTTTAAAAATTCAGAGTGAAACCGAGTCTCCTTCCCACATATAAAAAATAAGCTGGCGTAACTGAAATGAATATATGTCCGGGTTTCAGTCACGTTACAGAATGGCACCCCAGATGGGACTGTGAGACTCTGCACTAGATTATGTAACTCGAACTTTGAAAGACTTTGAGACTTTGAACCTGTACCTTTCACCGTGACTCTAACCTCACTGCATCGGTGAGCTTGAACTCTGAAATCTTCTGATTTTTAAGTGACTTTGTGCTTTGCGGTTTTTTCTGAATCAAACGAAAAGGAATTCAATTTTTTCCATTGGACTATGTGGACTTGAACATGGACTAAAAAAAAACAAAAAAACACCCACACATATACACCCATTGTGAAACAGTGTGCTGAGTTACTGAATTTCTCTGCAATGTTTATTGTTAATCATTAACTAATGAACTGTGTGTTTTGAATGCAATATTGTGGGAATCTCATAAGAGTATAGTTCTCGTACTGCTGCTGTTTTTTTTTCTACCCTCTCCTGCTCTTTTTTCAGCAGATACTCCAATCTGTGGCCTTTACTACTGTGAACTATAGGGTGTTCATTCACTGTAGCATTCCCTTAAGTCATCTCAGTGAGGACCATTATTAATGAATCATGTCTGCCCAAGGTGATCAGCTAGATTCCACTCATTCAAAGTCACTTTTGGATCTTAGTCTTCTTGCTCCACCCAATATAGCCACTCCGCAAAATGTGTATTTTCCATATCCTCCCCAGCCAACTACTCTACCTAGTCGTCTGACTAGCCCACCAAACTTACCCAAAGTTTCAGGAATGTCTGATTGTCCTGGTTCTATGCCCCTAAGATTGCTTCCAGTCAGTTCTCCACCACCAGGAGATGCTCAAGAACCTGACATGGAGATGGCTACTTCTCCATCCACTTGTTCCTCTGCACCCTCAGCTCAGCGTGACTTGCCTACTACCCTTCCTACGCCTGGGAAAACCCTGGGAAGACTGGCTTTGCAGTCTTTGGGCCATACAGAGAACTGGTCTTTACTTTTTGAGAAATTAGATTACTGCAATAGTCAGGTGTGTGATCTGTCAAAGCAAATGGGACGGAGTCGTTTTCATTTAGAGGCCAAACTGAAGGTTTTTGCTGACAAAACAGAGGAAAAGTTTATTAAACTTGATACAACTAATGCAGAACATAAAGGCCAACTAGATGTTGAATTAGACAAAATGTTAAAGGGAATAAAGACCATGATTGCTGAGGAGATGAAAAATCAGGACACCGCACAGCTCAGTGAAGTCCGATTTATGGTGGAACAGCTGCAAAGTGAAGTTCAGCAGGACATTCATGGCCATCACCAGAGTTTCCTTGCCACTCATAATATCCTGTCACAAAAAATGGATCATTGTGTTAGCGTGCTTGATCAATTAGGTGTTGCCATGAGCAACTTACAGACAGAAAACAGTGAACAAAACAGTAAATTGAAGGCTCTTGAAAAAAAAATTGAAAGCAGTTTTTCTAACACAAATTCCCTCCTTTCCCGTTCAAAGCCTCTGCTCAGTTCAATTCACTTGGCCCCAGGACAACCCAGTGTCATCAAAACGGACTATCTAAAACTGTCTTTTCCTACCTATGGCAGATCACATGATGATCCGGATCCTCTTCTGTATTTGTCCAAGTGTCAAGACTTTCTGGCTGTTCATCCTCTGTCTGATGCAGAGATCCTTGCCACCTTTAGGACTGTTCTGCATGGCACCGCTCGCGATTGGTGGGAGATTGCCAGAACTCAGGTTGTGTCTTGGGCTGAGTTTCAGAAGGACTTTCTTTCCGCTTTCTTGTCCGAGGACTATGAGGACGAGTTAGCAGACCGGGTGAGGAAACGGAGGCAAGGAGAACAAGAGTCTATTCGAGACTTTGCATTTTCATATCGAGCTCTTTGTAAGCATTGGAATCCTGACATTGCTGATTTGGAGATAGTGAAAATGATCCTGAAGAATGTTAGGCCGCAGCTTGCAAGTCATCTCCGTGGACGAGTCAATTCCGTGGACGAGCTTGTGAGGCTTGGTCACCAGCTAGAGAAAGACCTAGAACAACAAGCACAGTATGAACAACGCCTAGCATACACCAGTAGAAACTCACAACAACAGAGAGTGACTATAAATAAACCCACAGAGAAACCTCCAGTAATGTGCTGGCGGTGCAAAGGCCAACACTCACCCGGTTCATGTCCCCAGTACCATTCCCCTGCTGGAGATCATCAGTCATCGGCCCCATCTTCCAAAAACATGCAAAGATCTCCAAAGCCGGAACCGCATGGTGGAAAAATGTCTGTGACGTCTGCTTCCAAAGGTTCTGCAGAAAAACGGCAGGCAGCTAGAGCTGAGACCGAGCAAGGACCTGGTAGTTGTGGCATACCCCAACAGTTGGTGGTCCCTGTTGCCATCGACACATGGAGCGGCAGGGCTATCGTTGACACAGGTGCTAGTTACACTCTGGTTCTTGATAGTGTATGGAGGGCACTTAACAGGCCTAAACATGACTTAAAGCCTTGGACCACTGGTCCACTATTCCTGGCTAATGGAGAAACAGAGACTCCTCTTGGTTGGGCTGAGGTAAACATTGACCTAAGCAATAATGTCTGTACCTTGCCAGTGGCAGTGCTCTCTCCCAAAGCACTGGCCTACCGAGTAGTCCTTGGTCTTGATTACTTATATTACAGTGGATTACAAATCCATGCATCTGACCACCAGTACAGTTTTAAAAACAAACCAGAGATCTACTTCTTTCAACTGGCAAGCCTCCAACTGCAGTGCTACTCCCAAACTCACTCTCTTGTCCTCTGTTCCTCCTCCTTGTTTGACTCCACTTCCTGTTGCACTAACTTCTCAGGATTACATTGACAGTGCAGTTGCAAATGCTGACTTGCATGACTGGGAAAAAAACAGCCTAAGACAACTGTTGGAGTCCCAGCCTGAACTTTGTTCTTTGAAGCCAGGAAGAACCACACTGTTGCAACATCATATATACACCAACACCGAGGTTCCAATCAAGCAGAAGCCATACCGTATGTCTGCAGAAAAACAATTGATTGTAGAACAGCAGCTGCAAGAAATGCTCAACGATGGGATTGTTGAACCATCATATTCAGGCTGGTCTTCTCCTGTTGTACTAGTCCCAAAGAAAGATGGAAGTCAAAGGTTCTGCGTTGACTACCGGAAATTGAATGTAGTGACCGAAACGGACGCTTACCCGTTGCCTAATATCAATGAGCTACTTGAATCACTAGCTGGGTGCTCAGTCTTTTCCACTTTGGACCTCAATAGTGGATACTGGCAGGTCGCCATGAATGACTCCAGCAAATTGAAAACAGCCTTTGTGACCCCTGCTGGCCTTTTTCAGTTCAGGGTAATGCCTTTTGGACTCAAGAACGCGCCCTCCTCTTTCCAGCGGTTAATGGAACGAGCGCTCGCTGAACTTAGAGGGAAGAATTGCTTAGTTTATTTGGACGATATAGTGATATATTCCTCTACAGTTGAACAACACTTCCAAGATCTAAATGCCGTACTTCAGAGCTGTAGGACTTACATTGAATCTAAAAAAATCCAAGTTCTGTCTCCGGCAAATCAAATACCTGGGTCATGTCATATGTGCCAAAGGGATAGCTGCAGATCCAGTAAAAGTGGAAGCTATCAAATCCTACCCAGCACCTACGAACATAAAGGAAGTCCAGCGCTTCATGGGTTTAGCTGGCTGGTACCATCGCTTTGTGCCAGGGTTCTCTCAAGTGGCTGAACCAATCAATGCCCTGAAAAGAAAAGGACGAGCCTTCAAATGGAGTGATGAGTGTCAGAAGTCATTTGATATACTCAAAAGCCATCTTACCTCTCCTCCCATTCTGGGATATCCTGACCTGGATTTTCCTTTCCTTGTATATACAGACGCCAGTGACGTGGGATTGGGTGCAATCCTGGCCCAAAAGAAAGGAGTCGGTCACGAGGAGGTGATCGCTTATGCAAGCCGTACCCTAAACAAAGCAGAGCGCAATTACAATTACTAGAGAAATGGGAGCATTATTTGGAACCAAAGTTGTTTACCGTGGTGACTGACCATGCCTCCTTACAGTGGGTAATGAACAGCACTAAAACATCTAGTCGTCTTATAAGATGGGCACTTCGACTCCAAAAATTCAATTTTGTAATTGAATAACGGAAAGGCAAACTCAATGTGGCACCGGATGCTCTGTCTAGGATTCCACTCGGCCCTGCCTGTATGATGACATCCAGTCAGAAGGATACAGAAGACCTTCCCTTTTCCATGACCACACTGTGGGAGGAACAACAGAAAGATCCTGAAATATCCAGCATCATCAAAGCCTTAGCTGAGAGTTGTAAAGTCTCAGAATCCAAATATTCTGTGATAGAGGATATGGTTCATAGGAAATCTCACCTAGCTGACAATAAATACCATTACCGTCTTTGGGTGCCAAAACCACTCATAACCACCATTCTACAGGCATATCACAATTCTCCGTTGTGTGGCCATCAAGGCATGTTTAAAACATACAAACGTCTCCATGACGTAGTTTTCTGGCCAAAAATGTGGGACGACGTCAAGAACTTCATCCAATCCTGTTTGAAATGTCAGACCTACAAAGGGGAAAATAAAAAACCTTGTGGCAAAATACAACAGACTGAAGTAACTTTTCCAAATGAGATGTTGGGAGTGGATATTATGGGGCCTTTTCCCCGTAGCCCAAGCTGCCATGAGTACTTACTAGTATTTGTGGATTACTACACCCGCTGGGTGGAATTATTTCCCATGCGTGCTGCTACTGCACCAGTGATTGCAAAGCTGTTTCAAAAAGAAATTCTCACACGCTGGGGAGTTCCAGACTTTCTTCTATCGGACAGAGGCTCACAATTTGTCTCCAACTTGTTTACGGAACTCTGTGAAACATGGACAGTTACCCATAAACTCACTACCGCATACCATCCACAAACCAACATGACTGAAAGAGTAAACAGGAGCATAAAATGCATGATTTCACAATTTGTCGAGGATAATCATCGGAAATGGGACCAATACCTTCCTGAATTCAGATTTGCACTAAACTCCTCAGTACATGAAACGACAGGCTTGTCACCTGCGGAGCTTCACTTGGGGCGAAAACTCAGAAGTCCTGTGGATAAACTTGTACAGGGACAAGCCCTATCACCTGATTCCTCTGGCTATGAAGTGGTGCAGCACATCAAAAACCTACAAATAAGTGCACACCTCAGCAGCAAAAAGGCAAAAGCTAGACAGCTGAGAAATTATAATAAAAAAAGAAGAGATGTAACTTACCAACCCAGAGATAGAGTGTGGGTTCGTAACCATGCTCAATCCTCAGCAGCAAAGCACTTTACCGCAAAGCTAGCGCCCAAATGGAAAGGGCCTTACAGAGTCATACAGCAGTTAGGCCCTGTGAATTTCCAAGTTGTCAGAGAAGACACGGGAGAAGACCTGTGTACGATCCATGTAAACAATCTGAAACCTTGTTTTCCCACTGCTGCTGAAAAAGATGCTCAAGAAAAGCAGAGAGTGCTCAATATTTTCTTGGAAGAGTCTGATGACGACGATTTTCATGGCTTTGGTTGAGTAAACGGTTTTTGCCAACCATGGGTTGTTCTTCCATGGGGGGAAGAGTGTAGCGGTTAGCTATGCCTGCCTACAAAAAGATAATAATATAATAATAATAGTAACTGGTGGGTTTTGGCGTAGACTGGTGGCAGTTGAGGGGTTCTGTTTTTTGTTGGGACGTGACGCGATGACGTGAATTGGAGGGTAGGCCTGTCATTATTTGAATGAAGTCTGATGGCGGGGAGAGTGTGGGCCGATGGCGGATGAGTGCGGCAAAGGAAAAGTTACTGAGACGGAAAGGATCGTGTGGATTCTATTGGGATACTCTGGTGGTGGATTATTCTATGCCCTGGGAGCACTTTTGGACCCCGACATCCTTTTCCGAGAATTCTGCAAGACATACAGGGAGTAGGAGCTTTCTACAACGAACAGCGCTGGATGCCGGGTTTGAGCTAAACTTTTTTCTGCTGTGACCGGTTTCCCTAAGCCTGTTTGTAGCCTCCAAACACCTGTTCACCTGCCCTCAATACCTACCGCTGCCCCAATTCCATTTAAATCCCTCGTTACAACAACCTATAGCCTACTTTTCCGTGGCGGCGCCCACACAACTAAACGTCTCACTTCTTTCACCCCTGACTCCTTCAGTTGATATTTTGACCTAGCTACTCTAACTTTTGATTTCGTTTCATACATTTTCTTTCTTTCATTTTCTTTATTTTGATTAGAGATCGTATGCTCCAGGAGAACGATTCACTTGGTGTTGTCGGCCTATGTTAAGACCGACGTTGTCGGAAAGCTGGTAGCCTGCATTTATTTAATGTTCCTGGGCACAATAGAAGGTTGTTGAAGCTGACTGCTATTTATGTGTATGCTACGAAAGTGGGTTAACGAAAAACTGCGTATTTAACATTTTCAGTTTGGTTTGAATGGTGTTTTTTTATTGTTTAGGGGGCGATTCCTTTGTTCATATGCGCCTTGACTGCGGCTTACAGCTAGGCCTGATGTTGGTAATATGCCACGGTCTTAAACACTGTTGAGAACTGTTGAGAACATTTCAATACATTCATTTTTCCTTTAAAAATTCAGAGTGAAACCGAGTCTCCTTCCCACATATAAAAAATAAGCTGGCGTAACTGAAATGAATATATGTCCGGGTTTCAGTCACGTTACAACACACAACATACTCATAAACACACACACACACACACGGACAGAACCACCACTGTTCAAGAGACCATTTTGGGGCTAAATGTGCTTTTTCTCATTTGGTTGTTTTCTGTTTGTTTATAGAGCAGAATGAGCCACTGCTGTTCAAAGGGCCCATTTGGGTGAAATTATTATCATAATTTATGTTATTATTATTTATTATTATTTACTATAGGGTTCTAGAATAAATAAAACAGTGTGTTTGAAATAATGGAATTTGTGCTCTCTCATGAAGCTGGGTGGATGGGACATGGGGAGGGTGGGTCTGTTGATCGGGGGGAGGGGGCGTGGCGCCATGAGTAGTGTGCCAATGCCACGCCCCCTCCCCCCTGAGAAACTAAGGGCCCTATCATGACATTCTAAAGTGCATCGTCACTCGTCAAAGGTCTATTCAAATTTAGTAGGATGTCCAGTTCACATTGGGAGGGGTTTCGTTCTCAAAAGTGGAGCGCATGGCGTAACAAGGTGTTCCTAGGTCTTTTAATCAGTCATATGGGTGTGTTTGGGGCGTAACATTTTAACGTTTTAAACAAATGAGAATGACATCTGTCATTCCCATTGACGGCGCAACGCGCGATATGTCAAATAAATGTATCGGTATTTTGGCATTCAACGGCGCATTTGAAGGAGGCTGCTTGCGAGACCGTATGGAATAGTCAGTCTTAAACCATGCTTTACTAAAACCTAGCATAGCCTTCACGCATTTGCACTCGTCTATTATTTGAACTCATTGGCAAAGTGAAACTAACTTCACCAAGGAGTCAGTCAACGACAAGACAGTTATATGCAGTTACTTTCACTATTGACTGACAATGGGTTACCATCGAAAACATAGGCTGGAAAAAGCAACACTTACCCTAATGTTGCTCAAATGAATGAATAAAACAACATTTATCCTGCAGAGGAGTTGCTTATATCTCGTGACAGTGCGTCTTCAGCTGCATGTGCTCCATACGTGTCTCTCGCCTCTCCCCTAATCACTTTTAACCGTCATTACCAATTTGCAAATGATGGTGAATAACTACTCATCATGAGATGTACAGTATTTCGTAATATCTTTATTCGGTAACACTTTATAATAACACAATTCATCATTTATTAAGCCTTTGTTACTTATTAGTTAATGGTTTGTTCATCATTAGTCATTTCTAATTTATCATCAGTAAAGCATTTGTTCACACAGTTATAAATAGTTTGTTCATAGTAAATAAGCCTACTGTATATCTTAAATATGTTTATACATTATTGTTAATACTTAATAAATGATGCAATAATATGTTTTTGATTAAGTAATATTTCCATTATTTAACAGTTGTTACATACACATGCACTAATGATTAGTTAGGGTGAGGATACATATTTTATAAACCACTTCCTAATACTATAATTAATAATTAACTCAGGAGTTACAAGTGGTTAGTTTATGATATTTTGTGAGCTAAAGTGAGGACGTTTTATGCCTTGCAACACATTTACAAATGAGTTATAAAGTTTACACTTGCATTTATTCATTTAGCCGACACTTTCACCCAAAGCGACTTACACATGTCAATGAAATTAAAGGGCAAGGCCACATTGGTGGATGGCGGGGTTTGAACCCCCAACTTTATGGGTTACTGCATGTTAACCCAGCTCCCTATCCACTACACTACCTCTGGCCAGTGGTATTACAACAGTCAGTTCAAAAATATAATATAGATATGCCTGTTTACTGTGTGTAAACATGATTTACGTATGAGAATTAATGTAGGAATAATGCTTTACAAATGAAGAATACAGCATTTAATAATAGTTAACAGATGTTTAATAACAGTGTGTAGTAGAAGAAAACAGAAACTCTTGCATAGTTTTAGGGGTTTCTATCTGGGCCAAGGTAGTGTAGTGGATAAGGAGCTGGACTAGCATGCAGTAGCCTGAAAAGTTGGGGGTTCGATTCCCGGCTTTCACTGTTATGTCAATGGCCTTCAATTTAATTGACGTGTACGTCGCTTGTCTGCTAAATGAATGAATGTGAATGTAATCTTTACAACTCATTTGAAAATGTGTTGCAAGGCATAGAAAGTCCTCACTTTAGATAAGCTCACAAAATATCATTAACTAACCACTTGTAACCCCTGAGTTAATCATGAATTATAGTATTAGGAAGTGGTTTATAAAATATGTATCCTCACCCTAATTAATCATTAGTGCATGTGTATATTGCATAATTTATTAAGTATTAACAATAATTCATAAACATATTTTAGATATGCAACTGGCTTATAATAAGAAAATGATTTCATTATAAGTGGTTGTTTCATTACTTATTAAGTATAGGCTTATTTACTATGAACAAACAAATTATAATTGTGTGAACAAATGCTTTACTGATGATAAATTATGTATGAACAAGAAATTACTTATGATGAACAAACCAATAACTAATAAGTAACAAAGGCTTAATAAATTATGAATTGTGTGTAGTTATTATAAAGTGTTACCCTTTATTCTAATTATGTTTCCCATTGTAATCGTGCAATTTGTAATGCTTTGCATGGACGTGCGCTGGTGTGCGTTCATGAATGATAGAAGGATGGTGCGTGCACCTGCCAATATGACTGTTGACATGCGCTCTTAAAATAGCATATGAACAACTCGCCATTGACTTCTGACCAGGTTTAGGTGGTGTATGATAGCGATTTTTATTAGTATAGTCTATAGTATACTACTTTATTAGTATAGTCTATAGCAGTGGTTCCCAAACTTTTAACAGGCATGTACCCCCTGAGACATTATGATCTTCCGGAGTACCCCCAACACCACCAATTGTTAACAATTTTTTTTTTTAATTGTTTTATTAATATTTATTATGACCGCCACTAGCGAAGCTAGCGAAGCTAGCGAAGCGGTCATATAGGCATTGTCAAAGTTTTTTTTTTTTTTTTTTCCCCGTCATCTACTTCCTGAAATTTTGGTCAACGATACCCGGGGCACCGAAACACCGGGGCACATGA
Source organism: Alosa pseudoharengus (assembly GCF_046254945.1). Taxonomy (NCBI): domain Eukaryota; kingdom Metazoa; phylum Chordata; class Actinopteri; order Clupeiformes; family Clupeidae; genus Alosa; species Alosa pseudoharengus. The sequence goes on from NW_027468564.1 coordinate 52,439,918, forward strand.
AATTTGGTGGGTATGTAGCCCCACTAGACTTTTACGGAAAAATTTCGTTTGGTCCCCGGGGGCCACTTCCCCTCCGCGCTGGGCCCCCCGAAACCCAAAAAATGCAGTTTTTCCTAAATAACTACCTGAACCGTGGCACCGAGGATGAAGAAATTTTATGGTATGTTGGTCTCAAGGGCCCACATCAACTTAGCCCATAATCACTCATTTGTGATTTGCACCCCCCCGGTAAAAAATTAAAATGCAATATCATTCTGCTTTAATCGCCCCTCTATTCAGTAAAGACGTTCAGAACTGCACCAAATTTTATGTGTATGATTAACCTGACATTCTCTGGGGGTATGCCAAGTTTCGTAGAATTTCATCCATGGGGGGGTCTAAAAAATTAAGTTATGTGTACATTTAGTGACTCTACACTCATTGGCCTGTAGATGGTGGTGCACACATATACACATGCACACACACACACACAGGCACCCACATACTATCGGTATTAGAACGGCCGATACATAACTACAAATTCAGTAGGATTAAAAGAAAGCCAAAATAAATATTCATCATCATCATCATGGCTGCATTTCCAGTATTGGCGATAAGTAGTCGTTTGTCCACTAGATGGCGCATCGTTGCAGTGAGACGTAATTTTGTTGGAAGTTAATCTAAAGTGGGTTGGAAAGACACTATGCTTCCTACAAGGACAAGACTGTAGGCTACAGTAGTTTACCGCAGAGAACGTCTAAGGGTAGGATGATTTCTGCAGGGGCGTATCAAGCTTTTTAAAAGTGTGGGGGTTGTGGGATAGGAAAATGAAACAATCTTGCCAAATTATAAATAACTCCCTACAGCGACGTTGTAAGTATTTTCAGAGAGGGGTGCGGACTATATTGGTGTCCGGCAGTTTCTACCCCGAAATTTTTTTTGAAAATCTGATTGCTAAACACACCATTTTAATGCAGTTTGGGAGGGACAGAAGAAGCAGCGCCCCTCATATGTGTGGCTCATGTGACATGTAGGCCTACATGATCTACCTGCTATCACTTCACTATTTGACACTACCCTACATGGAGACATATCTCATGTTATAAATCAAAAAATCATTTCAGAAATTATGTTTTGTGCATATGGGTTAGCAGCAGTGTTGGGAAAGTTCACTTTCTATGTGAACTAGTTCAAGGTTCAGTTCACAAATTTTAAAATGAACTAGTTCAGTTCATAGTTCATAATTCAAAATTTTGAACTAAGTTCACACTTTCCAAAAATGAACTAGTTCATAGTTTTTTTTTTTTCATATGTTGCTGCGAGCTATTATTTTTCAAAATTATTGCCACAGCCCATATAGAATGCAGCTCATTTGGGTTGAGGATCTGTCTTGACAGTCTTTTGATTTTGTATTGGCTTGCACATACCTTGAAAGGCTAGCCAGCTTAAGTTCAATGTGCCGTTTCAGGTTTGCTGTGGATGTGACTGAAGTGCGAAGTTTGCACAGAAATGTACGATTTTTCCCATCCTCACCGACCTTGTCATAAAACTTGTTTAAATGATCGTACGACGCCTCCTTGCTGCTTTGTCGTCTACATCAGCCTTTCTCAAACTTCTTTGACCTGAAGCCCAGTCAAGGCATACTTTGGGGTCATAGGGCCCACCTACATGAACCCACCCCCTCCTCCCATCCCCCATCAAATTATCATAATGATATCACAATTATTATTATTTATATACTATATTGCTATACATGCACTTCAAAACAGTCAATGTTTAAAGTGCTAAGATTGTTCACAAAAGTTTGTGAAAACATGCACATCAGAGTACTGCTTTACTAATGTAAAATATAATTACCTACAATAGTTTCATTGTTTTTGCATTGTTGCATGATGCTTGCATGATAAATACTTCTCAAAACAACAGCAATTATATGAGTGCCACTGCCGTTGTTTTGGGATGTTTCCCTCATGCAAGCATCATACACTGATAGAATATTTATATGCTATTTACATTTCATTTGAATGCCTGAATGTAAGGATTCAGGAAACACAATACCAGCTTTTGTGAATGGTAAATGGCGGATCAGATCATGCGTAAATCACTGATCTGGAGATCTTTAACTATCTTTAACTAAGACTAATTAATAGCTTTTGGCTGACTTTGGCAAATACTTAATGCTAGACAGTGTTTTATATAGTCTGTGCTGTGTTTTTTATGGAAGTTGCGTAAATCCACGTCGTTCTATCAAATGTCGTTTTATAATTAAATAGCCTTCCAATAGGTTGAAGCTTAGCTTTGCTACCAACGTGCACACGCATGCATTGAATAAACTCTCATACCACGACTTAATTCTATGCCTCTATGTTTGATGACACCAAATTAACAAGTATTTCCTACTAATTGCAGAAACGTTTGTTTTCTTTTTCTGTCCGCGGTTCCTTGATCAATTGCGCAGCAAATTATCAGACGATGCCCCGGGAATAATTTCACTCTGCAGACCAGCATTGTCCACGTTGCGGACCGCGGCCCATAGTTTGAGAAATGGTGACCTGCATGCTGCCATATTAAGGTCTTTTTACGGTGTGTTTTAGCCGGGTTTTCGCGTGGAAGGCTGTGTAGAAATCTGGCACCCTATTGAACGAAGTTAAACTGAAAGAGCGTGCCGTTCACAGACACCAGAATGAACGAGTTCACAGTAACGTTCATCAGGCAGTAATACAGTACGTTCAGTTCACGTTCGCTCAAAATATGAACGAGTTCATGAACTTTCGTTCAATGAACGCGATCAGGCACAACACTGGTTAGCAGGCTACAATAAATTGCCCTAACAGACAGCAGCCTAATTTCGAGGTATCACTAATATTAAATAAATGTAAAGGACACAGAATAGTGACAGAACTGTAAGCTCAAATTCAAAAACGTTTGAAGTCTACCCAAACAAAGGGAATATAAATAAATTGTGTTGCATATAGCCAGCTTAATTAATGTCAATTTAAAGATTATGATTAGCAGTCTATATGCTTTTTCCATTGATACAGGAAGCCACGTTGTTGTTTAAACTATTGTTGCTTCTAGCCCACGTTACCTCCAGTTTCACTTGCTGCAGGGACACACACATTGCATGAGTGCTCTAAGCGTTCTATTTGAGTTCTACATGCTGGAAATCTTAGTTCTCAGATGTAGAACTCAAATGTGTCTTGACGCCTCCGTTTGTAAGATCAAAATAAGATGTTCTAAATGGAACGCGATCGTATTTAAGACGTAGCACTACGACACACAAGCGCTTTCAGACATACGTGTAAGACCGGAGGTTCTGCCGATGTTAAACGGTGGGGCCGTATATCTGAACGACATAACCGGTCATATGGAAGTCCGAATTCACCCGGTGTTTATACTACTCCCCCCCTAGTATTTCCTCCGGACATTATGTAAATGTGCTGTGTCTGAACGAGAAGTAGAACATGCAGTTAAAATCACCTAGTGAGAGGGCGTGTTGGTGACGTTTCTTTCGTGCGTCCTTGTGGTTAGATCTGACTTAAATGCCAGTGTTATGATGGAGTGGCATAGTGCTGTCCAGAAAATCTCAGACCTGGAAAGATGCAGACATCACGGAGCTACTGTCCATGAGGGCATACAACATTTTGATAGAACACATGAAGGGAATGGCACGTTGTAGCCTACAACTGCATGGCAAGGCCAAACGAATTCAAAAGACTGAATCATCATAAGGCGCTGAAAAGGCAGTAGCCTTTCTTTTACTGTCTATGGCGCAGCGACGTCGTTGACGACAATAACAGGAGTATTTAATAAATTGTTAGCCAACACGGTTTTCTGTTCATTGATAGCCTTAGGCAGAATTAGGCTACAGAAAAGAATACAGGATTTTTTTTCTCTCCCGGCAGTAAAGACAGTAGATTCGTGTTTAAAATCTAAATGAAAACTAAAGGTAGGCTATAGGCTATGCATATGACCATCCAGAGGAGGCTGGTGATCTGTCAAGAATGATGAAGATCGTAAGATACAGATGGTTTTATTGTTGCTGTCATTATTACCACAAACACGAATTGCCAACGAAACCATGGCGATCGTGGGTTATATCTTGCCTGCTTATTAGGCCATGCACAGCCCTGTCAGAACTCCGTGTAGCATGCATAGCCTACTGGCAGTTTTCATAGACCATCACCAACTAGTTCGCACTTTGGATATATCGTTGGATTGTGAAAAGCCCAATTTCGAATAACTACAGTAGCCTACAACAGATGAGGTAGGATGCATCTTTTGCAATTAGAATTTCGTGTTGGTGAGACCTGTTGCCTATCAGTAGACATGTCATCTCGAGTTCCACGACAGCTTAGCTAGTGCCACCAAAATATGACACTGAAATCCTTTCACTATTGGAGTCGCTCAGATAGAAACAGCTGTAACGTGGTTAGGACACTTTTGCTGTAGAGTGGAGACGCCATAAGTTAGGTGTGGTTTTGACAATCAGAAAAGCAATATACTGAAATAGTTTAATGATGTAAAGTCAAGTGGTCTGGTGTGTGTGCGCGCAGTTTTTATTGATGAGTCGGAGTGGCAAGGGCATTATAAAACTTCTTGCTCTTAGGCCTACTCATACACTGCGCTGAAATGGCGTAGCTGTCTAAATTCAAATCATATCATGCTAGGGGAGAAATAAACCATGAAAAAACTTCACTGTTATGTTAGTATTTTGTTTGTTGCTTAAAAACGTTGTATGATGGCATTGCAGTCTTGAGTTAGCCTACTGAATTGGCTGGTAGCCTACCATAAAGTGTGTGCATGCTCTCTCTCTCCAATGCAAACCAGATTCTGGTACATAACGTTGAAAACAGATAAATGTGTTTATTCGAAGCACACATACAAATACTGTATGTGCGCACTTACGTGACTATCCTACTTCAAGTATTAGCCTACGCACAATAGATTTCTGTTCTTTAGCCTATAATGCATAGGCTACACTTTTTAAACAGCTGTGACAGGCAGCGGCCGCATATATTCTGCGTCATAGCTCGCAGCTTGTGAACTCTACAAGCCCCCACCCCTCACTCGACAACCACACGGAGATTCTGTAATGTGCGTGTATGTCGTTCACACATACGTCCGTATAAGGTCAGTATTAGGTCCGCAGGTTAGCATCATATCTGAATCATCCGAAGGGTAGGACCTCCGTTTGACAAACCTCCGCATGTACTCCGGAGGTTATATCTGAAAGCGCTTGACAGTGAAATCAGATCAGACGTGTGAAGCACCAGGCATAACTTAATTTCGAGGCTACGTGGACCAGTAGGTTAATTGTTGAGGAGGCCCATAGTTTGAGAAAAGCTGCAGATCATAGACAGAGAAAGCATAATGCTCTGAGAACAGTAGCGGTCTTTCTGCACAAACAAGTGCCTTGGTGCGCGCACCCCCGCTTTCACTTTGACTCCCTGCATTTATACATTGTGACAAAAACTGTCAGTTTACTAAATTAGCATAATGCGGTAACAATTATAATTTCAATATTGTAAATCTGAAATCTGCTCACTGCAGACGTTATAATGCAGACCCAGCAGCAGCACATGTTGAAAGATGCACACTTTGAATTTGATCAGAGCCGTCAGGTTCTTCACTGGCTAACTTGATGTGATTGGCTGGATGACCGTTCAATAAAACCAACAGACCTATTTGTGTCTCTTTGTGTGTGCGTTGTAGATACGGTTCCAACTCTTTACGGGAGCGTTTATTTCCATATTTTACTTTCATTTTAATCTGACAAAAAGTGTGGGGGATGGAATCGTGTTCCAGCAAAACTGTGTACGTTATAACACCCACATCCCCCACGCTTGCTACGCGCCTGGATTTCTGCATGACATGTAATTCCCATTTCCTCTTGAAGCCGAAATAAATCTGAGAATGTTTATCGGACATGCTTGTTTTTTACTGCAGGTAGGCTACGTTAATCCTATCAATAGCAGAACGTAGGTAAAATAATGTTACCGTTAGCATGGTTGAGTGATGGAGGCCAATTTGATTATTGATGTATTTGTAGAAAACCATAAATGCTTATAGGCTACCAAGCAAATCGATAACAGCACTAATTGTATCTTTCGACTGTCATCTCATTTGCTTATGACCATAACCTAGGCTACTAACAGGAGCTAAGTGAGTTAGCCACAACACGTTCGCTACGTGATGGTTTTTTAATGGAAAATATATAGGCTACCTGAAAGATAACCTGTCTATGATCCCGTGATGATCTACATCTCCATTTAAACCAGATGTTTTAGAGCGCACGTTGAGATGTATTCAGGGCAGGGCTGTACCTACACATATTTGTTGCACGTGCTACAAAAATCATTCTTTGCGATGAATGATTTAGTACCAACGTTACACCGGTCAGATACAGTTTTGCCTATGGCTATTCCGTGAGACTGAGGCGCTTTTTGTTTGTTCGAAGTGCGTGTTTAGGGTGTGAGAGGGGAGTCGATGTGCTTTGATTCCAGCTTGGTAGTTGTAGTCTATGCGATTAAAAAACACGTGTGTGTGAAGTATCCAAACAATGATAACGCTTTCATTATGGCTGCTTTAGCCACAGACCTTGAGCTACTGTACAGTGGGTTCCATTTAGAAGTGTCCACTTCATTCGCCCTTTCCGTGATTCACAGCTACGTGAAATGTATTACTGATATGCAAAACTATTAACTTTTCGCCAAGAGGTGGCAGCTTGACTGTAAGGTGTAAGCCATGGTTCCAACGGAGATTTTATTTGGGTCGCCAGCATAGCCTAGCGACAATTTGTGTTGTGTAATAGGCCTAGCATAGGGCCTACCTTATATAGCTTATAGTTTGTTAACAGTCACGGTTTTGTCATAACTCCCTCTATGCATTTTTGCATTTAGAATAGCTCTAAAACCGGGGGGCGAACACGTCGCAGGGGGGGCGCCAGTGCGTGGATATCTCAATCGCAAAATTAAACAATATTTCTATCGGGCGCCTACCATGGACTAGGCTGGGTGAAAATCAAAAGATTGCGTCAAAAGATTGAGCTTAACCATTGACCTCATGGTTGCAAAATGCAAGGGAACATGAATCAGCATATTATTTGCACAAACAATAACGGAGAGTAGCTCTTCAACTTTGCCCGTTAAAATGTGTATGAACAGTCTCGCAACGCATTTCATGAAGGCCCTTTGGGGCCGCGAGTTATTTGCACCACTGGGTAAAACGGCATTTTGTTTTAGACTACTGGTATTTAATTTGTGCATTGACAATAAAGCTGAATATCATTTGAACTAGATGACTAAACTTATGCATATGTAGAAGAAGAAACATTCACAAAAATCCATGACATGAGCTCTCTTCTTGATAGCTGTTGAAAACTGCATGGAAATGACAGGGATTGTTTTGTTTAATAATAAATAAATAAATACATTATGCTGCTACCTTCTGCTTTTCCCAAATACAATGTAGCCTACAGGTGTACCTTTCATCAGTCCAGTTGCAATGGATGGACTGTGACGAACTGCCCTACTTGTGATTGTTTAGAGATTTTAAAGGTTTTATAACAATGTTACAGATTTTTTGGCCCAGAAACAAATCTATTCACCTTTGCAGCGCCAGTAGGCTACTTTGTGTGTGGAATGTGTGCAAACACACATTCCAAACAAGCATACACAAAAGTTTCAAGAGTGGGGGATGGAGTAGAAGATGGAGACAAATTCATTAATATGATTTATTTTCGCGGAATGGATGTGCAGGACTGAGCGGCGGTCATATTTTGTACCGCTACGCGGTACATCTAGTTTTTATCAATTTTGTCGAGAATAGTGAATAGGATCATAAACATACAAATCTCATCAATAGTCAACATATGATAGGCCTACAAATGTGCTGAATATAATGATTTTAAATAGATCTGCACCTAATCTCACACGCAATCGTCTTGTTGAATGCAGTGATCTTATCTGCTAGGTGCTTGTCTTTGCCTTGTAACTGGAGATTTAACTCATTGAGCTTTCCAAATATATCGCTAAGATAGGCCAGCTTCGTGAAGAAATGTTCATTGGTGAACGTGCTTGCAGATTCAAACATGTGGTCTTCCTCCAAGAAGAGGCGACTCGGAGCTCAAACACGCGACAGCACTTTACCTCGGGAAAGCCACCTTGCCTCGCTGTGAAGCAGTACAGCCTTTTGGTCAGCTCCCATCTCCTCTCAAAGTGCGAGAATAGACAAGCTTTTAAGGGCCGGGTCTTGATGAAATTCACCACTCTCACAACCTCGTTCAAAATCTCATTCAGGTCGGGACTAACTAAGCTGCCTTGACCACGAGCGCTTCATATGAATAACACCGTGCGTCCATTGCGCATCGGGTGCTACCTGGGCCTAGGCTACAGATAAAAAAATAAATAAAAAAAACTCTTGTTTTTCACGTCAGTTCGCGCCCCACCTGGCATGGCTACGCGACCCACAGTTTGAGAAACGCTGTTTTACCCTCTCTGTCTCCACTCTCGAATATTTTGTTAATGCGGAGAAAATACGTTTTTAATGCGCAGTGCAAATGCGGAAGTTAAGTTACCAACGTGGGATAGAGAAAACGTTTGAAAAGGCATATCACTTAGATCTTTTTTCGCGTACCCCCTGAAATCAGTCCACGTACCCCTGGGGGTACGCGTACCCCAGTTTGACAACCGTGGGTCTATAGCAGGGATTCCCAAACTGTGGTACGCGTACCCCCGGTGGTACGCGAGCTGCTTCTAGGGGGTACGCGAGATAAAAAGGGCTATGGCGGACAGGTGTAAAATTAAAATTTTAAATCTTTTGTGATTAATTCATGAATAAATACACAATTTCGAATCAGGTCATAATGATATGGAAACATGAAATTAAAGGATATCATTTATAAACTCTGTATGTGTTCATCAAAAAAAGGGCAGCTTATTAAACATGACGCCTGGAATAGCTAATAGAATGCGTTACTTTTGAATGCGTTGGATGGTCCGTGGTCCGTGGGGGGAAAGTTTCGCGGATATAACAGGTTTTTGAAAACAACAAAAACAGAAAGGAGGGAAGGAGCAAAGAGTTATTTCAGATGGGCAAGAAAGGTAACATAGGCTTTACATTTAACAAACTAAAGGTAGCCTAAGTTTAGCCTTTCTAGGCTATATGTTGTCCAAACGAATACATCCTTGTCAGGCGTTGTTGTAGGCCTATTATAAGATATTGTATGTGGATGTAACTTTTTAACTGACCAAATGCACGCACCTAAAACCGGGACACGGACAAATATTGTCAAGGGGGGGGGGGGGGGGGTTAGAATACGTTACGTTTTTATGTGTTTATGTGTCGGATGGTGGGGGTACGCGAGCCGAGTCGGAATGTAGGCGGTGGTACGCGGGGGTAAAAGTTTGGGAACCGCTGGTCTATAGTATACTACTTAAACGGCACCGACAATCAAAAAATCCAGTGGAAACTATATGGCAGAAGTGTGTAGGCCAATCTGCCCACCAGCTTTTTCAACTTCGCTACCTACAGATGTTTTACCGGTATGATATTTCGAAACGCCATGTTATTTCCCATAGACAATCCACGCCCGGAAGTTGGATGGATACGGAAGTTACGGAGGCGGGACTTATTCTGGAGAGGTTGTCAGTACACGATCCGTACCGCCTGCCAGATCCGTTCTGCGCATGTGCATAATCTCGCGCATGCGCAGAAGTTCAACGTCTTTTACGATGGTTTACGACACTACATGATCGGTTCTACGCTTGCGCGATTGTCAGTATTACCTATCCAGAGAACGAGAATGTATAATAAGTCAAGTTAACATTGTTTGTAGCAGTAATAAAGTTCTAATAGTTAAATGTACATGTTTTAAGGAACCAACGGAAATGTATGGAGGCTACCCACATAGCAAAGAAGGTCGAATCAACGTTGATTGGTCAGGGTTGCGTTTCCTAGCTGCTAACTAAGTTAGCATCTTAGCTGGTTGCAATGCAATTTCCGCATTGCCAACCAACTAACAGGTTAGCAACTATTAGGGAAACGGTTTGTCAGACGACCGAAATTCAACGATGAATCAACGGCATGAAAACGTGAAGAACGTAAAAAAATATTTGTAACTTCTACAGACCAAAACCCTGGATGAGATGTACGAAACAGCTTTCTAGTTTACACTTAAGCTAGGTTACACAATTGACAGCTCTCATTAGCCTACATGCCATCTCCTCACGCTAACTGTTAAGTCTTTGTTTTCACATATAACACTGTTATACTTTAATAATGAAATAGGAACTGATCTGGGAACTGGATACTTTCATTTAGTGGCCCATAACGTTTGCATGCATGCACGCACGACACCTGCGTAAGCGTTTCAGGAGGCAACACTGCATCAAAACGAGAGCACACATTAAAATTCACACATGGAATGATCAAATCAGTCATTCCTTTACTGTGAACTTGCTAGCCTACGTATTTGCCTGTGTAAATAACTCGACTGAATCAAAGACAGAATTGCAAAGATGAGTATGGTCACCTACATTTAGATGTATGCTATTACAACCATGAATAAATGCATTGAGAGAATGAGCCCTATAGGAGGAGAGAGGGGGGGAGGGCAACAAGTAAACTAACTTGCTGTGTTGAGACAAGAACATGGACTCAATGACCGTTTATCAATATCATTTTATTGCATGCATAAATAACAAATCCTTCAAGGCCATAGAGCATATGAGTGTTCATCCTTTTGAAGATGCTCTGCAACTTCTGACTTACCACACTAATAGGCTACAAGAGACTATTCACCGTTCAATATTTTTTTTTAACTACATAAGTACGATCTTATATAAATAACACTTAATTTTAATTCATGTAACATGAAAAAATACATCAGGTATTGTATGCAATTTCAAGCCCATAACATTTTCTAATGTTTTCACAACTATAACATTAAGCAAACAGCTCACGATTGCTGCCCATTGCATGAGTACACTGTACAAAGAAATAGTCTATAAAAGGTTTTTGCTGTAATACGTCATCACTGGACATTTTTGAAATAGTGTTAAAATACCGTCACACCCCTACCTGACAGTCATGAGTACTTTGGTGGTTTGGTGCAAGGCTATTAGACTAATGGCCTCCTTACACCAAACAACTTTGACAAGATTTGGGAAAGATTCTTCAAAGATTGGAGTCTTTTGAGTAAAGCTTGAATGGGGGCATTAGTTAAAATACTACAATCTTTTAAGAATCTTTCCCAAATCTTGTCAAACTTGTTTGGTGTAAGGTGGCCATTAGACGTTTCCCCTCCCACTCAAGCAATTAGGACGCCTTTCACACTGCTCCTGCTTGACCTATCCCTTCTGGCAATTTCCAATCAGAGCCATGCAAACATTTTCATCTCACAGAATAGAGTGTGCATGCCTCTCTCTACAAACCATGTGCAGTGGCAGAGTCATAAGCCTCAAAAACATGGCCAAACTTAGATGTCTAATGTCAAAACATGATTTAGATAACTTATTGATGCATTCATCTCCAGTAGGGTTGACTACTGCGATGGGCTTTTCCATTTGGTGTCACTGGGCCGAGTCATCATCTACTTCTTTGGCTTCATGTTCCGAGTCCTTGGGCTTTTCTGTGAAAGAGAATCACCTGGAGTTGACCATTTTTAATGCACTTTATTTACACCAATGTATTATACGTTTTTATGCAGTGGTTTGACACTGACTAAAATAGGAGAAATAAGTCACCCTATAAGGACTTTCCAACTTTTTCAGCTAAGGGTTACATTATACATAAAAAACATACGGTGAACTTACAACATGAACTGATATAGTGACATTACGTTTAACCAACAATAGCAAAATTTTTAAAGACAAAGATACATTGAACATCTGAACGCTGTACTCTTACCTGCACAATCTGTGGACATAATTCGTCGGGCGTAGACAAAATATATTTTTCTGCGAAGTTGGTCTCGTCAAATGTGCCGCTTCTTGGCCGTCAACTGTTTCAAGACATGCGTGGTACAGATATTACAGAGGAATCGTTACGTCTTCTTCTACGTAATTATGCGCATGCGCAGAACGGATCTGGCAGGCGGTACGGATCGTGTACTGACAGTTGTCAATAGCCTATATGCCGCGGACTTCCGTTCGGATGCTTCCGGACTCTTCAGCCCGTAGCAGAACTTCCGGTTTACGTTGACGTTAACTTTAGCCAGAGCCCGCTTTCTCTGCTTTAGCTATGGCGTTTTTCACAAGATCATTGCAGGACCTGCCGAGGATAACGGTAAACGATGTTAACCGAATCATCCAGGCCACATCAAAGACACCAACGGCAAACAGAGATAAAGGATTTAAACTGTATGTGGCCAGCTATATACACAACTACGAAGGTAAGTTAACAAGCCACTGTTTTGAGTTTATCAAACGACGATAGAAGCTATACTAGCTCATTGGCTTTTTACTAGCCAAAGTTAGCACAGTGAAGAAGTAGTGTTAACAACGTAAGCAGAGTGATAGGTTAACGTCGTGAATCATTTGTGTTTCTGAAAATGCGATACCCTAACCTCCATGTTAATCACAGTTTCAAACAAGGAGTCAGGAGGAGGACAGGTCACGGTTAGGTCGGAGTGCTTCCGATCTATGAGGAAAAGCCAGAAGCCTCACTGTCTGAGTGTAAGGGAAAGTCAGCCTGCAGGTTCAGTTCAGGTTCAAAAGAAACAGGTTCCTGTTTGTTAAAATCATGTTTCTGTGAGTTATATCATTGCTGTGAATAAAACACAATCATTGCACTATATTAATCATATGGTACCTGAGATATCATGTGATATGAATACAGGTTGTACCAGAAAGAATGTAAAATGAATGACTCCCACAGAAGCAAGATTTTGTTAGGAGTTAGCAGCTATCGTTACTTATTCTGCACTACTATTTTAAAATGAGTAAAATGAGATTAATCCTTATCAATCCTATTACATTTGACATGGTCAACTCCAGGCTAAATTGTATCAATCCCTGACCCTGTATCACTTTACATATTTTAAAGTTCACTAACAAATTTTCACTAACAAAAGTTTCACTAACAAAGTTTCACTAACAAAATGTAGTGTGTGAAAGGCTGTCTGTTTTTAATTGCAGTTTTAGCTGGTACATTTTTTCTAACAAATATTTGGGTTTGTAACAGATTGTGCTAAGGGATTCTAAGCCGGTGGTGTTGGAGAGATGCCAGTGTACCTGTGTGGCCGGTACAGCTTTGTGCTGTCATGTGGCAGCTCTACTGTATCAGACGGCGCACTAATCCCAGCTGAGGCTTACATCAGTTCCCCCAGTGTTCAGCTGCACAGAAACTGAACAAAAGTGGCACAAACCAAGGACCATGGTAGCAAGCCTTTCAATGACTTTCATTTTAAGTATGGATATCTCTTGAATGTTTCTCAAACATGTTTGTATTTTGATGCAGGGTATTAAACCTGCTCCAGTTAATGACATGGTCATCATATCAGCCAGACCAAGAGAGAGGAGGCTTGCAGAAGGAATAAGGTATGTGTTGTTGTCTACTACTACTATTACTTCTTAACTTGCAGAAGGAATAAGGTATGTGTTGTTGTCTACTACTACTAGGGGTGTAACGGTACACAGAAGTCACGGTTCGGTTCATACCTCGGTTCGGACATCACGGTTCGGTACGAGTTCGGTACAATGGAGGGAAAAGCAAAACAAAAATGCAGAAAGCATTTTTTTTTGTACATGTCTCAGGCTGTACCACCTAGTGTCATACAGTCTCTTCCCTGAGCCATCTGCAACAGCCTGAAGTGTGTAAGATGTAGGCTAAACAGTACAAGAAGTACCCAGACTCCATCTGTAACTTGTAAACAAAATAAGACAATCAGCTATAAAACTGAAAATAGGCCTACAGCATCTCTTATTTCTGAAAGTGCAAATTACATAGAAAATTGATTTTTAAAAATCCACTTAAGCAAGACCTTCAACATCTGTGTTTAGTTGTATATGGAAGGGTCTACAATTTGCCTCAATATTTTTTTTATTGTGTGTAAAGTAATGATCTAGCCTACTAACTGTGAAAATATCACACTATTTTGCCTTTTTTTAAAAAACGAAATGGCTCCTTTCATTTCATAAACAGACTACAACTAGAAGTCACGTGACTTTGCCCTTTGACGTTAACTCACCGTAGCATGGTTTGTTTATTAGCCTGGTTAGCGTTGTCACTTTATTTTACTGTCTATGCACTTAACACTACCAGAACCTCATGTGAGAAGTTACAAGTTACCCCAACATAAAGGTAATTACCACGCGATTTACATAGCTTTCTGTCATTACGAAATCATTTAATGTAAGCCATAGGTTTTGGCCCTATTTGTATCCAAAGGCTGCTGAAGCGCAGGGGAAGTTTTTTCCCCTCGTTTCAGTGATTGGTAGCCTACATCATCTGGGTGATGGCTTCGAATATGTGTAGCATTTTTTCCACTCACATACCCAACAACTGCTGAACAACGCCGACACACAGTTTCATCTTATCCACCACTCTTTCGCCTGTACTAACGTTACTGTAACTGAAGTTCTCAAACTTGCGATCTTAAAGAGACCAGCGGATCCTCTAACTCTTGTGGGTCTAACCTTAGTGCTGCTAATGACTGACGGACTCGACCGACGACCTGACAAAAAAAACATAGGCGCCAATCAGAGCTTCAGAGCTAAGGCGAGGCTACAGATTAGCGTTAGGTGTCGCTAAAGAACTCCCGTAACTCTCGCTACTTAACAGTAATTGCGCATGACATTAATTAATCCGCACACGAGTTTTATGTATTTTTATACCGTGTATTCTCCGTGTAAATGCATGCACCGAACCGTGACGCCCGTACCGTTTCGGTTCAATACGAATACATGAACCGTTACACCCCTAACTACTACTATTACTTCTTAACTCATTGAGTGCCAAAACCGTAATATTACATTTTTTCCTTTTTTTTTTAAATTACAAAACTAGACACTCTAACACACCTTATATGTGACTTTTGGAAACTCATGAAAACGCACAATCTGGACATTTTATCATAACTAGGTTGCCGCTTTGGGTCGAATCAGTGACACATGCACGTCAGGTCAAAACCAGGCCATTTCCGTGGGTCTATCACTAGGTGGCAGTCTCGCCAGGTCTCGCAGATCACTTCCCGGAAAATTTACACAAGTAAGTAACAGGCAACACTTCGTATTTCATGAAAGACGTCATATCTCCATTTCTAGAAAAAAACAGCGATTTTGATGAAAACTAGCCACTGTTTAGCTTGGGATTTCTCAGGAACAGAGGCGTGTAGAAATACACGGCTTGCACCCACAGAGAGCTTAAAGTCTCACCTTTTAATCGAGCTATTGTATGTGTTCATAGCTATAACAGAGAATATGCTGTGGCTGTACAAAAATCATCAACAATGGTTTAGATTGCTGGCACACTAGGACAAAGCTCCCGAAAACAGCTTGGCATTCAATGAGTTAATTATAACACATTTGTTTGTCTTTTTTTCCACAGAAGCAACTTGTATAAAGGAGTGAGCTGCCCTCTGCCAGACATCTCCACATTAAAAGTTCAGGAGGCATACCATGGACTTAGTGCAGATGAAGCTCCCATGATCACAGCAATGGCACTCTCCAGCAGTGTAGACCTATATCCTTAGCAATATGCTAGATATAGCATATTGGGTCTTGAAATGTTCACAAGAATCCATTGAAATTGAATATTCATGTAATTTGATCCAATATTAGTTATGCAGATGTATAGTCCACCAATTGAATTGAAATAGAAATTGTGAAGATTTAAAATTGTTTGTAAAAATTTAGCGCAGTCAATCGGAACCCCTAAGGTATTTAATGGTACCCCTGGCCATTTGCCATCCCCCCTACGCTTCGCTTCTACAAGGGTCTGGGATCTCGGCTATTGACGAACGTTTGCAAGCTGGATGCGTGGACTCTGTAGAAGTTTGAAACGATTGGATCTGATTTCACCCAATCGCTAACGTTTGGCCGTGACGTATGTTATGCGCCAGCTCGATCGTGAAGTAAGCTACACTACAACACTCAGAAAACAATCATTTGGCCCCAGCAGTGGCGCGACTGGCTGGGGCACCTGCACCGTACACCGGCGACCCGGGTAAGATTCCCGCCCCGTGGTCCTTTCCGGATCCCACCCTGACTCTCTCTCCCACTCACTTCCTGTCAGTCTCCACTATCCTATCTGAGTAAAGGCATAAAAAGCCCAAAAAATATACTTTAAAAAAAAAAAAAAAGAAAAAAAAGAAAACAATCATTCCCCACCAAAGCGAACAAGATGGATGTAAATGACCATGCCAGCTTTGCGATACAAATGTAAGAGTTAGTGGAAGAATAGCAAATAACTATTCAACAGTAAGGTTGAAGATAACATATTGTAACGCCGATGAGAAGTTAGGAGACGGGGAGGCTGATATATCGTTCCAAAACTCCAGTAGTTTATTTCCTATAGATGTACAGGCTAGTGCACAGGCAACAGGAGGTGTCCACTACAAAACAACAAAATGATCGCTGATAAATCACGGTCTCAATCACTCGTCATTCACACTCATCGGCCAACAACACAACGCAACACAACTCAGTCGCACGTAATCCACTTCTACTCTGACTAAACTTAGACGTCTTAGAACCCCCTATTCTATTCCCTCCCCTTAGCAATCGCTAACCTATCCATACACCTAAATATTCCCTCCCGGACACCTCCCCCCAATCAAAACACATCAGAACTCATTGACACATTCCATGACACAGGAGGGAGAGGGAGACACAAACACTCGCGTGCACACACACACACACACACACACACACACACGCCGGGAACACAGGGGAAAGCCTAACACGGGGGCAAATAGCCTCGGCGATACAATATCATCACAATTGTCAAAGCTAGATGTGATCATCATTGAAAACACGCCGCTTCATTCATACCGGGTCTGCCGCACATGCTGTAATTTAATATCGAGGCTACTGCGCGATACAAATCAAACGTTTCCCAAATTCCATAGGGAGTAGGCCTAGGGCCACGACATCTTTGCCCGAAATAAAATGTGTTAAACACTCCTTTTGTTCGGAGTTCAGTTCCTTAATATTTGGAAGCGTAGCCAGCACGGACTGAATTGCTTCATTAACTTATGCCATTGCCAAACTCCTCAAGGACTACAATTCAAACACAGCGCAGAATCTCGACGTCGTCTCTCACAACTCCCGCCTCCTGCTTGCTGATTGGCGCGGAGTCGAATCTACCGCTGCGAACGAGGCCAATGGCCGGAATCCCAGACGGAGTCGTGGAGGGAGATGAAAATCGAGCGGAAGTACGTAGGAAGGCAATTAAGGCCAGGCTATTTCAGCTCAGATCTGTGCGCGTTCTCGGTGTTGGGATGACGCTGGCCAATCGTGAAACGTGGAGACGCACAAGGCCGCCTATATTAAAAAACGATTACTTCCGCATTTATGAGCGATAGTGTAATCTACACTGCGGTCATTTTTAGTGTCTAGCCTATAACATCAAATAAATCGATTGTCATCAGATGTTGTGTGGTATAGTGCAATACACCTCCTGCCCAGTTAGTGGCACTATGCCACCTATGTTATTCAATAGAATACGTATGTACGAAGTAGAGAGAGAGAACCATGCGTGAAGAAATTGAGTAAAGAAAGTTATAGATCACCTCTGCCTGCGACTGCTTGATTCTACTACATACACAACAGTATGCACATCCATAGTGGCATATTTGCACGCTCAACACTATTAAAGCGCATTCAAGATCCAAAATGTTTGTAGAGGTGGAGCTCCACCTGTAAGATATATGACAGAATCCTACACGTGAGAGAACTTCGTTTTTCAAGACAATTGATTGGTCAGTGGGCGGTAGATTACACGATTTGAGCTATAACTTAGCACATAACCTCCTCCTGACCAGGGGGGTATTCCATCAACCTCGCTAAAGGCCAAAACTGGCTTATTTCGATAAGTCTTGCTAATTTTAGCGAAAGTACCGTTCCATTAATGAGGTTAACGTGAATCCCAGCTTGGTAACTATGGGAATGTATGCCACAGAACTAACCTAGTCCGTAGCAGTGGGGTATACTACGAATCTCGATTAGTAGGTTAGCGAGGTATGTTGCGCTCAAGGGTAGGCCTATGCTGTGACACGAAAGTGGATCTGTTTTAGCGTCGCTATATCACCATGGTATCTTATGCTCGCACCTAAACCTGGTCGGGAGGAGGTAATGTGCTAAGTTATAGCTCAAATCGTGTAATCTACCGCCTGCTTCAGGTCATGGAAGTGCCTGAATGGAAGGAGAAATACAAGGGTTGCTCTTATCTTTCCATTCAGGTACTTTTCTTCTCTCTTGTAGGCACCAATTTTGATTTTCCTCTGCACTGGCACTTTATTTCTCTCCCCTTTTCTTTCTTTGTCTTCCATTTAGCCATCTTACATACTGATACATTGTATTCAGGCATACATTAATAATCCTGAAAATCTTCAAGCCCATCATACAGTGTCTATTAAAAGCCCCCTGGATATTTCCCCTTTTACCGCTTTTATAAATGGAATCTTGATTAATTTAATTTGGCCTTTTTTACACTAATTTACCAAAAAACCCCTGTAATGTCGAAGTGAAAGCAAATTTCTACAGAGTAATTAATAAAACAAATATATGATGTAAAATAAATACATTGAAACGGGTGTTTTATTTATCAGGTAAAACCATGCTGCCTTCATATCATAACTTGTACATAGCATAAAACATAGCATGTTGTACTTAGCTATGTTGTACATAGCTTTACTGTTGTACATAGCTTTACTGTACTGTCCCTCTCCCGCTTGGCCTCGTGCTTCATGGCCTCTCTCTCGGTGCGGCGCGCGGCGGTGATGGTGGCGGAGTACTCCCGGCAGTGGAAGCACCGGGGGGCAGTGGCGCCAAGTTGACGAGGGGGAAGGGGAACATGGCAGGGTACTCGGGCTTCAGGTACATGATCCTCTCTCCGTCCCCGTAGTCGCCCACACTGCCATGGGTTTGGTTCTTGAAGAAGTGGGGCACCACGTAGGGATGTCTGGGGTGGGCAGGTGCTGTGGGCCTCTGGGCCCTTCTCTCAGGTGCGGGTGCAGAAGGCCTGCTTTGACTGTGTTCTGGGCGGCGTGGCTGGTCAGCATTAGAGCGCACAGGTGCACGGTCCGGCACGTTGCTTGGTCTTGGGCGGTCTGGCTCCTTTGGTCTTGGGCGGTCCGGCATGTTGAGTGGTCAAGTACGTTACTTGGCCTCTGCACCTATAGGGATCCTGCCCCCTCTGCCCACCAGATGAGCTGGGATGCTCAGACTGAGTTGTTTTGGCAGCCTCCTCTGGGGTTGGTTTTGGGGGCCTGACTTTCTCTATCTTGTCTCCGAGCTTATGGAAGACTTGTACAGAGTGCATGATGCGCTCTCAGAGTTTCCTTCTGGGTTGCAGGATGATGACAGACGGCATCTCTTTGGCCTTCTTGCACTTGGACTTGTTAGAGGAGTCCTTGTGCTTAGTCTTTGATTCATCTTTAGGTGCCTTTAAACCGCCTGCTTTCTTGTCGGTGTCTGACCCCTCCTTCTCTCCAGACATGGTTGTTTTCTCAGTCGAGCTTGTCTCTTTCTTGCGCCGTTTCTCCTTCCTCTCTTTCTCACCCTTGTCATGCTTGTGCTTTCTCTTCTTTTCTTTGGGCCTGTCAGCATTCTCAGGTTGGCGTCTGCCTTTCCTGCCTCGACAGGAGCAGTCGGCAGTGCCTGCTTGGTGGAGGTATTCTTGTCTGCAGGTTTCACCTCAACCAGTGTGTAGCCAACAAGAGCAAAGATCACCCAGATCTGGACAGCTGGGGTTGGGGAGGAGGGAGCATGAAAACGCTTCAAACCAAAGAGCAGTTGCAGGCATCTACCTGCCAAATTTAAACACGCTGCGCTGGAGGTGTAAGAAGCTGATTGGCTCAACTGCTAAAACACTATAAACATTTAAATGTTGCTTTTGAACAACCTAACTGACAAACTGAACTCTAAAACCTGCAGCCCTGGTGTGTAGAAGGTGAACGGACAGTTTAGACATTTGGATAGCTCTCCTCTCACAGCATAACTCTCGAGAAGGTGACGGCCTCCTTCCTGAAATCCACCCCAGCCCTTTTTTTGTCTTGAGTATCCTCAGTTGCATGTGATTAAAGCAGAAGAGTAAATTGGCACATTTGTCACATATGTACAATAGGTTTATATTCTAAGCCACCTTGTGTACCGGATTGGAATTACACATGGAATGACAGGTTGAATGTTCAATAATAAAAACCTATATTGATGGACCTCAGAATGACTGCTCCTGATGTATAGGGATGAACATCAATTTCTGAGCATGTCCATAACCACAACCATAACTATAGAAATGTTAACTATAAATACACTACAAATGTATTAACCAATGCTGCTGTAATGTGATGGATCTGCTGGTAAGTGTGCAGTTTACCAACACACCTCAAGGTGTCAGACTTCCATCACTCTTCTTGGTGTGTATTGGTGAATGTGTGTGTCTATTTCAGCGTGTGTGTGTGTGTGCGTGTGCGTGCGCGCGTGTGTGTGTGTCCACTCCCACTGCTGAACACAGTTACAGTTGTTCAATAATGCATATCCTTCCCAGTTCTCTGGGGGATTTGGCAGAGGCAATTGTTTTAGAATAGAAGTCATTTTCTTTTGGTAAATGGGTATGGCTTTCCCTTCACCATAACACCTGCTGCTTCCAAGATGATCTTGTTTGTATGAATATTATTTCCATTGATTTATTTCATTCAAGCCAACAGAAATACATGATTAATATCCATTTATAGTTCTCTGTCCAGATGAATGACACAAAATACTGATGATGATATGTGATGACATATAACCAGAAATATTCTGTGTAATTTCCTCTTATGTGGGAAATGGGGAGATCAATGAACATTTTTATGGGGCCAAATATGTGACTAAATCAATTTAGTTTCATAGGGATTTAACTACACTCATCTATATGTGTCACACTCAGGTCTACTGCTTTAAAGGGAAAACATTTTTTTAGAACTTCTTTCAGAATTGTCCTCACTAATTCAGTACACAGGTCAAATATACAGATATATCTGGCAATTTTTTAATTAATACCAAACGTTAGGCCTATTTTACATGTAACTGCACAGAAATATGCAATGTATGTGCAGTGTACATGTCTGTCGGGGTTTTACACTTTTCAGAAAAGTATACACCCTGTCAGAAAAGTATACATAACGTCAGACAAATTGTCTTTTATTTATATTCATTGTTTCTAAAGCACAGATGAAGACAGCTCTTTGAGCAAAGGAGAAGACTAAGAGTGAAACGTTTGCCTGAGGCATTCCAGGGATATCTGCCCAAAACTGGCCTTTCACCTAACAGGTTGCAGCGACTCTCCCCTCACAAGAGCAACGGCTGGACAGTCGTCAGATTAGGGGATCAAAAGGATGTGTATAACTTACCCTCTAGAACATTCTCTCAGTATTTCTATTTTCTTGGATTACATCACAGTCTTGGTCTCTGCACATCATTAGTCCAAAGACACAAAGTGGATCCATCCGAGAGGGTGAAAGGTCAGATGGTATTGATCGAGACACCGTGAGGGAGTGGACTCTCTTGAGGGTGTGTGGATGTTTTCCACGGGGGAGATTTATCGGCAGGCTGAGAGGAGAACGGCTCGTCTTGTGTTCTTCTCCACTCCGGGAGCAATTATTCCCACCCCTGCATGTGGCCACGAAGATAAACATCCACCTGAGTCACTTGTGGCCTATTGACGGTGAAAACATTTTTGTTTTTTTCATCTGGAAAATATTTCGCTAGAAGCATGGTAGGGTGTGTGGCTTTATGTTTGGGGAACTGTGTGGCTTCTACTTTGTTACTTGTGGTTCTTACACTAACACATTTTTCAAATCACTGATGCTATAAATATCTTTGTCTTCATCACCTTTCCCTGTGGATCAATATTGACTAAGACCTAAGTGACCTCTTTAAATCGTTAGACATAGGCCTACTGGTACTACTCATTTCCTTTTGATAGTCTGGCTCATTATATCCAAGATATTACCTTTGAGTCTAGATTAGATAAGCCTAGATGATTAACGAAGGCACTGCAGATTTTGGTCTAGTGTGTGATGTACAAAATATTGGATTTGTATAAGAAACCAGAGAGTGAATTACTGTACATGTTTGTGTGTTTGTATATACCAGTGTGTGTCATCATGAGGTTTTGGAGACTGCGCACATCCAAGGAAGTTTATCCGCAGTGCCTGACAATTGTGTCAGATAGTGGAAGAATGGTGGTCTGCACACTGCAATTGCTCCAAAAATATAAACTTTATTACTTTTAGAGGGGGCAGAGGTATGATCCTGATAAAGGTCTAAACAGACCCCCGTGTGATCCCAGTGATGGCTGGAACACTATGTGAGGCACTGTCTAATGCCAGTGAAGGCTGGGACACCCTATGTGAGGCCATATGTTATGGGTGAAGTGCAGGTGTACAGGTACCCAAAAAGAGACAAAAACACTGCTCATCTGGTAGCTGAGGTGCTGGAGTTTAAAGTTGTGAGGCAGTAAAATCTGCACACTCAGATCTTTTTCTATTTATGTATTTATTTTTAAAGGGACAATGCACATTAATTGACATTTCAATTACACTCGTGCCAGTTAGTAAGTAGTAAATAAGCTCATTTCCATCTGCAGTCCCTTTTTATCTTTTATTTCAGATCTGCAAGCTTTCAGTCAGACTTTCCTCAGGCAGAATAGTCATGGCGTACAGATGTACCCATGAGACGCAGCTGAAGGGAAGAGCAAAGTGGAGTTGTGGTGGTGTGTGGTGGCCGTTTGCTCACAAAAAGCTCATAACCAAAATCAGTCCAAGACAGCACACTCATAGTGCCTTTTGGCATTTTCCATGGCAGTTAAAAGTAAGTTTTCTTTCAAACACGCTTTTTTTTTTACAGAGCATGTTTCCCATTCACCTCACTATGAAGTGTGAAAAAGAACAGAAAAGCTCCTTTTCTAATCCCGGGGGAGAGTGGCCGAGTTAGCATTAAAACCTGCGGTGCCCAAACTCATTTCTGACCCTCTGCTGACTCCGTAGAGATTTGGCTGCAGCATGTAATTACGCTCGGCACGGTTGTCGCTCCGCACGCCTGACAGGTGGTCAAGGTGAGCCGCTAATCTTTTATGGAGGGAGAGCTGACTGACCAGAGGTTAATCCACTGTCCTCCTCCATTTGCCTTGGAAAACACCAATCCTCTCATCGCTGGGCAACGACGTTATGAATGCGGCAGCTTTGATGGGGAGTTTTTTAATCTTTGTGAAAGACTTACGAGGGCTTTAACAAGACGGGGAAATGCCGAGGGTCCGGATCTGCTCTGGTTGGTTTGTTTGTCCCAGGCGGTGTGCCGAAAGAACTCCTCTGTCTTGAGGAAGGGTGGTGAGCTCTCACGTTGTGGTCTTTTGTGCAGCAAAAGAGTCTCCAAAAACAATGTAAT
Source organism: Alosa pseudoharengus (assembly GCF_046254945.1). Lineage (NCBI taxonomy): Eukaryota > Metazoa > Chordata > Actinopteri > Clupeiformes > Clupeidae > Alosa > Alosa pseudoharengus. The sequence goes on from NW_027468564.1 coordinate 52,463,488, forward strand.
ATTAATGTGTTACATGCATGATTTATCGATTAATCAGTTAAACATTTCTTTTTAATCTTGTTCAACAATCATTAAGTCTTTGTCGTTCCAGCTGAGGCGCCACCTGCGTTTGAACCCTTGGGTAACTTCAGGCTTCACCCGCTGTCGTTATCAGGATCCTCATTACCAGACCGGTAGAGCGTGAATGCGTAAGCAGAGGGATCTGGAGCCTTCTGCTGTCTGCGGACCCAATTAGTCTCCTCCGAGTCGGCCTCCCGCCTAAACTCCCCCCCCCGCCCCCCCTCAGGGATGAGGAGTCTGTTATGGATATGGGTAGCCACCTCCAGGGTTGTCTCACACGACCTTCAGTCCACTCTCCATCCCCAGTCCCAGGGCTAGGTTTGGGTCCGGTTTGGGCCTGACGTCGGCACCTCATACACTTATCAATTCCGTCCTTTATTTTCCTTTCTTATCGAGAACGTGACTAGCTTGGGGTATGAGCAGGGATGCTCCTCGGAACACTGACTCTGAGCTGGATTGAGTGCCCTAATGAAGATCGTGATGTGTGGAGACTGGCTTTGCTGTTTTTGTTTGGCCTCCTTGAACGCACCCTCCCTGTCGAGATCCTTTGTGACGATGTCCATCATATTGCAGCGGTATTGTGCAAGCCGCGCCGATTCTCTGCGAGATGAGTACTGGGTGTCCTCTGCTGCCATATGTGGTCACATTACGATCGATGCGTTACAGCTTTCTATGAGCTTCAGCTCCACGCTATATGCTTGAGGCATCACACTGTTTATCCGTAGATCTGCTATCAATTTCACATGGATGGATTACAAAATAGGGCAACCATGCAACAGAAGTATCAAAGTGCACAGTGGTGCTTCAATCCCTTGTTTTCAAAGATGCCCCGCTTCAAAAAGTGTCATAGCAGTTCATCTAGAGAGACTTGGGAGATAGAAATGGATATAATGATTCTGTTCTAAAGAGAAGTTTTGTAAACACTGGCCCTGTCTGGTCTGGTGAAAGTCTGATGCGATCTGCCTTTTATTTCTCACAGCCATACCACACTGAGCATGTGCAACCGGTTCCATCCTGAGAGAATTACTATCAGAACTAGGAGTGAAGTAGTGATTCAGTGGGCAGTGATTTAGCTGCTTACAGAATGCTTAGTAATACAACAGTAGGTGCTTGATATTACTACTCCATTTGTACATGACATCCATGAATTCATTCACGTTTTCAATTTCACATTTGCATCACAAACACTCACATTCATAAGCAGCTTGTTTCCCAGCGAAGGTCACTACTTTTTCCACATTCCATCTTGTCTTGCCAGCAGTTTCCTTTTTTTCCCATCTCTGGGCTGCACAGCTGGACTGGTGGGGCGATGCCAACCAGACGAGAGCCACTCCACCAGGCATCACCACGCCCCTCTGGGCCGTCGGCAGCTCCGCGCCGTACAGCACATACGAGACCTTAACGCTGGCGCCGGTGGTCGACTGTGCCCTGGGGCAGGCCAACAGCAGGTGAGGGCAGCGCTGGAGGCGGCCTGCGGCTCCCAGAGGTCCCTTCCACCACCACCACCACCGCCACCACCGCCACCTCCGCCTTTGTTACATGTTAATAAGCTGAAGTTCCATGGACTTATTTGATAACACTTAATTACTGGTAATTACTTGTTACCACTCATTTGTATCTGTTATATTATTCGGCCAGCTGTCAGTGACTAATTGCAGGATATTGCAGTGATCAATGATTATGCTGGTCTTACAATGAAGAACTCATGAATTGACCCATTAAATCAAGTATTTTATATTGTGTCAACCAGTTGGGGATAATACGATAACACGATAATGGACACAAGTTCAAAACTTCAAGTTCAAGTTGCCTTTGCTATATCTGCAGAAGAGCCTGTTTGGCAAGGGATCAAGAGTCAGGAGAGAACCATGTGTGCTGCCCAGTGACTGCTCAGTGAGTCACTGCTGCAGCCCCCTCCTCCATTCCACACCAAAGGAGGAAAGGCTGTTTTAGGAGGTGGTGGCTTGAGAGCAGATGGACGTGTCAAATTTGATACCGCTTCGATATTCTTTATTTACAGAATGCTGCCCATCATGTTGTTAGGTGTTCAGCTTTAAACAGGAGAGAATAAGCCTATTTCACAGTGTCCAGGTGTCCGGCCTTGTTGATGTTAATGATGCCTTAATTGGCAGGGTAAAACGTCTTCCTGCTTTTGTCTTTCCTGTGGACTTTTCTTTTGCTGTCTATGGGACTATGCTGTTCCACAGGAAGTTGATTTACACAGCGGCTCCATCTTGTGAAATGGGCTAATCGACACCTAGTGATGTCCACATGAGGTCAGTACACATGAGGACAGACGATCACATTTCATGTTCAAATTCACAACAAAAGCTCCATTTTGTGGCCTTGGGTGTTGTGCTCCTGTGTGCTAATGGGGAAACGCTGTGGGAGAGTTCCGCTGAACTGGTGGGGAAACTGAGGAAATTGTGCTCAGGTGCTTTTTATAGGCCCTGGGACAATGAGCATCAAATTGTTCCTGAGTGATCTCCCTCGACAACCTCCATTCTCTGCGTGCTTTTATGTCCGAGAGACACAGAGGCCTAATGTTCTCAGACTGAGTTGGAAAAAGACAGCATGTAAGGGAAAGCCATTAAATATGCATGCAAATACCATTTTGAACATTCAAAAAATGTGTATTGTTTTTACAATGAGCAGTTTATACATTATAGAGACGTGGCAAAAATGCAGACAAATGTAATATTGATTGCAGTCTCCATTCCATCTCTGAATACGTGTATGTTAAATATTGCATGAAATACCCTCAATAATGTATTTGTTAAGAGCAGGTACAAGAGGCAACAAGGACCATATAGAGATTTTTTTTTTTATCATGATGCAAACATTAGTGCTAATGTCTCAATTCATGAAAGATGTCTGTAGATTTCAGTATTCACCCATAATGTGTGACAGTTGCTTTACGGCTACTCTCCGCATTTAATGTTTGTAATGTTGTACCATGTTCTAAGTGAAACAGATGTATACCAAGGATTTGTAGTATTTGTCCCCTACCAGTTCCATTAAAACAAAAGGAGACCACACACTCTGGTAGCTCAAATGCCACTATAAATTAATAAGAGACAACCTTTCGGCCTGTGGCCTTTCTCAAGTCTTACTGTAAGACTTGGAAGGAGTCTTACTATCGAAACGGGCAAAACGTGTCTCTCATTAAATTATTGTGGCATCTGAGCTACCAGAGTGTGGTCTCCTTCTGTTTTTAATATTACAGATCCCGTGACCAGCACCTCGCAAAGTTCCTCTATTCTCAACACAAAGCCCCTTACCTCTGTCATGTCTCTCTGAATATGTTGTGTAGAATTTCCATGGGACTGAAGCAGAACCACATCCTAATGCTCCCAGACTGCGTACTGTAGTGTGAACCGAACATAAACAACTAGATTCATCTGCACATTTAAACAAGCAAACATTTCCCTTGTCCAACCAACCACTGTTGTTCATGGTGGATTACATCTTGTTTTCTCTTGCAAACTGTCAACACAAACACTCGTGGTGTGGATCTGGCCACCGAGCAGCTTAATGAAGCCTGTTCCATCAGCTCTCCACGGTACCTCTTTTGTGTGTGTGTGTATGTGTGTGTGTGTACGTGTGTGTGTGTGTGTGTACGTGTGAGTGTGTGTCTGTGTGTGCGTGTGTGTGTGTGTGTGTGTGTGTGAAGCCTGTTCCATCAGCTCTCCCCCACCATACCTCTTCCCAGCCACTGTGTGTCCATCTGATTGTTTCCCCTCAGATAGCTAATGGAGGGCTTTGTTCAGCGAGTGCCCTCGCGCATCACTGCGTTGGCCTGACGACGCGTTACATGACAAATGCATCAGACGAGTTGAGTGGAGCGGCCAGCTCTCACGCTCCGCATGGTATACCTCCGTACTGCGTCGATCGACGTCTCCCCGTTCCGGCGGATTGGCTGCTCGCTCGTGCATACGGGGGGGGGCCCTGAGTCTGCCTCCACACAGTTGTATGTACGTGTGTGCATGTGTGTGTGTGTGTGTGTATGTGTGTGTATGCGTGTGTGTGCCTGTGTGTGTGTGTGTATGTATGTATGTATGTGTGTGTGGGTGTGTGTGTGTGTGTGTGTGTGTGTGTGTGTGTGCAGTGTTGGGGTCGTTACTCAAAAAAAAGTAATGTGTTACAAGTTACTCGTTACTTCTTTAAATTGTAATGAAATTACTTTACTCGTTATTCATTTTGGAAAGTAGCGTGGTACTCGTTATTGTTATTTTACTTTTGAGTTGGTCTCTAACCAGGGTGCAACATTCAAAGAGTTAGGCAACATTGTTAATATTCGCAATTTCAGATTCAGCATTGGTCAGCTAAAAGTAGCCTAGTAGGCCTACTTTTACTAACAATAGCCTATATTAATTTTGTCACCTTTGCTAAATTTACCTTTTGTTTACTTTTATGACTCTTCTACATTTGCTGTGCCTGCATCCTTTCTGTTTTTGTTGTTTAGAAAACATTTGAGGTCTTGGGCCTGTACTACGAAGGGAGCTTAACCTACCCAGATGTAACCCAGGGTTACTTTGTTAAACCGGGGTTGACAAAACCTGGTTATCTTAAGTGGTGTTAATCGGTACTACGACGCTGATTATAAAGTTGATTTGTTGAGCCGGGGTTAACCTCATTGGAGTTTGTGCGCGTTCACATAAAAGGGGCGGGTTGCAGCGCAAGTCACCACTTTCAATGATGACGCGATCACCTTATTTGAGACGGATGAGGAATGCGCAATTATTATGCCAAGTTATGAGGAATTAAAACCCACTCTACGACAAAAATCAAATACGTCGGTCGGCAGTGAACAAAGCAAGGCAAGGCTGTTGGCAACGTATTGCAGATCGGGTAGCCTAAAATGCCTAAAAGTAAAGTTTTATTTCCACATGTCATTCAAATATGTGTTACGGAGGATTAATAGCTTGCGGAATGTCTGAAATGAGTTGAAATAATTAAAGTGCTTATTTTGAGTTTATAAAAAGGCCTACAGATGCAACACAATTTAGAAGTGGGCATATCAATTAATAAGGATAATTGAATGTTTAAGTAGCCCCCATTGACTGATTTACTGTATGCCTAATCCTGTAAACATTTCAGATGCAACACCAATGCCAAACGCACATGGCGGCAGGTGAAAATGAAACACAAAAACATATCAGAATGGTAGGTTTATATAGTTATAGCTTGCATTCATATTTCTTAATTATGAAAATATGTTGTAGGCTATTGTTAGGACTAGCCTTCACTTGGCCTCTGTTTTACAGCTAACAAGAAAAAAGGTGTCTTTGAACACTAGGATACTGTAGGAGGAAGAGTGTTTTAGAGTAGCAGATGAGTTGGCCATCGCAAATAATGGTGGAAGGCTGATTTGGAGGGGGGTGGGAGGCATTCGGTCGGATCCTGGTGCTGTGGAAATGTGCAGCCTTTATGTGCAGGGTAGTATGACATTCAAGTTTTATGTTAAAAGGGTGATTTATTTTCGGACATACAGTATTCTAGATGTTCAGCACACTGTGGGCTATGTCCGATTTATTTTCGGACATACAGTAGCCTATTCTTGGTCAGATTCAGCATCACCGATGGAATGAATTGTCCACTGGCAAACTATCGAAAGGAACATTATCTGCTCTATCGTAAGGGGCTTTGCTACGGCGGGTGACATTAGAAACGTCTGCCTCGATCAGATGACAATGATAACGAATTCCCTCGGCTGAGAATCTATATAGTCCATAAAGAATATCTTCCGGTAATGTCAGCGGATTCTGGTGGTCTCTAAAAACACTCGCCCTGCGAAGAGAGCCCCCCACGATTTGCGCTCCAATGTCGTATGAATCATCCAGGTATACGCAGACAAGTAGCCTACGTGGAGGGGTGGTACTTATAAAGGGTGTGGTTAAACGGAAACCTCGGGTTAACCAAGAACATAACCTGCTTGGACCAGGTTTGAGATGCAGCGTAAATTGCCATGGCAGCATACCTCGGTTAAAACCTATCCACCTTTCGTAGTACGGGTTAATCGGGAAGTTAAGCCACACGTGATCAAGTTACTCTCGAAGTTACCCAGATAAGCCAGAAACCCCGCTTCGTAGTACAGGCCCCTGGGGCCTGTACTACGAAGGGAGCTTAACCAACCCAGATGTAACCCAAGGTTACTTTGTTAAACCGGGGTTGACAAAACCTGGTTATCTTTAGTGGTGTTAATCGGTACTACGACGCTGATTATGAAGTTGATTTGTTGAGCCGGGGTTAACCTCATTGGAGTTTGTGCGCGTTCACATAAAAGGGGCGGGTTGCAGCGCAAATCACCACTTTCAGTGATGACGCGTTCACCTTATTTTACGGATGAGGAATGCCAATTATTATGACAAATACGTCGGCAAGGCTGTTGGCAACGTATTGCAGATCCTAAATGCCTAAAAGTAAAGTTTTATTTCCACATGTTCTTCAAATACGGAGGAGTAATAGCTTGCGGAATGTATTTAATGAGTTGAAATAATTAAATTACTTATTTTGAGTTCATAGAAATGCCTACAGATGCAACACAATTTAGAAGTGGGCATATAGATTACAGTAATAAGGATAATTGAATGTTAGTAGCCCCATTGACTGATTTAGTGTATGCCTAATCCTGTGAACATTTCAGATGCAACACCATTGCCAAACGCACATGGCAGCAGGTGAAAATGAAACACAAACACATTATTCAGAATAGTGGTTTATATAGTCATAGCTTGCATTAATATTTCTTAATTATGAAAACATGTAGGCCTATGCTTATAGCCTTCACTTGGCCTCTGTTTTACAGCTAACAAGAAAAAGGTGTCTTTGAACACTACTGTAAGGCACCAGAGTGTTTTACAGTAGCAGAGGAGTTGGCCATCGCAAATAATAGTGGAAGGCCGATTATGGAGGGGGTTGAGGGAGGCATTCGGTCGGATTCTGGTGCTGTGGAAATGTGTAGCCTTTATGTGCAGGGTACAGTAATATGACATTCAATTCAACAAGTTTGTTAAAATGGTGATTTTTATTTATTAGGCCTACTGTAGGCTATGTCCGATTTATTTTAGGCTATTCTTGCTCAGATGTTCAGCATACTGTAGGCCTATGTCCGATTTATTTTAGGACATAAAGTATTCTTGCATCACCGATTGAATACATGAATGTCCACGTACGGGCATTGCTATGAGACGTCTTCCTAGATCATCTGACAAAGATAACGAATTCCCTCGGCTGACAATCTATATGTTCATAGAGAATATCGTCCGGGTAGGCTATATATATTTTCTGGCGGTCTCTAAAACCCCTCGCCCTGCGAAGAGAGTCCCTCACGATTTGCGCTCCAATGTCGTATGGATCATCCAGGTACGCCGACATGTCTCGGGAGAAATTGTTAGTGGAGGGGTGGTACTTATAAAGGGTGTGGTTAACGGAAACCTCGGGTTAACCAAGAACATAACCTGGTCGGAGCAGGTTTGAGATGCAGCGTAAATTGCCATGGCAGCATACCTCGGTTAAAACCTATCCACCTTTCATAGTACGGGTTAATCGGGAAGTTACGCCACACGTGATCAAGTTACTCTCGAAGTTACCCAGATAAGCCAGAAACCCCGCTTCGTAGTACAGGCCCCTGGAGTTAATACATTAGGTAAACATTTCATAAGGTAAACACACCCGCCACAAATAGCCAACAGATTCTTGCGTGCGTACATTCTCATTCTCTCTCCAAAATGTGCCCGAAGCCTACCCTAGGCTACAGATTAGTTCTTAAAAGTTATTTCTTTACTATACTGGCTCATTTATCAAAAAGGTGTTTTCTCTTTGTCCTCTGCAAATTAAGCTACAGGTAATTCCATAGAGAGACGTTAGAATAAATTAGCGTTTGCGATTGACAATGTTGTGATAAGTAGGCTATAACACTAACTTTGCAAAGTTAACTTGAATGCATCAATTTTGAACAAAGTTGTGTAGGCTACACTACGCCAGTAGTCTGCATGAAGCCAACCTGTTTGAGGGAAAGCGGTGCATGGAGAGAATGTGTGCTGTACCCTGCGCATATACGGTACTACAATGAACTAATGTATCTAGGCTAATCTATATTTTCAATAAGCAATCACTGCATGCCAACAATAAGTCAATATATTAGAGATATTGTGAGTAATCCAGGAATTCAGTCAGTTATTCAGTAACTGTAACGAATTACTGAAATTTGAATTGTAATGTGTTACCTTACTTCGTTATACCCAATAAATAACGAAATTACAGTAACTTGTTACCCCCAACACTGTGTGTGTGTGTGTGTGTGTGTGTGTGTGTGTGTGTGTGTGTGTGTGTGTGTGTGTTTGACCTCTGTGTGTGTGTGTGTGTGTGTGTGTGTGTGTTTGTGTGTATGTGTGTGTGTGTGCATGGCTGGGCTGTGTGCTGCTTGCCTGGTGTTCTCATGCAGGAGGTTGCTCCCTCTGGGCCTGAGTGGATCATGGTTTCCCCCTGCGTCTCCCCGGGCTCCACGGACACACGTGAGGGAGGATGGTTCTCTTCAGTGAGCTCAGGGGACACGTGGCTGATGGAACCAAGAATCAATGATATAGGGGCCTACCCCCAGCTGTAATCGTACACACACACACACACACACACACACACACACACACACACAGACACACATACACTCTCTCTCTCACACACACACAAACACACACACACACACACACACACACACACACATACACTCTCTCTCTCTCTCACACACACACACACACATACACACACATACACATACACTCACACACACACACACACAACCATGCTAATAGGCATCTGTGTTGTCGTCAAAGCAAATACAGACACTTAGATACACAGTGTGACTCAGACACTAATTAAACACTAATAACATAATTCTCTCAGCTGTAGGAACACACCCCCTATAGATCTTACGCACTGATACACACACTCACACAATCCCCTTCTGATGAACACACACGCAACCATAACTGCGCCCACAATCTTCACATCAGCTGAGCCCTTTCTGGGTGCGCAGGCGAGACGCTAGTAGTGTGTGGTTGACAATGTGGTTGTCATGTGTGGTCAGGGTCTCTGGTCTACAGTGGTGTGAATGGTTGGGTAGCAAAGAGCTCTCTGAAGACATTCACGTCACTTGACCGCTGTAATGAATAAACCATAATGACCATAAATGAATACACAAATGCTATCCTTATGTGGACTGTGTGTGATTTTTTCATGTTTCCATGTCGATCTTCTCATTAAGCCACCTGAGCATTCAGATGACCAAAGAGATTTTGTATCAATGGCTGAGAGCCTGGGCCTGACCAAACCTCACCACAACAATGGACCATGTGTAGTAGCATGGAGTGAAGGGCCATACTGCGTAGCTCTTACGTGGTTGCAGTTGCCCTGTCCTGGACACTGTCCTGCTGGAGATTCCTCCCTATGTCCCTTTCACAGGGCAGCAGGGTGGTGTGACTCCTGCTTCCGGCCAGCATGATACACAACTAGCTGGAGCGCCAACCTCCAAGCAGGACACCCATGAGGGTGGCAGTAGGGGGGCATTATGTGCTCTATAAAGCAGAGCCGTATTCAGTATGTGTTTGCCTGGGGTACCATGCCACACAACTCAACCCAGGAGAAGTCTCTGTGTTCTGGATGTGACCCTGAGAGAACAAATCTGATACAATATGAGATGCACAGAGAGGTAGAGAGGATATTAAACTACATTCAAGGAAACGTGCAAAAACATTCATTAGGCTGTTGATTAATTTGACATTGTTGTTTATTATTGATATTCTCCTTAATGTAGTCTTACCATGCTATTGTTATTGTTATTATATCTGATTGTATGGACATTATTGTTTATTGTTGCTATTTTCCTTCATTTTCATTGTTTGTTTTCATTAGGCTATTGATTGAATTGACATTTTTGTTTATTATTGCTATTCTCCTTAATATAGTCTGACCAACCTTTTTAAATTGTTCCCTGTTAAATTTAAGTATTATATTGTTTTGCATTTGTATGTCGCTTTGGACAAAAGCGTCTGCCAAATCCCATAACCATAACCATAACAATTCCAACACCTGAGGGGTTTCAAAAAGTAACTTACACACACATGGCGCCATGTGAAGCAGTTATGAGGTTCAGGCTCACTGAGAGGCACACACACCTCATCTCCTACCCGCCCAGCGCTGGAGCTCCAGCCGCATGCACACCCCAGCGCTGTGTGTGCTCCACCCCGACGTCTGTGCGTCTCCCCTGGGGCACGACTTCAGTGGGAGCTGGGCGGCCCCACATGGTGGTGTAGCTGCTCCGTGACTGCCAGCAGTAGACCCTAATGAAGATAAGATAAGATAAGATAATCCTTTAATTGTCTCCCAAGGGAGAAATGTGCATTGTTACAGCGTCCAAGCAGGAGGAAGCTGGTGTCATCCAGTTGAAGACTGACACTGTGGCAGTCACAGTCAGTCAGAGGCAGTTGACCCCTGAACCCTGCATGCCTGGTCAGCAAGACCCACTAAAGAATCACCTTCACCCCCCGAGGGTCTCTTGGGTGATGGAGGATGGCGTGACTCTGACGAGCTGAGAGTGACTGCCCACACTATCAGGTCAGAAAAGTTCAATCCTGCTGAATAGTTGCATGCTTAAGGGCAGCATTTTCATTTTGAAGAGTCCATGTGTGACAAGTATGGTAACAAGGGCCTCTGTTGACCCTTACACACAGATGGGGATGTGCACTGAAGCACTACAATCTGCCAAACACATCTTAGGAACTTAATAACGTCTTACAGGTGGACATTTAGGTCACATGCCCTTAACAATGTAACAGTTAGACAGTGTGTTCATTAGTGAACTCACACCCCACATTGTTCTGATCTGTTTGATGTGACATTCCCTAGCTGTGGCACACTGTGCTTCAAATGGGGCTGAAAGTGGTACATGCTTCTGTTCCGACAAAGACAAGTGTCTTCACCAAATGCCAAACTCTGTTCACTCATGCTGGGAGCTGGGGAGGCCTGTAGAGAAATGGGGGACCAAGAGGGAGATGGTGCATGTGTTGGTGGTGAAGATTACAGGAAGTATGTGTGTGTGTGTGTGTGTGTGTGGTGGGGACTCATTCAAGTCCGTAAAAAGACGCTGAAAACAAAACAATTTGTCAGGACACGCTAATAACTGGCTTTAATGTGTCGACAGGGAGGTTTGTCTGTTGCTTAGAAACACCATCTGCCTCTCTCGAATGCGCTGTGCATCGTTAGCTCGTATCGCGTCTTCCTCGGGCGCGGTGCTGATGAGAATCCGATTACCAATGGGGCTTCTGTGAGCCCGGCGAGCGCTTGTCTGTAGCGACAGCAAATGGGTACCCATGTACGCTGCTTAGGAGGGCTACATTTCTTTTTAACATCATTATCCTCTGTGATTTAATTTCTTAAAATGCCTTGCTCTCCAGAAAAGCCAGAAAGCAGGAGGACTAGTGAGTGTCTTACTCACTCCATCTGGCCAGCTCGATTCTCCGTCTCTCTCTCCTTAAAACAGAACCCTGATCGATGTCCACAGACGTTTAAACTACCTGACATGCAGGTGGAGGTAAAATGACAATTAGCTGTGAGGCTCTCTGGTCTCCCAGCTCCATGTGTATCTTTCTGTGACAGTTGGAAGCATCACACTAGTCATAATTGACATAGACGAATAAGTGTAGTGATTTCCAGTCAGTTTCTTTGTTCCGCAACTATCTATCGAAACACCTCAATCTCGCATGAGTGCATGGTTGGGAGAAAGTTTTTTTTTGTTGTTGAGATTCTGTGTGCTTCTGGTCCACTTCAGTGCTGGTGGCTGCATGGTTTAATCAGATGGCTCAGTTGACAGATTTGAAGACTTATTCTAGCTGGTAATTAATCCCAGCCCAATGACTGTAAAACACAACCCTGGAGAGCGGCCACTCAGGCATTGGAACAATTCAAATATGGCAGACCAAATATGATTCTGGATGGACCTGAGCGATTTACAAAAGATATTCTGGCAAAACGACGACAACAAAAATTGGCCGCCTGATATTGGCTTCATTTGTTTGTTTGTTTGTTTTTCAGAAGTGCATGACATCATCTTGTCCATGTCTTTTCTTAACCGTCATTGATCCAGATCATTGCTCCACTGCTACCAAAGATAATGTACTACATCAGAGATCTTTAATGTAACCACACATAACTTTTGAGCTTCTTGTACTTACCTAAAGGCACAGCCTGCGGTTCAAATCTGAAGCAGCATTTGTGATTTCCTCCTGGTGGTTCTCTAGCTGTCTGTTCTGTGTACACAGTCCCGTGTCTGACTCTATTGGCTCTTGGGGTTAAATATCAACGACTTTTCACTGAGAGTGTGGACTTCACCTTTATTAAGTCGGTTGGACTCTGTGGTCACATCATCTGAACAATTCAATTCAACTCAGTTCAATTTACTTAACAAAAAAACAAAAAATCAAATCGACATCAGATGAGCAATTCCATCTGCTTGAGCTACAAAAGTCCAGAGAAACTACTGCAATGCCAAGACCACAAGATGAGTAGAACAACAACATAAACAGGAATTCAAATGGCTCTATTGATCTGTCCATATCAATACTATGAGATGGCTTCACAGTGGTAGCGCAGCTACGCACACGCTCTGAACTCGGATTCGGGGCTGGCTGTTGACTTTTTTCCCTCTCTCTCCTCTGTACCCCCCTCTCTCTCTCTCCTCTCTCTCTCCTCTGTACCCCCCTCTCACGCTCTCCGTCTGCGCGCTCATCACATTGGCTATGCCTTTTCATCCCCTCGTGCTCCGAGCAGCGTTTGAGCTTTTTAAAGCAACACCAAAGAACATTTCCCTCTGTCGCACGCACTATTTGTTTATCCAACACCTGCTTTGCAAATAACAATGTCCACAGACAAGGTAGAATATGTTGAATGCTTTTACGAAAGTACGATGTATTGCGACATCAGATGCAAGTCAAATTTGTAGTTTCTTATGTCTCATTCCACCGAACTACAGATCCGCTACCCGATCTGGCAAACTTACGTGCGGTTATAGCCGATAGAGGGCCGCGAAGCGAATGGAGAAGTGCCGTTCAGTGACGAGTGACGAGTTGATGAACCACTGAAACGATTTTGGAAACATTATTTTAAGGTACAAAAAACTCTTTGGTGTTGCTTTAAATCACAGCTGCAGCCCAGGCCTTTTACAGGCCTTTCACTGGCTTTAGTGGCAAGCACAGCAGGACGAGACAGAGAGAGAGAGAGAGAGAGAGAGAGAGAGAGAGAGAGAGAGAGAGAGAAGGGGTGGGGGGAGAGAATGAAAGAGAAACTGAATGTGTCAAGGTAATTTTCTTCAGCTGTGAAAAAAGATAGATATTGAGATATTGTTCTTAGAAAACTGAAGCGTGCAGCACTTACATGTGTATGGTGGAGGCTAGTAATGTCTCTTTTCTTCTCTACCCTCTCCTGTGGTGATAGTCATCACTGTAGCATTGTCTAGTATAGTCTCATTGGCTTATATGTTACATGGACACCCTCTGGCCCTGTGACCCTTATAGATAGCCGGTAGATGAAACAGGCATTCACTTCCTGAATGCTATGACACCATGGGATCACCGCGTGGGCTGGAGACCTTGATTTGGGGTTGAGTTGATGGCATGGCTTTAGCCACCCTGACCCATGTCTAAATGAGAAGACTGGGCCTTAGAGGTCTGCTGGCAAGGTGTCGGCACAACAGGGACTACAACACTCGCATTCAGTCAGACCTGGAGTTGCCATGGTAACCTCAGACACCTGTGCCCCTGAGGTGCTCTCCCCATGATTGGAAGTTTTTTTTTTTTTTTTTTTATCTGACTGGACCAAAGCTGTGACTTGTGCGAATGTATTTTTTTGTTGCTGATGTTGTTGCTGCATTTCCATTATCAGTGGCTCACAAAAAAAATGTGGCTTTGCAATGTAGCAGCGGGTTCTTTGTTTGCGGGGTCGACAGCATCAAAGGGACATTAAGAAGTGCAACGCAGAAAAGGAACGGCTTTGGGAGAGGCGTCTGGTGCTAAGTGGCTGGTGCACTGCATTTTCAGTTTGCTTTCATCAACAGAGAGTCCACCTCAGTTCCTTCCTTTCCATCTTCTTTGTGGCATGGCAGTCATTGTGATTGACACCTCCTTCAGTAGTTCCATAGTGCAAAAGCTGCAGCGCATTGTTCAATGACTTTGAAGAATCTGAGGACGTTTTTTTTCTGTCCTGTTAATGAAGGCCAGAATCCTCTCACTGGTTGTGATTATGTCTCTGGGTTTTCGTCTGCCTCTGATGTGTGCTGATACACTGTAGCTTTGCCTTTCTGAGGAGCATGCAAGAGATCTGAGTGTCAAATTAAACAGAAGCAGCTCATCACAGAGCTCCTCAAATGAAATAGACGTGTGAATTTAACACATTGTTTTCTCATTCTTTATTTTGGCAGCCTCCTGGAGTCACTTTTAAGTCAGTTCTTCTTCTGTTTTTCATTCTCTTTTCATCTTTTGCTTCTCTCTTTCTCTCTCATCTCTCTTTTCTTTCTCATGTCTCTTTCCTTCTCTCTTTCTCTCATCTCTCTTTCCTTCTCTCATCTCTCTTTTCCTTCTCTTTCATCTCTCTTTTTCCTTCTCTTTCTCTCTCATCTCTTTTCCCTCTCTCTCTTTCTCTCATCTCTCTTTTCCCTCTCTCTCTTTCTCTCTCATCTCTCTGTTTCCTTCTCTCTCCCTCCTGCTCCTCCATGAGGGGGTATTGTGTGTGTCTCTCAGTGTCTCCGTCAGGCTTGGACAGGTGGGTGAGGCCTGGAGCGGCTACAGGCATCATTAGAGCCACCATCCCAGAATCCCTTTAGACTCCCCGAGGAAATGCAGCTCCAACCTCAGGGTGATCTTTAACACAAAACAACAATGATTCACACTCAAATGGCTCGGTGTGTGTGTGTGTGTGCGTGTGTGTCCGCGTCCGCGTGTGTGTGTGTGTGTGTGTGTGCATTTGTGTGTGTTTCTGTCCGTGAGTGTGTGTGTGTGTGTGTGTGTGTGTGTGTGTGTGTGTGTGTGTGTGCATCTTGCTACCCAAATGAGTGCCTCTTTGCTCCAGTAATCCCACTTCAAAGTCTGATGACGGGAAGGCCTTTTAAAACTTAACTGAGTTGGAAGACAAGCCTAGCCTGTATCATATGAGGGATTATTTGTGTCTGTACTCTCATCATGGCCAGTCAACTTGGTACATGGAGTGCTACCACAACCACTCGTGAGTCGTATACAATCATTTTTGGCCTTGAGATATTTCATGCAAAATCATACCGCGGGAGAAATTATTATGGATTAGAGTTTCCTACTAGCCTGGGTTTTCCCATGCTGCCTTGCGCGCAATTTTATTCACGCTGCTTGGCAGCCTGGATTCCATGGACTTCATTTTCACCTCAACGAAGGAACCAATCACAGAACGGAAGGGGGACAGCAAGACGATGACGACACAACGAAGCGGTTATGAGCTATGTACAGACGCATTTGATAGACATTTGTAGCACTGTAAGGACAGCTCCTATAAAACTTACAAGAGTCGTCCTTATCGCACCCGGAACTTCACACGCCCCGACTCAAACTAAATAGCTAAGTGTCTGTCTAGGGATGACTAAACTATGGTGTAGTGTATTGACGTGAGAAATGGCATATGTATGAGTCTAGTGGTGTATGCAGCCAGGGAGAAAACAGCGTGAGGCTTACCAGCCTTACCGGCCGGCCCTGTCTTAGCCCGATGGGGGCCAGCACAAACAGTGGTAGATTAGTTCACGGAAGCTGTGAAAACAGCCTCAGCTGGATGATGGTCGGTATGCAGGTTTAAACTACGCGCTTCAGCGATGGAGCCCCACAAGCGTCCTCTCGCGTCGGTCGACGTTGGTGTTGTGTCAGAGAGCGAGCAAGCCCCCATGCATCTGCTTATCTTCTCTCACAGCAAACACAGGTGCATGCCAACACACTGCCCCCTGGCACATGGGATGTGGAAGTGTTTTGTGTCGTGTCTACGCTAGACTATTTCCCAACAGCACCCAATAAACGGCTCTGGGCATTCATAAACCACGTTTGAAATACGAGAAAATGAACTTGTAGTTCCCAGACCCCATCTCAATGAGATGAGGTCATACGTTAGCCAGGCTAGTTTCCTACATGTTTATTCTGAAAATATGGATTACAGTTTTCTACATGTTTCTGAAAATATGGAATAGAGTTTCATACATGTTTATTCTGAAAATATGGATTACAGTTTCCTACATGTTTATTCTGAAAATATATAAAGTAGCTGCTACTTGGGAACTGTCCAATTTAATTTGGAATGTTGCAAAATTATGACTATTAGGTGGTTTGGATAGAAGACAGTATTATGATGTATTTCTTAGGTTTTCTCTAAGGTTTTAATGTAACTCTCTAAGGTTAACAATGTTCTCTCACTCATTCAATAGCAATGCATTTCCTATTGAGCCATTCCAGGGCTGTGGAGGCTAATATCTACTGTATGACATAATATCTATGGAGATGCTGAGTTCAATCCAGTAGTGGTTTGACCTATGGTCACTCTCTAAATGGGTATTTGTAGAGACGGGTGCACACATCCAAAATATGTTGTAACAGGTGAGTTCTTATTTGCCTGATGAAGATCTGTTGTGATGGAAACGTTGCCTCGTAAGAATAAATAAAGTATCTCTTGGAGCCCAGACAGTGTGCAGACCATCTCCTTCTCTCTCTATATATGGGGCAGTGCAAATGTCTATCTAACACGGAGTGTAGAACATTGACCTTTTAAAAAGCTGCTAGTAGAGAGTTACCCTGCTGTGACCCAAGACCCCCTCCATCCATCCCCACCACCACACACATGCCCCCCCCACACACACACTACCACACATGACCCCCCCCCCACCAACCACACACATGACCCCCCCCCCAACACCACCACACATGACCCCCCCCCCCCAACTACACACATGACCCCCCCCACACACACACTACCACACATGACCCCCCCCCCCCACACACACTACCACACATGACCCCCCCCCCCCCACACACACACATGACCCCCCCCAACACCACCACACATGACCCCCCCCACACACACACTACCACACATGACCCCCCCCCCCCCACCAACCACACACATGACCCCCCACCACCAACCACACACATGACCCCCCCCAACACCACCACACATGACCCCCCCCCCACACACACACACACACCACGACACATGACCCCCCCCCCCCCCAATCCCAGGCTGCTGCAGCAGACGCAGGGCAAGCTCATCACCATCACTGGCTGATTTTTAACTGCAAACATGGAAGACCCACTAGAGAGCAGTTACAGTATCGTCTGCAGTTGGCATCGCAGGTCATCTTGCTGGGGCTTCAGCCCCGAATGTTTTCAGTGTAGCCCTGAATAATTTCAACCTTCCACGTATCATCTTTTCTTTATCTCAAACATTTAGTCTGCAGATCTGGGTGGGTTAATGTTCAGGAGTCACACAACGGGTCATGCATGCATGTATTAGCTAACCACTGCCCACTCTTGGTCTGTAAATGTGCAGACATTGTACATTTAAAACAAATAAATGGAAACATTTGGACTAAGCCCTAAATGTTTTTATATCTTGATGAAGTGCCTGTCATCTGCCAAGTAAGCCTGTTTGACTAAAATGAACCCTGTCGAATGACCCTGTTTGATATCATACTGTACAGCTCTTCCAGGCTGCCAAAACTATGTGTTGAATGCATAAAGATTAGAGCATAATTTACAGATTAGGTCACAAGATTAGGGCACATTTACAGATGAATGATAAGATAATAATAATAATGATATGATACATAATAATAATAATAGTAATGAATAGATAATTCATTTTATTAATGCAGTGGAATATAAACATACAGTATGTTTATACTTCATACATATTCTGTGACTGTAGTTTATGTTCCTTTTACCAAGCCCATGACTAATTTATTTCTCATTTGCATTGCCCATTGGCCAGTTTTGCACCAGTTACGTCCATTTATTCATTATTGAAGAGACCTTCATTGCAAAGCAAATAGCTACAGAAGGCATTAGTCTTGTCATACCAATTACACCCAATCATGTGCTCGTGCCATGCATCCCTTAGCTTCTCTATTTCTCTCTCTCTGTGTCTGTTGCTTTCATCCCTGTGTGTGTGTGTGTGTGTGTGTGTGTGTGTGTGGTTAAAATGCAGGTGCCATAAGCTGATGAAAAGCAGTGGCCCCCAGAATACCATGCTGTGAGAGAGAGAGAAAGAGAGAGAGGGAGAGAGAGAGTGTGTGTGTGTGTTTAAATGCTGCACCCATAAGCTGATGAGAGGCAGCAGCCCTGGTGTGGTGTGGTGTGGTGTGGTGCTGCTGTCTGCACAGAGCCCCTCCCTCCCCCATCAGCATCTCTCAATTATTTAACAGCAGCAGCACCTCAGCACATCGGCCAGAGCGCATCAGGATTCATAAAGGCTTATCAGCAGGCTCTCACCCTCTGCTGCTCTCCCTAACTTGCTCTCTCTCTCCCTCTCTCTATAACTCTGCCTAACTCTCTCTCTCTCTCTCTATCTCTCTCTCTCTCTCTCTCTCTAATTCTGCCTAAGTCTCTCTCTCTGTAACTTTGCCTAAGTCTCTCACTCTCCTTAACTCATACTCTCTCTCTTTAACTCAGTCTTAATCACTCTCTCTTTCTAACTATCTGTCTCTACCACCATCCTGCTCTGTATATCAGACACACACACACATATACACACGTCTACATGTACACACACGCACACACAAACACACAGACACACACACACACACACACACACACACACAAATGTGCAAAACAAATTTCAGGCGCTGGCAGCCGAGTGCCTGGTAAACTTTTAATCTCAGTTCAAATGTGTTTGCCTACTTGCTGAAACATGGCACATTAGAGCACACAGTGCTGGGCTGGTGGCAGGCTGCAGCAGCTTGTGTTAAAGAAGGTTAATTAAATTCAGGGTGATTTCACAGCCAAGCATGAACCTGTCTGCTCGGAAAGCTGGCAGAAATTACTCCATTTTCTTTTCTTTTAGCCTTAGTTAGAGGTTATTGTTATAAACTGTAAACTATGAGGGGTGAGGTATAGTGGTATGTATTTTCATGCAATAAATGCATTTCAGCGTTTTGTGTATCACCAGGTTGAAGTAACCAGCAACTAGCTAGCCATAGAGTTGTTAATATTTCAGCTGTTGAGCTAGTAAAAAAAACATTTAGAGTCTTGATCGATTGTTTTGACACGGTGCATCCATTCACATAGTCAGGACACTGTGAGGCGTTTTCTTCTTACATTACTGATAGTAGAACTTAGTGGGCACATACAGAGATGTCTAACTATATCATGGACACAATGAATGTATCTTGTGAAACTATGACATGAAAATGTATCATGTATTTGTATTTTTGATGCCATGTTTTCCTAAACACAAATCCAGTCTCCAAAAACCAAAGCGAAGGCCAGTATCCTGCTCACAGAGCTTTTAAAAGGGTTTTCATTGTACATCACAGATAGTGCTTGGTGGCCATAAACACAAAAGTGGTTTTAAGATTTTTTAAAACATTCAAAGCGATGTTGTGATCTCTTTTCTATTCACAGCACTTTGAAAAGGTTTACCATGCCGCTGATGATTCCGCTAATGTGCCGAGGCGATTATCAGCGCTCGTTTATGAGCTCCGAGATGGGCAACGGCTGGCTCCGGAGTCGTGCCTGTCTAACTCATTAGCTCCCTGATTAATAAAGGCCGCCGTTATCAGGATTGATGCGATTTAACCGTAGACTGTTGCTAATGAGAGGTTTACTGGGTGGATGGGGGAAGCCACGGTTGAGAGAAGAGAAGGCGCTCCCATTAGAACCTGACCCAAATGGAAATCTGTGTGGTCTGTAAACAGGGGACATGGTGACTGTCACACCATTGCGGTTGAGTTATTGAGTCAATTAAGCGGCAGTACAAGCTGCCAAACGTGCAGCAAAACGTAATTACTATTGAGCTGTTATTACGGTCTGATTTAATCCTCGTGTGAAGAATTAGCGGATTATCTATCAAAGTCACAGGCAGGTGGAGGGAGAGGGCCCAGGGACACTGAAGTGATATTTGTGTCAGCACCTGTTCTTAGGCATCACTAGCTCTGTCTTCACTAAAGAGGTAGACCAGTCCAGAAGGTAGGCTGTCCCCTTCTCTTTCAAATATGCAGCACACTTTCCATGTAATTATATGTATGTGGATTGGTGGGGAAAATGACTATGATTTTAAACCGTATAAAGTCCTACTTATCTACTGATCGATTAACTACCTGTGTACTGTGCCACTGGGGCAGTCATTACAGTAGGTAGTTACTATGTAATAAGCATGTAACCAACATACAGACTAAACACAATCAGTTCACTTTGAATAAAGGATTGCATTTATGAGCTTTTTACATTTAGACTTAGTCAAGACATATTCCAAAATGTTTAGCGTTTGTTGTAAGATTAAAAAAAAACATACAATTTCATAACAATATCAGCAAAGTCAGAATGGTTCAAAAGAGTTTGTACATTAATTCCTCCTGTCAAACAACGGACGCCACCTCAGCTAAACTTTGAAAATCTGGTCTATATTGCAAAATGTAGTTTTTGAACAAGATGTACTACTTAGTGCTACAAAATATGACCACCGCTCAGTCCTGCACATTCTCTCCACAAAAATAAATCACGCATGTTAATCTCTGTTGAGAAATGAGCAGCGATGACATTTCCAGGTAAAATGACTACAATCCTAGGGTGCAATACTTTCAACTTCCCATTAACAGCACTGTAAGTGATGTTTTCTAAGCTAAAACATTTTTTGTCACATACAGTCCTCACAATCCGCTAACTGTCTGTCCCCTGAATATATTGTAAAAAACGTTGTCTCTATAGACAGCCCAGCCTGATCCATAAAACATAACAAACTGTTCCAGCCATTCACTGAGAAGATCCACGTTCAGGAGAGTTTCAGTTGCACGGGAGGGAGGGGGAGGGAGTTTTGTTTGAACGTCAAAAGAAGTGACGTTACCCAACATTGCTTTAAGCACCTTTAAACCAAAACAATATCAGGGTCAGATGACTGTCCAGAACACAGGAGGAGCTTTTGATTAACCTCCCATTGTAGTGTAATACAAAACAGCGATTCCTGCTGTATTATGTAATTTAGTAGTACAACACGAGGCCATAGTAGTACAACACGAGTGAGATATGACTGTGTGTGTGTGT
Organism: Alosa pseudoharengus; assembly: GCF_046254945.1. NCBI lineage: Eukaryota > Metazoa > Chordata > Actinopteri > Clupeiformes > Clupeidae > Alosa > Alosa pseudoharengus. Next base: position 52,484,850 of record NW_027468564.1, read on the forward strand.
GTGTGTGTGAGTGTGTCTGTGTTGCTGCCTCTGTTTGTGACAGTCTATAACTCTGTCTGTGTGTGTATGACTGTGTGTGTGTGTGTGTGTTTTCAGTAAAAGAGAAAGAGTGAGGGGGGGAGAAGGGTGTTGGGTTAAAGCAACAGGGTGCACAGTCAGGGGCCAGCTGTGTGCAGGAAGAGGCCCAGCAGGAGTACTCCACCCCACCCCTCGCCTCTCTATCTCTCTCTCACACACACACACACACACGGCATCTCCAGCAGCTCTCCATGGCACACTGGCGCCGGCATTTGCACTGACATCATCAGCATCTTCTGCACTCTAGATTCAGCATGAACTCATTGCTCCTCATTTGACTGCTCCCTCTTGCCCTTGCACCAGTCAAAGACACTGTTAGCAGTCCTTACATGCCACAGACTTAACACTAACATAAACACTAAAGTATGATCTACTGTATAGTGTTACAAGGAACACAATAAGTAGAACATAAAGACGTTCAGTGTAGACTTGACTTGATGAATGTAGAATGAGTTCTACAGAGCAGCTTCATATGAGTCTATTACAGCTGTGACTCCATGGAGCATTGAGTCATGAGACAGAACATCCTGCAGATGTGACTCCACGGAGCATTGAGTCATGAGACAGAACATCCTGCAGCTGTGCAGTGGACGGCCCTCTGGGCTGGAAATGGCCAACCGGCACTGGAGAACACTGGGGCGTCAGCATGTTGTGGTGCACCTGCCGTACCATCAATTACACACCTGTTGGATGGCAGCTGGACTGGAAGTCACTGTTTCCTGCACACTGAGAGGAATTTGGTGGAGTCATGCAGGCTGGACTTTGCTCACAGGCAGCTGACTTTTTTCAAAGTTTGTATTGGCATATGGATTTTTACCACAATGGATACACAGACCGACTTTTGAGTCCCCCTAGGAGTTTTTCTTAAAGATAATGTTTTAAGCTCCTTTTGTCCAGTGTCCTCAATTTTACTAACCACTTGCCACATCTCGGGTTGTTATGGAAACAACGTAGCTAGTGCATATATGGCAGCCCATTGTATGAGGAAACATTTCACACTTTTAGTACACTGACTAGGCATACTCCCCTGATTGTTTTCACAAAGTCAAAATAATACAATACAACACAACACAATATAATATATAAAAGTTATTTGTGGGTTGTACTATGGGCCATTTGTGGCATACTGGTGAGGGCTTGGGGCTTGGAGCCGAGGGTGGCCGGTTCGATCCCCGACCAGTGGGTACGGCCGAAGCACCCTTGAGCAAGGCACCTAACCCCTCACTGCTCCCCGAGCGCCGCTGTAGCAAGGCAGCTCACTGCTCCGGGTTAGTGTGTGCTTCACCTCACTGTGTGTTCACTGTGTGCTCTGTGTGTTCACTAATTCACGGATGGGATAAATGCAGAGACCAAATGCCTTCTATAGTATACTTGGCCTAGAAACCTGATTTAAACCTGATTTACATTAAAGAGCAGTGTTGGTACCACCATTTTGTACTTGTTACTGTGAAAACTGCCTTCAAATAATCTGTCACGTTAATTATTTTCAGAATGAACATACCGACACAAGCAATGGACACAATTGATTGCTGTTAAGTTCCAAATAAAAATGCAAAAGACTACATTTAAATTTTCAGAAAATGTAAAGGCACAATGAAACAATATTTGGTACTTTGAAGAGAATGAAAGAGAAACAATGGAAAATGAAAATGAAGCTGAATCTTCTATTGAGTGATTGCTAATACGATTCATGCTGACTAACTCTTTCGGCTAAACCAAACGTTTGGACACACACATATTCATAGTTTTTTTTTTATTTGATTCCTTTTTTCCTAAATTGTACAACAATACCTACAACATTCAAAGTATGTCAGAAGGCAAAGGTCTCTAGAAATGTATTATTTCCATGCACCACATTTCATAGTCTTCACTATTTACCTCTATGACAACATTGCTGATCATTTATATTATTAAAACCAACTTCATTCTTTTCAATTAAAATCAGTGAAAGACAAGCAGCTAACAAATGCTCACAATGTATGGGAAATCCATCAAGGCAGTTGGAAATCCATTCCAGCTGACTATATAAAGTTGGTTGAGAGACTGAGCAAAATGTCTGTCCCTTGAAGAATTTAAGATATTGAAAATGTAGCTTTATTTACACTTTTTGTTTGCTTACAACATGAATCAATGTCAGCTATTTCATAATAATAACCACCTACTCAGACACATAAAAATAAAGATAAAGATAAAGAAAAAAAAACATACATTTGAGAGTTAGTGTGTCCAAACTGTTGACTGGTTTGACTGGTAGGATATGTGTACTTCTGTTTTTGTACTTCTGTCTTGGCACGCTGATTTAAACTCATCTTGAAGGCTTCACGCATGGTTTCCGCTGATGTCTCAACAGGAACTTTGATCTGTGACAGAATGGTGCCTTGTGAGTTCACCTGGATTTGCAACTTGTAATACTGCTGATCATCCCTGGTAAACACTTCCTGTAAGTCGATGCGAAGGTCCCCTGACATTAACAAGTTGGACCTGGATTGGTTACCCAGGCCTTGGTTGTTCCATCGGTCAATTAATTGTAACGCTTCTTTGCGTAACTTCTTGTTGGGCTCTGCTATGGCCTTGTGATCGGTTTTTACACTGAAAACAACTTTCCAGGCATTCTCCTCCCAAGTACAGTACTCTCTCGATGTATTAGAGTGTTGTTTACGGCATTCTTGATAACTGACCATTCCGCAGTAATCCCAATGATTACTGCTTGTTGTGTAGCACCAGCTATAACTGTAGCCATAGGTTCCGCACTCGTGATTTGGGCGACATGGTTCGCCTTTGTAGGTGAGGTCAGACAGAGGTGAGCAGTAGTCCCAGCTATATTGAGTATGGCACCAGAAGTAATCCCCATGCTCATGGTACCGACAGTCATCAATGCACTCCTCCAGATTGTAGGTTTGGTACCTCGTTGCCTTTGGCTCCACTGGTGCACAGTAGTCCCAGCCTCCTTTCTCCAAGTAGCACCAGTAATAATCTCTATCATATTTGTTACAGGGATAATTCTTGATACATTTGTTCCCCTTGTAATCAAAATTATTTCTCGCTGAGCAGTAGTCATACCCCTTTTGGGTGTGGCACCAGTAGTAGTCATAACCCCGCTTTTCACAGCCATCATAACATTGCACATCATAGTTGGAGGTGTAATGCTTTGTGTACACCGTCACCTCTCCACAGTATCCCCAACTTCCCCAACGGTCTGTGTTACACCAGTAGTAGCTATAGCTGTGCGTCGCACAAAGGCCTTCACACACGTATCCTAAATAATCTTTCCCCATGTTTGGTGAGCAGTAATGTAGTTCTTCTGTTCCGTCTGCCATGCGTACTTTGCACTGGTGGATTGAAGACAGACTCTTACGCTGGCAGTCCTCAACGCACAGTACTCCGAGGTGGCTCCAATATATCCTTGCGGAGGTGGGCCATGGTGAGGAGCAGAGGGAGATGAGGAGGAGCAGTGTGGGGGGGCGCCTCTGATACGCCATTCAAGCTGAGCACTGGAGAGAGGGGAGAACAGAAGATGGGGAACACACTCCACATGCTCATGTTTTGCACCAAACAGTTCATTTGTAAGAATTATGTGAGTAAAAAAACAACAGAAATATCACAGTAAAAGTACAATCACTTGCATGTGTGCATGTGTGTGTGCGTACCTGTTTGTGTGTGTTCATGAGTACGTGTGTTTGTGCATGCATAGTGTATAGTCACTAAATGTACACATATATTAATTTATTTTATGGTACCCCATGAATTGGAATTCCACAAAACTTGGCATGCATTGACATAATGGATAATAACTACACTTCAAGTTTAGTGCAATTTTGACCATGGATACCTGCAACTACAACACCTCATTTTTGCTTTTTCATTTTTAACTAGGTGACGCTATACATCAAATGAGTGGTTATGGGATGGGTTGACATGGCCCCTTGAGACCAACATACAAAAAATGTGGTCCTGCTAGGCCCCACGGTTCTCGAGATATTCACAGAAAACTGTGTCTGCCCTACCCTCCTTTCAGGAGGAAAAAAACTCTGACTAAACCTATATGACCGCCGATTTGCTGTGCTATGGTCATAATAAATCAACATTTCTTGACGTATAGGCAACATAAATGATATATGACACCTTTAAGATTGTGTGAACATCTTGTGGAAAACTGTAAATACGAGCGTCAACTTCAAACCTACATTTTTGCCCTGGGTGCTCTGCACTCTGTAATTTTAAATTCAATTGAAAAAATGTATAGGCAACATAACTTGCATACAGCACCTTTAATTAAACAACAACAACAACAAAACATGAATGTCTTTTCTAAGGACCAGGAGACATGACTTACCTTTTCCTTTGTACAGTAGAGAAATAGATGAGAAGATCTTTGTTAGGAAGTGAAGACTACTGTCCCAGTGTACTGACTCTCTCAGTCTGACAAACTGCTGTATGATGACCGTGTCACTACTTATACACAAACACGTTTTAACACACACCACAGACATACCGCACATCATCTCACAACGTCGCTGCTTCTAGATTCTTGTAGAACTAGCTGTGGTTAGGTACTCTCTGTCAGCAGACCCTGTGAGGTGTTAATTATGTTCCCACGTCTGGTCACGTACACGTTTGCATAGGTTCCTCATTACAAAAATGAACTGCACAACAGCAGTGCGATTGTGAAATGAAAGCTAGTGTGCATATCACAACATGAATTGATTTGTGATGAATTTATTCAGTAGATAACTATATTTTTGCAACTGCATAAAACTAGGGATAGGCCTCAGATTAAGGTTATGCAAACACTGAGTGAAAGTGCTATAAGTGAACTACAAAAGGCTTTGTTCTGTTTTTGATGCCAGGAAGACTGAAAACTGTTGTGGTTGGGGCTAGTCTGGTGAGATGTAACTGTTAGAAGCCCTTGTGCAGCTGGTCACGTATAGCTTCCCCCTAAACCACTTTCCTCCTGCTCATGCACTTTCATTTTGTCATCACAGCATCATTAAGGGATCTTTAAGTTACTAAAGCATAGTCACTGTGAAGTGACCTTAGTACTCAGATTAAGGGTGTAAGTTTTAGCTAAAGTGCATGTTGATATGGCTCTGCTCAATTTCTCCTCTTGTAAGCAAATGAATACTAATACCACATAACTAGAATGTCCATAATAACTAGAATGTCCATAATTAGACTCATTGTAACTGTTAGAATCCCTCATGCAGCGGTGTGGTGACCTTAGTAGTCATTAACTATTCATACTGGTAGTCTGGTAGGAAGGGGGAGACACCTGCACCCAAAATGTATATTTTTTAACCTAGTTTTCTGTAATCCTTAAGGTGTCTAGTAAAGGAATTTTGATGTTCTCCACGCAAATTATTGTCCCGCATCTGATTTTTTGTACCATCTTTTGTGTCCGTGCTTGATTTTCAGCTGTGGAAAATGAAAACTTTAAATCTGAATGTAGCAGCTAGGGCGAGGTTTTTTTTTTTTTTTTTTTTGAGAACGGCACTAACAGCCAATCACTGTAGCCAGACTAAGCCACCCTGGGCCTAGCACCCAGAGAATGAGTTAAGAGAACACACAATTGCACACAGGTTCGTATACACGAGACAGAGTTCCAGGGAAAACATGACCAAGTTTATTGAACTGAAGCCAGGGAAAAGGAAGGGGGGATAGCTGCAAAAAGACAACACTAATCCAAGTTAGGAAAGTACAAAAATATTTATTATGTTGTCTTGTTGCTCTTTTATTTTAAAACTGATCACAACTAGCAGGTTCCATAGGGGAGGCATGATGGAGCAGGATGAGCAAGGCAGGGGCATACCTGGGGGAGGCAGACTACTGATAATGTGCACTAGAGCCCACACACATGCACACGCACAGCAAGAAAGATCAAATAGTAACACCGCAGACCACAGCAAACATTCTGATAATTCACACCAAAATGTGCATCTTTACTGCACCACCACTAAGTGACTGACTAGCCTCCCGCCAGCGAGAACCCTGCCTGCCAAATTAACAAACAAATGAAAGTTGTTGCTCCCAGACTCTATGGATAGGCGGACACTGGATAACTAAGATAAAAGTAAAGTAAAAGTAAAGTAAAACAAAAGGGTACAAGTACAATGCAGGCAGTTGTCAAGTGCAAGCAAAGCTAAACAGAAACCAAACCAAACAAAAACTAAGACAAGACAAGACAGCAGCACAACCTACGCTGAGGGCAACGCGGATGGAATAGCCGTGATACCTGGAAGACAAACAAAATACATCAACCCTGATACCATTTCCCCAAACATCCATTTATTTTAGAGCTATACATACCCATATTCTTCTCTATGCCAATTTTCCCACTGACAGCAGATGAGGATAGCATATCCATCCCTCTACAGGGCTACAGAGAAATGGAGTTTAGCTAAACCAAGCACATTTTAGTCTACAGCATTAGGGCAGCAACATACCTGATGGTCGGTAGACCCCAGTGCTCAGCCGAGGGACAAACTGTGGAACCTACCGAGCTTCTTGCTGTAGAGCTCCTAAAGTAGCACATGGTGGGCCTAATTGAATGATTAGCCCCACCCACTCATTAGCAGAGGGGCCAGGAGAGACCAGGAGGAAGAGCAAGCAAGCAGACAAGGTCTGCCTGCTACATGAACAATACATCCTACAGACACAATCCAACCCATTTTCTCTTTGTCTTTGCATGAGGAATTGATAAACGCAAAAAAAAAATCTGTGACATTGGATCACTGGAACTCCTCCCATATGGACCCTATTGATTTACTGTATGATTTCTAACTTTTGTATTTTTTACAGTCTTTAAGATGTCTTATAAGCAAATGTTGATGATCCCTACTTGAAATATTGTCACATGTTGGTCCAAATCTCTCTCAACATCTCCCATAATAATGAGTCACTATTCAAACCGTTATTTTACCGGTATGATATGTATTTAAACAAAAACATAGTCAAAATGTGTATATATATGGTATTACAATAAACTGAAATAGAAAAAAGTGTTTCTAATCAAATCTCAAAAGGTCAAGGGCAATGATGTCTATTCATCATACAGCAGGTCTCTTGCTCCTCGTCTTCTTCACCATCTCCATCCATCTCCTTGACTGTTTCCTCCAGCAGCAAGTGAAGTGGGGAGGATAGGTCCACAAGACCACACTGGTTCCAGGGTACCCTCTTCTGTCTTTTCCCAGCTTTGGCCAGGATCATGGGGCTTGGGAAGCCAGAATATTGGTATGGCTGCTCTCTTGTAGATGGCCAGACGGTGGTTGACACGGTTGATGTGTGGGACCAGGTTGTCTCTGCAGGGCGGGATCCGGGATAGATCCACCTTGGATCTGGTGGTAAGCGTCTCATCCTCTCCAATCATTTTTTGCACCTTGTTCACAGATTTTTGTGGGCCTGGCCATACATTATACATGTAAATGCCTCGATGTCCTCCACCACATCTGGCTCCACAGACCACTGATCACCAAGTTTTCTGAGGACATAAATAATTATAGTATTACAAAATCACAATGTATCAATACAGATGCAGATGCTTTGCTGCCCCACACCTAGCATTTAACAAGTAGCATTTTACAGAGTTGTGTCTTGTTCTCATCATTTGCCAGGAAGAGTTTGAAGTCACTCGGCTTCCTTGTTGCAGGACCACCTATGATATACAGTACCGCTGGGACATGCCATGACGCAATCTCTCTTTTGACAGAATCATCATGAAAGGAGTCCAAAATGCTTCTTAGCCACCATATGGTCAAGGGACAGGAGACAAATTCCCTCGAACGTTGGTGGGAGGTTCATCAAGGCATGGAAGAGTGCATTGCCATCCTGGATATAGAAAGATATACATACATATATACAGTATATATATATATATATAGAGAGAGAGAAATTGGAAAAGTGAGTACCGCATCCGCTCATCAAGGTTGAGGGGTTGATCCAGGTTTTGTGATGGTCCTGAAGTTGTGCCTTATCCGAAGGATGCTTTCTACATCCAGGATGGCAATACACTCAATGAAACGTTATATGACTTTTTTTCGGGTTGAATGGTGGCCGTCTCGCTTCCCCTTGAAGGAGGGTGTGTGTGTTTGTGTGTGTGTGTGTGTGTTTGTGTGTGCCTGCATGTGCGTATACGTATGCCTACATGTCTACTGGGTGTGTCTGGGTCTATGCTTATGTGTGTGCGTGTGTGTTTACTGTATGTCTGTGTGTGTGTCTGTGCTTTGTGTGTGTGTGTTTGTGTGCGTGTGTGCCTGCATGTATCTTTATCTAAGTGTTTGCAGGGCCTAAATTTCAGCGAGGGATTTCGGGTATAGCGCATAATCTTTTCAAGTCCCGCAACTCTAGCCATCATAATGTGAGAAATTCCTGCACACATTTTACAGCGCTATCTGATAACGTTAAACTAATAATGGAACGGTGTGAATGCGGGACCGGACGGACCAACTTCTGTCTCTCCCCATGCAGAGACAAACACACGCGCACAAAACTACTTTGCAGGTGCGAGCTCTCGCTCTCTCTCGCAGCAGGACTTGTCACTGCTGAAGTCAAATTATGCTACTGTACGTGCTTCCACATCAACTGCTAACCGACAGGATGGGAAAACAAAAGTTTAGCGATCAGAAACTGTCAGGAATTTTGCAAACACAGTTTGATTACATAGAATGGCCATGAGACGTGAGGGGACATGGATGTGTTCTCCATTTGAGGAACGTAATCGATTGCAGACGTGCACAGACAGCTACAGGCACAGAGTGCATACAATAGTAGGCCTATTTTCATTTTCTAGAGTGCGCATTCATTACGTGAAAGATGCTTCAAGTTCATACCAAAACAGCGATCAAACATCAAATCAAACATATCAAATTTATCATGACATGTGTTACCACAAACACGTACTCCTATTAGAAAATCAAAACCAAAATCATGTAAGTGTTGTTCTGTATTAAGGAAAATACTATTTCGGTTTGTAAAATGTAGGGCATGGCTTTGCTGCGCGGCGGTCATAATAATAACTATTATTCTTACTGTTATCATTATCATTATTATTAAATTGATGTATAAGTGCAGATCAATCCTAACTGTGAGTTAAGCTTCCCAATGAACAAATCTCTATCTCTCTCTCTATCTCTCTCTTTCTCTCTCTCTCCATTATGTGACCCTATGAGATCATGCATGCATCCCCTGGTGTTGCTTTTATAGCATCCCTCCCACCCCAGTAGTCACAGAGAGGCAGTGTTGGGGGAACATTAGACCCGGCACTGAACTGTTCCCATCTCCAGTTAGATGCGACACTGTTTGGCAGCCTGTGCGTGTGTGCCAGTGCGAGTGTGTGTGTGTGTGTGTGTTTGTGTGTGTGTTGATATCGGGGGAGGAAGAGGAGGAGGAGGGAGCGTGGCTTCATCATAAAGCCATCTAATTGTAATCCAGGACGAAGGGAAAGGGATGGGGACGGAGACGCTGGAGAAGAGGCCACAGGGGTGAGCTTATTGAAGGCGGAAGACGCAGAGTGGGGATGGCTTACTGCACATCTGACACAGCTAAATATGGCCCTTTCCGAGTCACTGCTGATCAATTATTACACAAACACACACACACACACACACACACATACACACACACAAATGTGCAAACTCAAAAACATACACACACACACACACACACACACAAATGTGCACACTCAAAAACATACACACATATGTGTACATGGCAGTACATAATTATGCTCATTTCTTTGTGGACAGTGAGACGAGGACAAATGTGACATGATAGCCCGCTCACGACGTCCACAAATGTTCTCAAGGTTTCTGGCCCTCCCGTCTGCTGAACTGCTGAGCTGCGCTGACGTGCCCCTGTGCTGTATGTTCTCCCTTTCCTCCCTCTCGTGCTCGCAGGGCATCGGGCTGCTTCTATCTCCGGAGAGTGAAGCGTGGATGCGCGAGGGCAGGGGACCCTCGCTGAGGATCAGCCTCGGCACGCTGTAAGGAAAACACAGTGGGGTAAATCATGCAGACTGATGGATCGAGATGAACGGGGGGGGGGGGGGGGGGCAGGGCCAAAGCTCTGCACCTTCAATAAAGGATGAGGGCAGGGAGGGAGCATGGAGACCCCACCACCACCACCACCACCACCCCAATCCAAACAGCAAAAGAGATCCTGCAGAAGATATTGTCAAAGTCACTGTGTGTTAGCATCGGATGCTGCTTTACCAGCCCACTGTGAATGGCACTGGCTCTGATTCACTTGAACTTAAGTCACTTTCATTTAATCCATTAAATGAACTTTTCAACTTTTGTGTGTGTAAGTGTGTGTGTGTACAGTAACACATGGCAAGACCATTAAAGAAGAAAAGAGAGGTAAAAGTGTGTGTGTATGTGTGTGGGGGGGGGGGTACATCAGTGTGGGGACTGGATATACAGGATATAGAAGATCTCTCTCTGTTTTTAGCTTCTTAAATAAATGCTTCAAAAACACATGACCTTTATCTACAGTATAAGGAAAGAGGAGGAAAAGGGGGTAAATAGCACCCTCATACTGTGCTGCACCTCTGTGTCATGTACCCTACTGGTCCTCTGTAAACCCCTGCTTTGCTTGCATCGGATGCACAGACACTGTGTCAGTCTGAAGAGGGACTGTCCACACATGTGAATCACCAACTACCATATTCATCAGTGTTTCTTTCATTGCTTTTATGGATTAATTTTATTTTTATCAATATAAACACTCCTCCATCCACCCACGCCTCTGGCTGCGGTCTCTGAGGGGCACTTCTACAGTAGTACCGACGTTACTGTACAAAAGCCAGGCCTCTGCATCATTCATGAACTCCCCAGTCATTATGGAGGCTCTATTAGAGATGACAAGCCCTTTAAAGGGGGCAGAGAGGAAGAGCAATGGAAGTCGCACACATCCATACATCCAACATCCACACACGCACACACACACACAAACACACACACACACACACACACACATCTGCATACTCACCTGGTTCTCTCTGTCCCACTGATATGCCATTATGCCAGCCGTAGTGTTGCGTGGAGCCCCACTGCATTAGCAACTCTCCTCTCTGGTGGCAGCTGCATCTATCTGGACTGATGAAGCGTGTGTGTCATTGGAGGTGGCATCAGGAGGGGCGTCATGCGTTTGATGCCTTCTCATGTATTTATCATGAGGCAGGTGGGAGCGGCGCGCGGATGAATGTTCCCCAAACCCTTTAACCACAAGCTTTCTGCCTAGTGCCTATACCTCTGTGTTATTCCTGAGTTATTATTATGACCGCCACTAGCAAAGCTAGCGAAGCGGTCATATAGGGATTGTCAAAGTTTTTTTTTTTTTTTTTTTTTTTCCCCGTCATCTACTTCCTGATTTTTTGGTCAACGATACCTGGGACACCGAACCACCGGGGCACATGAAATTTGGTGGGTATGTAGCCCCACTAGACTTTTACGGAAAAATTTCGTTTCGTCCCCGGGGGCCACTCCACCCCCGTGCTGGGCCCCCCGAACCGCAAAAAAAGCAGTTTTTCCTAAATAACTAACTGAACCGTGGCACTGAGGATGAAGAATCTTTTATGGTATGTTGGTCTCAAGGGCCCACATCAACCTGGCCCATAATCACTCATTTGTGATTTGCACCCCCCCGGTAAAAAATGAAAATGCAATATTATTCTGCTTTAATCGCCCTTATCTTCAGTTAAGATGTTCAGAACTGCACCAAATTGTATGTGTATGATTGACCTGGCATTCTCTGGGGGTATGCCAAGTTTCGTATTCCATGGGGGAGTCTAAAAAAAATTAGGTTATGTGTACATTTAGTGACTGTACACTCATTGGCCTGTAGATGGCGGTGCACACATATACACATGCACACACACACAGGCACCCACATACTATCGGTATTAGAACAGCCGATACATAATTACAAATTCAGTAGGATTAAAAGAAAGCCATAATAAATATTCATCACCATCATCATGGCTGCATTTCCAGTATTGGCGATGAGTAGTCGTTTGTCCACTAGATGGCGCATCGTTGCAGTGAGACGTAATTTTGTTGGAAGTTAAAAGTGGGTTGAAAAAACAATGGACGCTTCCTACAAGGACTGTAATTTACCGCAGAGAACGTCTAATAATCATGACGATGTTCACATGAAATGTAATTCCCATTTCTTCTTGAAGCCGACATAAATCTGAGGATGTTTATCGGACATGCTTGGTTTTTACTGCAGGTACGTTAATCTTATAATATCAATAAGGTAACGGTAATGTTACCGTTAGCGTTGGTTGAGTGATGGAGGCCAATTTGATTGATTGCATTTGTAGAAAACTAGAAATGCGGATATACCAAGCAAATTGATAGCAGCACTGTAATTGTATCTTTCGACTGTCATTTGTTGCACGTGCTACAAAAATCATTCTGTGCAATGGAAGATTTACCAACGTTACTGATACAGTTTTGCCTATACATGCGTGAGACTAAGACGCCTGTTTATTTCGTTTTAAGTGCGTGCAGGGTGTGTGAGAGGCAGGGCCGGAGTGGGGCCACTTTTCAGCCCGGGAGTTTCAGGCCCAAGACCGGCCCACGTTTTCCATAGTGGTGGAAATTGGATAAATGAAGCAACATTTCAGCTCTTACTATCCTGTACTTTTTATTAGTACCATGGTTCAACAAATGTGTAAAGATTATATAATAATTCACTTCAACTGAGAAGTTAACAAAAAATATTCCACTATTCCACAAGTTAAAGGAATCATATGTAAGATTTTGGCCAAAACTGGTACTGCAATCACTTTCAAATTACTGTAGAGCGGTGTATCCCCTCCTCCTCCCCCGACTCGAGGTTGCCAACCCGGATGCCAAAACACTACTGACTTTGTGATTAGTAGATAGGTAGAGGGTGGTGCATCAGGCCAAAACACAACATGACATGACAAAACACAACATCAACATCAGTTGAGGGCTGCAACTTCACTTTTTAAATGGCAATATCCTGGCCGGACTACAGTTGTCAGTGATATAAGTATTTGAAATTAACATGATTTCTTAATGTCTAGTGACATATCAGGGCCATTTTATGATTAATTGAAATACATTTCTTACATATGGTTCCTTTAACAAAAACAGAAAGAAAGACAGAAACAAAGAAAGCCTTTGAAAGTAGCCTATCCCACGCTTTCACAAAGAGGCATATTGAACTAATGTTTAGGCTACATGTTTTTTGCATGGGTAGGCTATATTGTTGTTTGGTGATTTAGCCTACTCCTTTACTACACCCTCTTCTAAGCAAAAAAAGGCATATGTTCATCATGTAGCATTAATATTTTGCTCTTTCACTAATTTCGGGCTCATCATTTTCAGTGGTTGACTGGTTGATCTGCTGCTCAGAGGCTACAATTTTTACCGCATAGGCCTACACAGATCAAACTTCAGTTTTGTTATTAATATTTGCATACTGCAAAGTCTATGAATCGGATTCAAAAGGCTAATATTTTAAGAAATGTAATATGTTGCTTGCAAATAGCTTGACAACGCTACAAACGTCCAATATTAGCCCAATAACTGCTAATAATCATTGCCTATAGGCTATCCCTCTTTACCAGTTGCCACTTTTGTCTTTTGTCTGTAGGCCTAATAGAAGCTTGGCACATTTAGCAGCATCTACCTGGCCGTTTCAGTCCCTCCTGGCCTCTTTCTACCATCCATCCTTCCTGACGCTTATGGCTACTGTAGGGCTGGCCCGGCTATCCGTATCTAAAAAATTTTTTTTGGAAAAAACGGGCTATATGGACCCAACCAACTCTTTTTGGGAGGGGAGAACTCCCTCACACGGTAGGCTACAACCCATGCAGAGGCGCCATGCACAGAATGCCGAACGTGTAGCCTACTTTAAGAGAAGTTAGACTAACGTGACAAAATGTCAATATTTTTTCCTCGACCGGCCCAAAAGTGAAGCGGCCCACCGGGAATTCTCCCGATTCTCCCGATTACCCACCCCGGGCCTGGTGAGAGGGGAATCGATGTGCTTTGATTCCAGCTTGGTAGTTGTAGTCTGTGAAATTAAAAAGCACGTGTGTGTGAAGTATCCAAACAATGACACCTTCATTTCATTATGGTTGCTTTAGCAACACACCTTAAGCTACTGTGTAGTGGGTCCCATTTAGAAGTGGCTACTTCATTCGCGCTTTCCTTAACTCATGGAGCTGCATGAATTTTATTCCAACTTTTCGCCACAATATGGCAGTTTAAGTCCGCTTGATACTGTAAGGCGTAGGCTAAGGCGTAATCTTTCCAAAGGAGATTTTATTTGTGTCGCCAGCATAGCCTATTGACAATTTATGTTGTAAATAGGCCTACCTTATAAGCCTACCTGTAGCTTAGGGAAGCTAACAGCTTTCTATTAGGATCTAGTTTGTTAGTTACAGTTTTGTCATAACTCCCTGATGCATTTTTGCATTTAGAATAGCCAGAGGGTGGATATCTCAATCGGAAAATTAAACAGGACTAGGCTGGGTGAACCCAGCCTGATCTGCCCGCTATTTATTTTTTGATTTCTTAAAAGATTGAGCTTGGTCTGGTGAAAGCCAGACTAGCCATGGACCTCAGTTACACAATGCAAGGGAACATGAATCAGCCTATATTTGCACGAACAATAACGGACAACAGTTCTTCAACTTTGGCCCGTTAAAATGTGTATGAACAGTCTAGCGACGCATTTCATCAAGGCCCATTTGGACATGTCAGTTATTTGCACCACTGGTTACATGTAAAACAGCATTTTGTTTCAGACTACTGTTACTTAATTTGTGCATTAACAATAACGTTTCAGACTACTGTTACTTAATTTGTGCATTGACAATGAAGTATTACATGAACTAAACATGACTAAAATCTTATGTAGAAGAAGAAACATTCACAAAAAATCCATCCATCCAAAAATGACCTTTGTTTTTGATAGCTGTTGAAAACGGCATGGAACTGACAGAGATGTTTTTGTTCATAAACAAACAAACAAACAAACAAACAAACAAACAAATAAATACATAAATAACATTATGCTGATACCTTTTGCTTTTTGCTGAGGCTAGAGTCTGTGGATTAATCTAGCACAAGTAAAGAGCAGGCAAAATGGGAATTATGAGAACAGTTTAGAATGTTTTCATCATTTCAGCGGACAACGCCCCTGGTAAGAACAGACCATGTTGTCTATGAAAGGTTTGCATTCTTCCCAGTGGAGAGGAGGCAGATCTCTAATGTTGTCTGTCAGAGTAGAAAGGCTTTGGTCGTTCAAGAGAAAGGTTAACCAAAGCACCACAGCTGCCAAGCCTGTGCTGTGAATCTGCTACTGTGTGAACTTAATGAGCTAGATTTATAGAGCAGCTAGAGACTCTCTATCTATCTATCTTTTTTCTCTCTCTCCCTCTCTCTCTCTCTCTCTCTCTCTCTTTTAAATTCAAATTCAATTCAAAGGTGTTTTATTAGCATGGCTGTTTGGGTACAATGTTGCCAAAGCTAGTGTTACAAATAACACAGTTGTATCGGAAAAGAAAGAAAATAGTGATACAACATACAGTGTGAGTAAACATGTGAACACATAATAAACAGTAGTAGAAATAATACTAGGACGGTGTGTGTGTGTGTGTGTGTGTGTGTGTGTGTCTTTTAACACAAGGACAGGTTTACTTAAATCATGTTGCTCAGGTTGTGACATTATAAGACTGTCTCTCTCTCACTCACCCACACACACACACACACACATACACACTCATTTGTATAGAATATGATATATTTATAAGCTAATAAAAAATATAAAAATAAAAAATATCTGTTGCCTGTGGTTTAATTGCATGTGACACACAGACAGACAGACACACACACACACACACACATACAAACACAACACAGAGAGAGAGAAAGAGAGAGAGGTGTGAACATACAATCACTCTTCCTCCCTTGCCAGTAGCAAAGCTACGGAGCAGTTTCCTAATCAAATATTTTCCAATTATGAAAGTAATCTGCGGCTCCACGTTTGGACCCCTGTAGTTGCCTGGCTGCCTCACGAGTGCTATGATACCCAGCGGATGGAGACAAACAGCAGGTAGGCCTGGAGATAGAGGCAGTGCCACCGCATTGCTCTGGCCGCCTGAAGGTAGACACTAATAAGGCATCTCTCTCTGTGTGTGATACTGTATGCAGGTGTGTGTGTGTGTGTCTTTAGTGACAGATACAGAGCCACTGCCAGCTCATATCCAGCTCCAAAAATCTTGGCAGTTCCATACCTGTGTCATTTCCCCTCTCTCCCTGCACCAGTTGCATTTGGCAGCAAGACTCTAAGCTCTGTGCCCACTCCATCCACCCTAAACACACACAAAAAAAAACATTTTACTCAGTGGCTTACAAAATACACAAAACAGATGTTGAGAATATTCATGTTTTTAAATATCAAAATAGCAGCACACACACACCTTTGGGGATTGAGTGTGATACCCATCTTCTTCAAACACACACACACATACATCAGATCATTTTAAAGCTGTGTGTGTGTGTGTGTTAGCAGAGGCATTGATATCATTACAGATTTTGGATGTTGACAGGTGTTTTGGCTTCATGACACACACACACACACACACACACACACACACACACACACACACACACACACACACACACACACACACACAAACACACACACACACACACAAACACAAACACACACAAACACACACACACACACACACACACACAAACACAAACACACACAAACACACACACACACACACACAAACACACACACACACACACACACACACACAAACAGACACACACTCCTGTCCTGCTCAGTCACAGTCACACAGTAATCTCTCCAGCAGCTATGTGCCCTCTCTGTCTAGTCACTGTTGGAGGAAGGTCCATTTAAGTGAAGGAGAGCATCTGCATTCTGCCCTGATCCCTCCTCCCCTGAGCTGTGCGCGGTTTAAAGGAGAGCTGTGTGCTCGGGACTGTGGTGAAGGCCAGACGCCCCTCCAGGCTTTTACTAAATGCCATGGGCACCGGAGACAATTAGGATATCATCTGAATGGCTGCGTAGCCGCTACGGCGTCGCTGAAATCAGCTGTGTTTCCCCTTCACGGGTTCTTCGAGATGCTGTTTATTCCAGCACGGCTATGGGGAGGGAAAGTGACATTTGTGGGACAGAAGTGGACGCTGCTGCCGCCGCTGTGTGCTGTGTGTCTGAACGCTACGCTGCTTTATCGCACATTTATTTCAGCCCTCTGATGTTTCTCTGGCTGTTTTCTCTTCAGCTCTGATCACACTTGGGTAGTCTAGAGACCAGTTGGCGCAACTGTATGTTAAGTGTTTTTAGTAAACTAGATGTACCGCAGAGCGGTACAGAATATGACCGCCGCCCAGTCCAGCACATTTTTTCCACAAAAATAAGTCACGCTGAAAGGCATATATGATTCTAACTGTCTCACTGAATTGCATTATGCACACTCAATTCTCACTGGTATCTGCTAGACAACAAGTAACAAAACATGATTAGTTCATAGATTTCACATGTAAAATACATTTTATACAACCCCATCCCCATCTTGCCTGTTCATAATTCCGAGAAATTCTTGAATTGTGTGCATGTGTGCGTGTACATGTTTATGTTTATGTGTGTGTGGGTGGGTGTGTGTGCTTCGCTGCGCGGCGGTCATAATAATATATGTATATGGTATGATATTTTACTCACTTTAACCCCTAAAGGGCCGTTCACACCAGGAACGATAACCATAACTATAACGACAAAAGCGTCCACACTGACCAACGATAAGGAATGCCTCTCTTTGTGTTGATGAATGTGATGGCTAAAGTTTGGCTGTCAGCTTTTTATCGTTCTCAAAATCGCTCTGAAAGTGATCCCCAACAACATAGTTCTTTATGCTAATAGTTACTTGGTGTGAATGGCCTGATCCTAACAAAAAGTAGCAGTATCTAACCATATGTAGCTGCATGGCAGTTAATTGCAGTAGGTTTGAAGTAAATAGTGGCAGTCTGTCAGATGAGTTCAGATGAGATCACGTCATGTGCATTCTAGCTCAGGCATTTGAGGATCTTCCAAATCTCTCTGAACTTACTCTCACAAAGTTTACTTTCTAAATTGAACTTTTACATTTATTGGTTTTTGAATATACTTTGAAAGAATTACATGCAAGCACACAGTCATGTTGCTAACAACTCACCAGATCATATTGATGTTAGAACATCCTGGTCTTATTTTGCCCAACCTCTACCCACCCCCCTTCCACACACACACACACACACACACACACACACACACACACACACACACACACACACACACACACACACACACACAACTGCATCTTTTTGGTGAGCAAGTGAGTGAGTAAGCGCATGCTGAGTACATTCGAAACTAATTACTTCTGTTGGCTGAGCTCATTCAATTAGCCTCGCGGGTGAGATTTCACACTCCACATTTCCGCACACACACACACTTTCCAAAGAAAGCAAAACTTTTTTTTTCCGACGAGCTTCTTTGATTTGCACTAATAATTTGCGTCCCCCTTCCCCTTAAAACAGCGTAATGAAGGATAGCTGACGGGATAATCAGTTTTGATCACTGAATTATCTGGCCCAGCGTGCTATAAGATCTCTCTGTGCTGGAGGAAAACATCCAGTGGAGGTTCCAGAACATACAGTATGTGTGTTGCTTACCTATCTAAATTGTAAAATTGTTTGCTATACAACTATGAAAGGAAATTAACAGACCATGACGATGATCATTTGCTTCAGATTCCATTTTCTAGCTTGTGAAACATACAACATGAAGAAGGCACAAGTACAGGTGAGTCACTGTGAGAAGACCCTACTTAAAACAACAACAACAACAAAATAAAAGAAGAAACACAACATCACCAGGTGACTTGATTAGTAGAAATGACTAAACAGCATCAAACTTTCCACAATAAGCAGAATGCGGGAGTAGCCTGTTCCATACCGTGGTGGAACAGTAGGCCTTTCATCATGCGCTGGAATATAGAATAGAGGGGTGGCGAGAGAATATATCAACTATGGTCCAGTCCACTACACCTCTTTATGATGTATGATCTACAAAACGCTATTCAAAGCCCATGAGAGACTTTAACATGGCTGAGCTCTGGTCCCCTCAGCACTTTACAGTGTGCATACACTACAGTGTGCTTTTCCATGCAAGGGGCTCATGAAACAGTAACCACAGCACATGGGCAAACTGCCTGGTGAGAACAATCATAGACGGCAGGTTAAAGTGTAAACTATATTTGTCCAGTCAAGTGGTTTTAAAGCCAGCTGTCTAGCTGCCATCTCAACAGGGATAGTGAACACTGATCCTGGTAAGATCTATGATCCACATTTGACATGGTTGCCACTCAATTTTTTGCTAAGTGTCCCTGAATGTCAAAGCAGTTAGATGCCAAGCTCCTTTCAGTCCTAGTAAAAAGACATGGGTTTCTGAAAGACATGGGTTTAGAGGAAGATGACCAAATTCTAGCTCACTTTTATTTCCTGAAACTGAATGTTTTTTTCAATCAAGGCTGATCGCAAGCCCCTGAAAGCACAGCTGATGTAATAGGGAACCTGCTGTGTTTGATATGTCCTAAAGGGAGGCACATAAAAACCTGGAAACAGACCAGCGGTGCGTACAAATGAAGGAGAAAATAAAGGTGGCACAGGCAGCTACACCAGGCACGAAGCTGGAGCGTTCTGTTTCCAGTGAGTCTGCTGCAACAATTAGCCTCCACTATAATCAGTGGAACTGGCAACACCGCCAGACGTGTTAGCGGCACATACATGAGAAAAAATGAAACTCTTTTGAAACTATTTTTACAGTCCGCAAATGGAATGCTTCAGCTACATGTCTGGTATAGCCTGCCTGCAAAGCAGCACAAAACCAGCAGAAAACATTCAAGCATACAGAAAGAAAACAGACTGGCCAGACAGCCAGTAGAGTTGTTGTGATGTTTGGCACATAAAAATATTTAATTGTTCGTGTCTAGTGGCTAATCCAATTTGCTTCTTGCCCAGTGAAAGAGCCAAAACAAGAACAAATAACATCACTGTGAGAGTAACATTCAAGTCCTCTGACGCATATTGTCACCTAAAACTTTACTCATATCTGCTATACTGCTGGCCAATAGCATTGGGCTCACTCTGCCACTGACATCTTCATCAGTTCACATCCTCATAGTTTCCATCCTCATAGTTCACAACCTCACCAGTTCACAACCTCACCAGTTCACATCATCATAGTTCACAACCTAATCAGTTCACTTCCTCATCAGTTCACTTCCTCATCAGTTCACTTCCTCATCAGTTCACAACCTCATAATTCACTTCCTCATCAGTTCGTATCCTCATCAGTTCACATCCTCATAGTTCACTTCCTCATAAGTTCACAACCTAATCAGTTCACATCCTCATCATTTCACAACCTAATCAGTTCACATCCTCATAGTTCACTTCCTCATTAGTTCACAACATCATAGTTCACTTCCTCATCAGTTCACAACCTCATCAGTGCATATCCTCCTCATCAGTTCACAACATCATAGTTCATTTCCTCATCAGTTCATAACCTCATCAGTGCACATCCTCCTCATCAGTTCACAACCTCATAGTTCACTTCCTCATCAGTTCACAACCTCATCAGTTCACGTCCTCATAGTTCACTTCCTCATCAGTTCACATCCTAATGAGTTCACAGATTTATTGAGAGCTGTGTTTATTCTCCATGTCCCCACCCCTCCACTTCCCCTCCCCTCACTAACTCAGCTTCTCTGTCATGACTCGGACGTTAGGGTGAGTGGGTGCGGGGCCTCCCCCGGGGGGCGGGCAGCTCAGTGGGCGCCTCTGATCTCATCTCTTTACAGTAAAAGTGCCGCTGGGCAGTTAGCGTAAGTGAAGGGATCGCTAATGAAACGGCAGAGAGCCGTGTCCCAGATCTACCATCCTACGTACGCCACTGATTTTTTAATGCTATAACCACCCTCTGTTTGGAAGTTGTGAAAAATCTCACTTTTAAGTCAGGAATAATTAGTTTCAAAGTGTTAATTAGTCACATTGGAAAAACATTCCCCAGGAAAAGGTTTGAAAAGGGAAAGAAATCACAGCTTCATGCTCTGCACCTCTGTAAGAGTTTTTATGACTGTAGAGCTTGTAGACATTTTCACATATTGAGAGCTGTACATCACTCATGTACTGTCATATATTAGTTTATATAAATCATACAAAGTTTGCTTGGCTTCTGGAGGATTGTTCTGGAGGATACAGGGTCTCCATCTCCATTTCATAGCCAAGAGTAGGTTCCAAGGACCCCCTGTTGGAGAGAGAATATTCAGAGGACCCCATCATAATCATAAAAATGAAGCATATTTAATTTGTATTCTCAGAAGTTGTGTCCAGGTTCACTATCCGGTGTTGGCAAGTGTGTTGATCTGTATTTTGTCAACTTTAGATTTCGCATCACTTGACAACATGGTCTGACTCAAACGTTTCTCCACGTTCATCAGCTAGCGTTGTTGGCAAATAAACCTAAGCAGAAGTATGAATGGTGGGTGGGAGCAAATAGACACAAATTTCTTGTTTTATTGGTGAAAAGGGTCATCCTCTGTAGATATCATTTTTTAAAATGATAAACCACAACTTCATCATTTAAAGCAAATTATTTTGCTGACCCCTTGACTATGGGCTGCGAACCCCTAGGGGTCCCCGGTCCCCACTTTGAGAACCACTGGCCTAGAGAGACATCGAATCTCCTATAAGGCAGAAATGACGCCATGCTCATGTTCATACCACAATTAGTGTGGTGAATGTAAATTTAAATAAAAATTTTTCTACAGTTGCAGTAGCTGTTCCTTTTCAGTTTAGCCATTAGGAGTGAGTTGCGTTTCACTCTTGTATTAATCCCGTCTTTTATATGACTAGAGGGTTACGCTTCTTTGCTTTCTCTGATTGATTTCTTGTATCCAATCATGTTTGTTGACATTTCACAGTTCCCTTTAGTTTCCTGGTGATACATGATGACTTTTGGAATTGCCTGTTGGAGAAGTTCTAGTCAGTCCTGTGAGTTAGGGTCGTGTAGCCAGACAACTGTCTGTACTTCCATTTATTCATTTAAGCAGACGCTTTTTCCAATGCGACTTATGATGAGTGTTGCTCACCATGCTAAGGTGGCGGTAGGCTAAAGGTTTAGCGTGGGCTACACAAAGGGGTGTTTCAAGCTTTTTAAAAGTTCTGGGATAAGGGAGGTTTCTCCCCGGGATTTTTTTTCACATTCTGGCTGCTAAACACACCATTTAACTCAGTCTGGGAGGGACATAAATACCTTTACAGAGCAAGCAGCTCTGGCGCACGTGACGTGAGCATTGGCTACCTTATGCATTATCACTTCCCTACTCCACCCGCAAAAAAGGGAAAGAAAAGACATATGTAACCAATGAGCCAATGTTGTGATTTGCATTAGAGAGAAACACAGCTATCGGTAATCTACTAACAATAAGGATTACAGTAGAATTGCACTGCTGTTTGTCCCAAAAATCTAGCCCTACGCATTAACTGAATCTTATCCGGCTAGTTATCAATCTTAGAACCCAACGGCAAAATGGTCAAAACATACCATTTCCTGAGTGACCATAGAGGATGCAATGCCTAATCTCACTGCTGTCAGCATCACTGCTAAGAACAGTTTGCCTTTTACTGTTAAACGCCTGAAAAATATTAAGCTGCTGCTTTCTTTTCATGACAAGCACTATGATTTATGAATGAATGGAACGTTACAGGTACCCAATCCACCCATACGTCTCACTCCTAACAGAGCCACGCTCTCCACCCAATCCACCCATACGTCTCACTCCTAACAGAGCCACACTCTCCACCCAATCCACCCATACATCTCACTCCTAACAGAGCCACACTCTCCACCCAATCCACCCATACATCTCACTCCTAACAGAGCCACACTCTCCATTCACTCCTCCCAGATTCCTGGTCCAGTCCGTTGTTATTCCCAGTGGGCATGTTCTTTAAGCCCCCAGCATCATCCTCCAGGCAGCGCTGCATGGAAGGCACTAGAGTTAAGGTTAGGGTTACTGTAGGTGCCTTGAAGTCAACGGTCGCAGCGCTGCCTTGAAGTCGACGGTGGGGGGCTTAAAACACCATTGAGCTGTTCTCCGATTATTCCTGAAGTGATTGGGATCCCCACCGAGGTCCGGCAGGGCCGGAGAATAGCACGTGATTGGAAGAGGAGAGAGAAGGAGCGGGCACTGTGGTGGACACAGGGAGTAGACTGGAGGCTGAGTGAGTGGGCACCTGGAGTGGCAGCTTTTCTCCCATAGGGAGCCAAGGGAGCTCAGTCGCAATAACGAGGCAAGCTGCCATTGGTCCCGGAATACACAGTGTCAGACATAGTTTTGTGTTAGATTCCATACGATTTCATTAGTCACAGAACAAACCATTACCGTACTGTCATTATTCAATATCCAAGTGTTAAATGCTGAAGTTAATGGTTTATTTTTATTGGCTGATGAACGATGCCTCACTTACAGCCATCAATCAGCTCAGTAGTTATATGAACAGAACCATGACAACTATAACATGATATCAATTTCTGTTGCTTTGTTTATGCTGAAGTATCTTACAATTACTTTCACATGGACCCCTCAATAGCCAAAGTCTCTATTTTCATTTTGCAAAGACATATACTGTATTTGGGTGCAATGGCAAGAAGGCAATTCATCAAGTGAGTGTGGTAAATGTTAGGTCTGTCTGTGTTGCATATGGTATAAGGTGTGGCTTCTGATTTAAAGAAACATCATACAGCACTCTGTAAGCCTGTCTTGCTTTGCTGCTGTCTATATTCGGTCTCACTGTATGAAAGTTTTGAACTTGGCTCACATAACGGAAGGCTGGCATGATGGCCCCCACTTTGAAGTGAAGCAGTTGGCCACAAAGATTAGCAATTGTCAGAGACGGATGTGCCATGACCAATCTGCCGGGGTGCAGTCGGCCTGCATCAGCCCAGGGCACCGGCAACATGAATAATGGAGGGGTCCCACTGGCTTGTCAGGTGGTTGTCACAACGGATGATGGCACCAGTGGTAACCATGACAAAAACATATGGAAACTAATTTGGTTTCTTTCGCTTCTTGATTCACCTCATTAAGTAAATAGATCCATCAGATTGCTGGTCCTGCCAGAATGTTTAGCAACTGAGCTCAGTTTTTCTGTTGCTGTGAAATGAGAGTTGAAGATTTTGGGTAGTGGCTTTATTTTTGGCAAAGGTTGTTGAGTTTGAAATCACTGAGATTTACAAACATATCCAGGAACTCATTATGAATAGCCTGTTCTCTTCTGTATAATTTATAGCTTGTTTTGACTGTTAGCTACCGTTAGCACAGTGCGTTCATGCTTTTTTCAGGGTTTTCCCCCAAGGATATTCAGTCGATGATTCCCGGGACACTGGACCACTAGCACAAATGAAACATGGCGTAAATGTAGCCCCACTGTAGGCAAGGGCACGGGAAGGGGGGTGCTGAGGGTGCTGCAGCACCCCCTGCTGGCAGGAGATAGATTTTTTTTAAATATGATATATATTTTTAAATAATTACTAATTCGCTGTCTGACATTATTTATATTTTTGTATGTGGAATGATGAGTCAAATAGCAAAAAAGGGTTATGGATAGGTTAGAATATAGGCTACTAAAAATGAACAGTTATAGAGATCAACGTGAACGTGAGTCAGTTACTGTAAGAACCGTAGCGTGGTTTCATCTATGTGATAGCGATCAAGTGTGTAGGCCTACGGTTGATATAGGCCTACATATTCTATGCGATTTCTGTGCTGTCGCGGAACATTGGAATTTGTGGCTGCCCAGGACTTTTCTAAAACTTCTCGCTATCACCCGCACACTGCACTAAAATTACGTATTTAGCAGTCAAAATTAGGGGTGGGCGATATATATCGTCTGCGATAATATCGTGATTGTTGTTTTAACAATGTGCAAATTTACATTATCGAGTATTTAAATTACTTATGGGAAAAAACACTGGAAATCCCGCATTGAAACCCCACATTCACTAATCCAGGAGGTGTAGCCTATGTGAGAGAAGCAGCAGAGCAAGTGTCACATGATCACTAGTGGGTCCACAATGTCACACACACGCCTAATGTTTATTTTGTGCAGCGAGAGGTAGGCTACTTACTGTAGGATTTTGTGCAGCTAAACTACTTCTGTTCAAGTAGCATTCATGAGTCATTAAAAACATTAGCCTTTGAGTATTTTAATAGTCAGTTGTAAACAAAGAATTCTTCTCATGTAGGCCTAACCCTTTTGTAAATGGACTGAAGTTCGCTCTAATATCGATTATGTTAACCGTTAGCATCTCTATGGGATTTCGCATAATAATAATAACTAGATGTACCGCGTAGCGGTACAAAATATGACCGCCGCTCAGTCCTGCACATCCATTCCGCGAAAATAAATCATATTAATGAATTTGTCTCCATCTTCTACTCCATTCCCCACTCTTGAAACTTTTGTGTATGCTTGTTTGAAATGTGTGTTTGCACACATTCCGCACACAAAGTAGCCTACTGGCGCTGCAAAGGTGAATAGATTTGTTTCTGGGCCAAAAAATCTGTAACATTGTTATAAAACCTTTAAAATCTCTAAACAATCACAAGTAGGGCAGTTCATCACAGTCCATCCATTGCAACTGGACTGATGAAAGGTACACCTGTAGGCTACATTGTATTTGGGAAAAGCAGAAGGTAGCAGCATAATGTATTTATTTATTTATTATTAAACAAAACAATCCCTGTCAGTTCCATGCAGTTTTCAACAGCTATCAAGAAGAGAGGTCATGTCATGGATTTTTGTGAATGTTTCTTCTTCTACATATGCATAAGTTTAGTCATCTAGTTCAAATGATATTCAGCTTTATTGTCAATGCACAAATGAAATACCAGTAGTCTAAAACAAAATGCCGTTTTTCCCAGTGGTGCAAATAACTGACATGTCCAAAGGGCCTTCATGAAATGCGTTGCGAGACTGTTCATACACATTTTAACGGGCAAAGTTGAAGAGCTACTCTCCGTTATTGTTTGTGCAAATAATATGCTGATTCATGTTCCCTTGCATTTTGCAACCATGAGGTCAATGGTTAAGCTCAATCTTTTGACGCAATCTTTTGATTTTCACCCAGCCTAGTCCATGGTAGGCGCCCGATAGAAATATTGTTTAATTTTGCGATTGAGATATCCACGCACTGGCGCCCCCCCTGCGACGTGTTCGCCCCCCGGTTTTAGAGCTATTCTAAATGCAAAAATGCATAGAGGGAGTTATGACAAAACCGTGACTGTTAACAAACTATAAGCTATATAAGGTAGGCCCTATGCTAGGCCTATTACACAACACAAATTGTCGCTAGGCTATGCTGGCGACCCAAATAAAATCTCCGTTGGAACCAATGGCTTACACCTTACAGTATCAAGCTGCCACCTCTTGGCGAAAAAGTTAATAGTTTTGCATATCAGTAGTAATACATTTCACGTAGCTGTGAATCACGGAAAGGGCGAATGAAGTGGACACTTCTAAACGGAACCCAACCCACTGTACAGTAGCTCAAGGTCTGTGGCTAAAGCAGCCATAATGAAAGCGTTATCATTGTTTGGATACTTCACACACACGTGTTTTTTAATCGCATAGACTACAACTACCAAGCTGGAATCAAAGCACATCGACTCCCCTCTCACACCCTAAACACGCACTTCGAACAAACAAAAAGCGCCTCAGTCTCACGGAATAGCCAAAGGCAAAACTGTATCTGACCCTTGTAACGTTGGTACTAAATCATTCATCGCAAAGAATGATTTTTGTAGCACGTGCAACAAATATGTGTAGGTACAGCCCTGCCCTGAATATATCTCAACGTGCGCTCTAAAACATCTGGTTTAAATGGAGATTGTAGATCATCACGGGATCATAGACAGGTAGCCTATATATTTTCCATTAAAAAACCATCACGTAGCGAACGTGTTGTGGCTAACTCACTTAGCTCTAGGGATGTAACGATTACCGGTATAATGATAAACCGTGATAAAAATGTTGACGATAACAATTACCGTTTTCTTTTGAAATATCATAATTATCACGGTTGATTATCACGGTGTTGAAACCGTGTGTTTAATTCTTTCCAGCTTCATCCGAGCCTGCTTTTGACATACAGTAGGCCTGGTACAATGAAGCAAAATTGGTACCCTACTGATTCTGTTGTCTAATTGATGGTTTTAACTGCGAATTGGATTAGGCTACACCTGATTTTAAAAGGCGGAACATTTTCACCGCAAAACTTGCACTGTATCATTTGCACTCTGCGTCTTTTTATGTTCGCGTGCACATTAAATCCATTCCATTCACGTTATCAGAAGAACACAGTAGCCTAAAGTTTTATTTCGAACACTTACTTTGGTCTCACTCAGGGTAGGAATTTCACGGCGGCCACGTTTTTGCCCCTTGCATTGGCCGATGTCCCTTTAAAAATCAGAGGTTTACAGGCCACGGTGCCCTTGGTGCCCTTCTTTCAATATTCTGCTTTGCATCCTACTAATGGCGAATTTTATTTAGCCTATGGCCTGTCAAAATAATCTTAGCATTCACAGCGCAAATTAATTTCTTTAACGCAGTGGAGAAAGTGACAGCGCAAGAAAGAAAGTGCGTCTAAATTCACCTATTCTTCTCAGTTGAACTACTCGCGAAGTAGCCTACTCATCACACAGACATCACAAGTATCACATGAAAGAGCTTTTTCTCAGCTTTTAAACGATGTTAGCCGCGAATTGCTGTGGTGAACGGTTCGCGAGAAACGTAAATAATATAATTCAATTTAAATTCTACTGAAGGTTTTCGTCCATCTCCCTACCCATTCCTCTCGGTGCAATACTTTACGAATCTTTCGTTTAACACATGACAAACCATATATCAGAATAAACAGCAGACCTTACCGAACATAAAGGTGTAAAGCAGTCCCCTGTACAGTTAGCCGTTCCAGAGTAATCCACTTTTGAATTTGCAGTACATTTCGGCATGGATGTCTCCAAATTTGGGCTTTAAGTTTTACAATGTGTTTAAATTGTTCCACATGATTTCATAACAGGCCAAATACAAAATAAATGTTACAAATATCGCCTATATATCGGTAAATCAGAGGACAGCTGACTAAGAGTTTGTGAAAGTAGATCACAAAATGCTAAGCATGCATCTAGGCTATTTGAGTTTCTTAAAGCTGAACTGTGCTTAAATTGTTCAATACATGATTTCATAATAGGCCAAATATAAAATAAATGTTAAATATAGCCTAGATATATGTAAATATTAGATGTTCAGATGATTTGCAGTTATATAATATGTCATGTTTCATGTTTTTGTAATGTTTCATACAGTGATGCAGGTCTACTGCAGTGAATAGGCTATACAACTTTGATATTTTTTATAGCCTATGTGGCCTTTGTGCCCTCCACCAAATATGCCCAACTGAAGGCCAAGTGGCCTTGCCCCCAGAATGGTGAAATTCCAAGCCTGGTCTCACTCATTGGATCGATCCAAATAACAGTAATAGCAACCTCCAAGTCATGGTAGGGTAAGTTAAGCGATAAGCACATAGCCAATTAAACATGAAAAACTGAACGGGACACTTTTTGAAACTATTTCAGCTTGTGTAGGCCTATCAGTGCTTTCTGAACATATTGAACACACTTTTAAAAATACCGTGATAATACCGAAAACCGTGATAATTTTGGTCACTATAACCGTGAGGTTAAATTTTCATACCGTTACATCCCTACTTAGCTCCTGTTAGTAGCCTAGGTTATGGTCATAAGCAAATGAGATGACAGTCGAAAGATACAATTAGTGCTGTTATCGATTTGCTTGGTAGCTTATAAACGCATTTATGGTTTTCTACAAATACATCAATAATCAAATTGGCCTCCATCACTCAACCATGCTAACGGTAACATTATTTTACCTACGTTCTGCTATTGATAGGATTAACGTAGCCTACCTGCAGTAAAAAACAAGCATGTCCGATAAACATTCTCAGATTTATTTCGGCTTCAAGAGGAAATGGGAATTACATGTCATGCAGAAATCATCCTACCCTTAGACGTTCTCTGCGGTAAACTACTATAGCCTACAGTCTTGTCCTTGTAGGAAGCATAGTGTCTTTCCAACCCATTTAAGATTAACTTCCAACAAAATTACGTCTCACTGCAACGATGCGCCATCTAGTGGACAAACGACTACTTATCGCCAATACTGGAAATGCAGCCATGATGATGATGATGAATATTTATTTTGGCTTTCTTTTAATCCTACTGAATTTGTAATTATGTATCGGCCGTTCTAATACCGATAGTATGTGGGTGCCTGTGTGTGTGTGTGCATGTGTATATGTGTGCACCACCATCTACAGGCCAATGAGTGTAGAGTCACTAAATGTACACATAACTTAATTTTTTAGACCCCCCCATGGATGAAATTCTACGAAACTTGGCATACCCCCAGAGAATGTCAGGTTAATCATACACATAACATTTGGTGCAGTTCTGAACGTCTTTACTGAAGAGAGGGGCGATTAAAGCAGAATGATATTGCATTTTCATTTTTTACCGGGGGGGTGCAAATCACAAATGAGTGATTATGGGCTAAGTTGATGTGGGCCCTTGAGACCAACATACCATAAAAATGTCTTCATCCTCGGTGCCACGGTTCAGGTAGTTATTGAGGAAAAACTGCATTTTTTTGGGTTTCGGGGGGCCCAGCGCGGAGGGGGAGTGGCCCCCGGGGACCAAACGAAATTTTTCCGTAAAAGTCTAGTGGGGCTACATACCCACCAAATTTCATGTGCCCTGGTGTTTCGGTGCCCCGGGTATCGTTGACCAAAATTTCAGGAAGTAGATGACGGAAAAAAAAAAAACTTTGACAATCCCTATATGACCGCTTCGCTAGCTTCGCTAGCGGCGGTCATAATAATAATAATAAGCTTTATTTGTATAGCACCTTTCATACACAGAATGCAGCTCAAAGTGCTTTACATTTGAAGCATGTAACAAAATAATATATACATTAGCCATAAGCTAACGCATTAGTTTCTATTCTGTAACTTGGAATGTTAGCCTACATGATTTCTCTTAAACAAAACCTCGAAGGAAATGAGATGTACTCTGTTGGTCTGCTTAGTTTTACAGTGAATCCTAAGTAAAGGTTTTTAAGGGGGAACTTCAGCTTCAGACTTTCTCTTGGGAAACTGTTAGGCCTAGGCCTATTCATCTTCTCTAATGTAGCTGGCTAGACCATGTCATTGCCACACACACAAGTGGGGGCAGAATTGTAAATGATGGGCCCTATCATGACATTCTAAAGTGCATTGTCACTCGTCAAAAGTCTATTCAAATTTAGTAGGATGTCCAGTTCACATTGGGAGGGGTTTCGCTATCAAAAGTGGAGCGCATGGCGTAACAAGGTGTTCCTAGGTCTTTTAATCAGTCATATGGGTGTGTTTGGGGCGTAACATCATTTTAAACCAATGAGAATAGGGGAGTTCGACTTGCGGCAGATCTGTGCAGATCTGACTTGATGTGATGCATGCTGGGTTGAACACAATGCATACTGGGATGGACGCAATGCATACTGGTTAGAAATTCTGTCCGACTTCTGTCAGCCGGGGAGGGACTTACCACCGTGACACCATGTCACATGGCCTTAAAATATCGCGGGAGTCTTAGCCTGCAGACAGATCTTGCAGTTGCCTTCCACGAGCTGCACGAGCTGAAACACGCCCTCATGACGTCAGTTCAAAGACGTGATAGGGCCATTTGGGAGGAATGTCCTCATGACGATTATGACTAGAGGCTCATGCTGCTTCCTTATGTTGGAATATGCGAAAATAAACAGAAATCGAAGGGATACCTTCTTATACGTGATTTCTGCAACAATGGTAGGCTAGCCTACTGAAAACGTTTGGATATTCTGTTATTTTCTGCTGTTGGCTAAATAGATAGACACACATATACGGGAAACACTTGATATTGAATGTATGTGCTACAATGCAGGCCTGTTAACTGTATGACAACAGTGGTTTATTTAAACTACATCATAAGAATTTATTTCGTCAGTCATCATGCTCATTTTAATGAGTAAGAATGAAAGTTCTGCTGTGTTTATTGCAAACAACATTCCGCGATATCTCCCGCGATGTCTCCCGCGAGTCACGTCAGGCAGACTGTAGCCTTTCTGTCCGGGATGAGCTGCCCTCTGTTGTAGCTCCTCCCGGCTAGGCTCTGAAGATCACGTTTACGTAGTAAGCCAGACCAAGTCAGACTCAGCCGAAGTCAAACAAGCCTATTGACATCTGTCATTCCCTTCAACGGCGCAACGCGCGATATGTCAAATAAATGCATCGGTATTTTGGCATTCAAAGGCGCATTTGAAGGAGGCTGCTTGCGAGACCGTATAGAATAGTCATTCTTAAACCATGCTTTACTAAAACCTAGCATAGCCTTCACGCATTTGCACTCGTCTATTTGAACTCATTGGCAAAGTGAAACTAACTTCACCAAGGAGCCAGTCAACGACAAGACAGTTATATGCAGTTACTTTCACTATTGACTGACAATGGGTTACCACCGAAAACATAGGCTGGAAAAAGCAACACTTACCCTAATATTGCTCAAATGACTGAATAAAACAATATTTATCCTGCAGAGGAGTTGCTTATATCTCGTGACAGTGCGTCTTCAGCTGTGCTCCATACGTGTCTCTCGCCTCAACCCTAATCACTTTTAACCGTCATTACCAATTTGCAAATGATGGTGAATAACTACTCATCATGAGATGCACAGTATTTCGTAATATCTTTGTTCTAATTATGTTTCCCATTGTAATTGTGCAATTTGTAATGCTTTGCATGGACGTGCGCTGGTGTGCGTTCATGAATGATAGAAGGATGGTGCGTGCACCCGTGCTGTGGAGTGAGACTACCGAATGCTTTTTCCTGGAAGATCTGCTGCTGTGAGTCTGTCCCAGAAACTCTTAAAAAATAAATGTTTAACACACCATGTTTGCCCAGGAGCAACATTTGTCGTTGCTCTTTACAGAAGTATCACCCTCTTCCATGCAAGCGTATGACAACATGAGAAATTCAAATGATGCCACCCCAGGCCTGCACTGGTACACCCAGCACCTAGCAGCTGCTGTGGTAGCTGCTTTACCGAAAGCACAGTAGCATACACGCACACACACACACACACACACACTCTCTCTCTCTCTCTCTTTCTCTCTCTCTCTCTCTTGCACTCTTTCTCTCTGTCAGTCATCAAACCTAGTTGCAATGGTAATGTAAGTGGACTACTCCTCATGTTTGCATGTTTACTCTCTCCTCCTGCTGTAATAACTATGGTGCCGAAGTGGCATGAGGAGAGTCGCTGGCCGACCACAGTCAGCTGTCAGCCGCCTCTGAATGGTGCCAGTTTAGTGAGAGAACTTTGGCCCACAGTAAAGGAAAGACATGCACATGTTTAAATACGCTCAAACTTCACAATGTGCTTGTGCTATTGTTTCTTCAGGGACCTGACTTTGTCATGTCAACATATTTGCTAGATCTGTTTTGTGTGTGTGTGTGTGTGGTACTGTGTGTGTGTGTGTGTGTGTGTGTGTGTGTGTATGTATATCTATGCCTTCATGTTTGTCCTCTAAAGTGTTTCCTAGACTTGCATCCACACAGTAAAACGGGAGGGGTACACAGCCGCTCTCTGAAGGTCTGCTGCCAGTGTCTTTATTGTCATTAAAAATACATGTTAGGGCACCGCTACACCAAAACAACCACACAGACACAGCTACTGAGAGGCACAAACACGGCGGTCTGTTTTGCCTGTTATGGCAGAAAGAAGCCCTAGCAGATTACAGGGACAGCGACAAACAAGCATCTACTACAGTGCACAGTCCGCTCCGAAGCCTACTGTATCTTAAGCTCAGTGGGTGTCCAAACAGATGTCTTGTCAAATGAACATTAGGGTATAGGCTTTCTAACCCACCAGGAGTATTCCTCTGTGTGTGTGTGTGTGTGTGTGTGTGTGTTTTGAAGAGATAATACGAAGTTGTGTATACATAGTGACAAATAGGAAGTCACTCAGTTTGCCAAACAGTATCAGCTTTATGACTTAAGCTGGAAACTTGCTAGTGAAGTGTGGAGTGGTGATTTTTAGCAGACAGGAGAACTCTCTATCGCATTTGCACCCCTACAATACTTCTGTATCAAAACTGGGCGTCTGCTTTTTTGTTTTCTGTTAATAAAAGAAAACTCCATTCATAACAAATGAAATCTCAAGCCCAGGGGGGGAGGATTTTCCCAGCCCACTTCAACTGGGTCGAAGCTGGAGCACTTTGTGTCATGGACCAGCAGGCAATGTTCCATCAAGCAGAAAAGGACTCTGGCACATGAGACCCAGTCGCAGCAGGGGCACAGTGACAAAAAGACAAAAAAACACAAGACAAAAAAAAAAAACGCACACAAACAAAACGAAAAAAAAAAGAACAGAATATACATATTTTTAAAAAAAGACTTTAGAGCAGTACATGTCAAAAAAAACAAAAAACGAATCATGACTAGAGTAGTGTTTTGTGTTTGTCTACCAAGAGAGCCCTTGTATGATGGCTGGCTGTTTTGTTGCACCTGCTTGTGCTGAAGCTTCTCCAGGGTCTCTGGCGGGGCATTCAGTCGCTTTGACAGAGCATGCATTAGCATTCTGCCCAAGCGTCCCTGCGGGAACAACTGGCCCATGCTTCCCCGAGCAGAGCGGAGCCGTGGACGGAGCAGGACCAAACGTGCGCAGTGGGCACACACTATACCCCCCCCCCCCCCAATCATTTATCTGTGCCCACAGGTCTGCCCTGGCACCATGCAAGATGGATTACATGGATGGATTACATCTGTTAAAAAAATAATTGTGTTTGTGTGTTTTGGAGTTACACCATAAGACAGCTGTGGGTGTGATAGGAATCAAAATGAGTTCACATGTTATTCACATGTGAAAATGTGATCCACATGATTTCATGATGGATACATAACACATTTTCATCAACTGCAGGGCTTTATAGCCGTGATGGAATTTCTCAGGGTTCCAATAGAGTTGTCACTTTTTCCACGTAGCGTAGGTGAGACGCTGTTTTAACCATTTAAAAGTCACTAGTTGGGGAAACTATAAGTTTTACATGAATACAAGATACAAAAGGGTATAGCAAATGTATTACATGCCAAATAAATACAAAAGTATGTCACTGCTGTTGATGTACCTAATCATTACATTGACATTACATAGTTCAACCGGGCATAGGGCACTTTACATTTGATTATTACTGTGATGATCCAAGACAAACAAACACTGTCCATTCACCCTCCCAGGGACTCCAGTATGTCTCACTGTAGAAGTTTGATCTTTTTTTCTCTCTTGGTGTGTTTTTAAAAAAAAAAAAAAGAACACCCCATTCTCCCACCCGCAGTGGTCTGTCCGTCAGCGTGGTCACTCCATCTGCTCGGGCTCGGCGTCCATGCACGTTTCCCAGGGGTTCCGTGGCATCTGGGGCATGGAGAGGATCAGCAGGCCCAGGCCGCACACGAAGAGCAGGATGCAGCCGGACACGGCGCAGGCGAACGACCACGAGTAGTAGTACTGGATCCAGATGGTCTCCTCGCTGTCAATCATCCGCTTCACCGACTGACGCATCACCTCCACGGACACGATGGCACAGAGACCTCACAGGGCAGAGACAGAGCAAAGGTGTTAAAATCCTCACCTGTGCCTCACAAAGTGAACACCATCTTGAAAGGTTTAAAAAGTAAAATCAAATCTCAATCTATTCTGACGTTTCAGACCTATTAACGTTCTGCATATCTTTAATATTAATTTCATATTAACCTGGCAAACAAAAGGTGTTTGGTGGTGTGGTAACAGGGGCATGGTGACAGTAAGCAAATTGTACCTGCAAATCCATAAAACATCCCCGCTGGCTTGTAAATGTAGTCCTTGCCCTTGACCAGGGCTGCAAGAGCACAGATGGAGCCCAGGATCATGAAGGCCACGCTGAAGATGGCGATGGCGGCTGCTGAGATGCTGTACTCTGGGGACGGAGGAGAGATGGGAGAGAAATGAACCAAAGTGTAGAGGTGTACGCACATCTATACTGATTCTACAGGTGCTGGATACTAGAAATACTGAGCAAAGAAGAAGAAAAGATATCCGCTCACTGTGTCTAAAGCTCCCATTAAACTGGGAGCTTTAGAGAAAATAACTATCCACTCCAACAGAAACGTCTCTACTTCTGGCATCGCCTGGAGACCCAAAGTCAGGTAAGGACACCTCATAGTTCTGTATAGCATACTGTGTGGTACCCAACTTTCTTTCCATAAAGACGTCAAAAAAGTGCTTTACAACAACAACAACAACAACATTTGTGATCATTGACTGTGTGAGCATTGTGAGCAATTGTGACTATATCAAACGTGTAAAACAACGAGATCAATCAGGAACATGAGGAGTGAGGCGTAAGTAGCAGCAGTGTGCATGCGCTGAGGTTCCTCTGAGCTGGTTGTGTTATTAGAGAGGAAAGAGACACCCTGTTGTTTGAGTACACCTCAGGGGTCCGCACTTCTCCAGCTGACTGTAAATTGGGGCGCGATGCCTAATTGGAGCTGAGAATTTGTTAAGTCAGATTAACAAACTAGCCGAGGAGGGGAGCTGTTAGCTCTGTGTTGCACGGCGTCCTCCTCACTGAAGGGATAAAGCCTCGTTCCGCACACGCAGACCAGAAGTGTGATGGCGGTTTGGACACACAAGAACACCCTGGCATTGCATCAGTCAGATCATGTTAGTTGTCTGCTCTATACGTTGAGGAGGAAAATAATCAAGAATTCCTAGAATACTTCAGAGGAGGACGGATGTGGCTGGCAATGTTCTAGCATACTTAGGCTATTCCTTAAAGGAATGTGCTTCACATTAGACAAGAAAGTTCTCTTAAGGGAAATGGAGGTGCAGTCTGTGGATGTTACAAGTAGAAAGGCTGGTCTTTATCCTTTTGTAGATTAAAAAAAGACCTTCAAACTGTTTTTGTTACTCCATAGCCCATGCAGCGGAATGGTACGTTGCGATTGTGTTGCTCAGTTTTGCGCCCTAATTGCTTGGTAATCAGTCGCCAGCCAATCATCTCGATGTGGGGTGTTTTTATAAAAAATCAGGCAGCAGTGGTTTAGAGGTTAGCTAACAACTATGGCCTCATTCTGTGCTAGCTAGCCTGATCTCTGGTGTCAAAAGAGTGTCAAGAGCATTAGCCCCTCCTGCTGTTAAGGTGTTCTATTGTTTGTTTGTTTGTTTGCTTGTTGATTTGGTTGTGTTTAAGTATGTGCAGAACCCCTCATTCCAAACTACAAGTAAGATGGGTAAAAATGATTTTAAGCGAGTGTTTAGCTTCTCCGGTGCTTCGTGACTACAGGTGGACAAAGTAAGAACATTAACAGACCATTATAAGACAACACTTTCAGACAACATGCTTCAGCACAGCTCTGTACAACTCCTACAGTAGTTAAGACAACAGCATCCAGCAAACAGATGAATGATTGGAAACAAAGTTGTTTACAGGCTGAAACCTCAAGCGTTTTTCAATTATTGTATCTCTGTGCTTGCTGATTATCTTGTCCAAAAAATTCTTGCTGTGTCGCCTAATCTCCTCTGATTGTTTTAATTGCATTGTCTCTGATTGTTTTAGCTGACGTTACATAATTGTTACAAGGTTTTGTTTTTTCTATCCCTTGTTTTCTTTGAATGTCCTCTGGGTAAGGAAGCGTTTTCTTTGCTGGAGAGATAGAGAGAGAGAGAGCATGCGTAAGGGGACTCGGCCCTCATTCACAGGCCAACTATGAGTATTAGTGAAGTTGAATCCCCAGGGCTCATCTCATTCACGCCCCCAGTGATGGGCCCTGACAGCACTCCCCTTGAGTTACGTCGAGCAGCCGCCGCTCCATGCTACACTGCCATCCTCCTGCCCTCACATATACTGTAGAAGAACATGCCACGATGAGCGCATGTCTAATGTGCTAATGGCACTGGGAGGGCCACCATAGGGCGTGCGCTGTGTGTGTGTGTGTGTGGGGGGGGGGGGGGGGGGGGGATGTGTGTGTGTGTGTGGGTCTGTGGAGGTCTGACTGCAGGACTTGGGAATGGGTGGGGGTGTGAAATGATAAGAAGTACAAAGTGGAAGTGGCAGACACACATACACACACACACAGATACACACACACACACACACACACACACAGCCATTTCCTGGAAATCTTTCCAGTATCTTGGAAATCCTGGAGACATCCTTGCTCTCCCAGCTAATAGTCTTGATCCCTGCCTTTATTGTCTTCTACAGTTACATGTGTGATTTGAGAGTACACTCTCACCTAATTTCACTAAAGACTTTATGGAGGGGCATGAATGCAGGAATGATTCAGAGACTATTCAGAACTGCTATGACTGCCCACTTACCAAAAGCCCTCAGAGTTTTATTTTTTTTAGTCACTTTGATGCAGCAGACCTATTCAAAATCACAGCACTCACCTCTCTGGGTCTTCACATCAAGAATTTCAGATTCCTCTCCTGGAGTGAAGTGCCTGAAATAAGTGCAGTTGTGTTCTAGTGGAGAGAGAAGGAGACAGAGAAAGAAAATATAGTTTTTCCACTGGTGTGACAATGAATCATTGGTGTTCAATTCACTTTTTCCTAATTGGCTCAGACAGTCATCTATTCCTGTGTGTTGACACTGGTAATTCCTCCACAGGGATTGTTTTACATAATGCATGAGTGCTTACGACTTGAGACACTCACAATTAGCCAAGAATGCACTGTTGCCCAGCGACTAATATTTGTTTCGCCCATTTTCAGTCATGGGTGTGGGGCTGCTGTTGGACTGGTGACTTGAACAGACCAACTGATATCCCATCAGAGGCTCCTATTAAAAGCCCCTTTGGTCAAAATTACAGGATATCACATGAAGCCTACATTTATAGTGTGTAAGTGTAAGAGGTAGTAGACGACTGTGCTGTATCATTTCTACAGACCTACAGAAATTCAACTGGGTGTCTTTGGCATGGTTCATTGGTGTGAAATCACAAAGTCCTGTCATTATGCTGTGCTGATGATACCCAAAAAGAGAAGATCAGGTCACCAACAAAAACATAGATGAATATTACATATCTGTGGTAATATATTCAGTGAGGTCACTGTGCAGTGGTTAATTACAGTTACTCTCACAAGAGGTGATTGGGCTCGTTGGTTTGGGTGAAGATACATTTGTGCTGAAACACTCGACTAGGCCTTTTTCACTGTGTCAATGCCCTTTACATGCTGACTAAATAGCCACTTAGCACCAGCACTGTGTCAATTATACTGCTGCATTGCCTAGCTCATTACCTTTTTATATCCTAATTATGCCCTCACCTCAAAGCTGTGCCTACTCGTATGC
>NW_027468564.1:52528518-52556018 GCF_046254945.1 Alosa pseudoharengus
CACCAAATAGATCATATTTTTCCTTT
Source organism: Alosa pseudoharengus (assembly GCF_046254945.1). Lineage (NCBI taxonomy): Eukaryota > Metazoa > Chordata > Actinopteri > Clupeiformes > Clupeidae > Alosa > Alosa pseudoharengus. The sequence continues at coordinate 52,528,545 of NW_027468564.1, forward strand.
TGTTTTTACAAGGTATAAGATACCTGAACATTATCATTCAGCAGGTCCAGATACACTTCCTAAAGGCTTTGTGCAGGCTCATTCTAATCTAGGCTTGTTTTTGTCGGGTCTCTTTAATTCTCTCCTCTTGAGCACCCTAATTGTCTGGTGGACTCCAATGTCTCCATAGTCTTATAAGACTTGTTGCGTTGACGTTGTGCCCTCAAAATGGCCAATGGAACTTGTGCCTGGCTGGAGCTGCAGGGGTTAATCCAGGCACATGGCTAAGATGCCTGAGAGCCCCTGACAGATCGGGTGACTGTGGCCCACATAATGGAGCGCCCTGCATGGAGTCATTACGGCACACAGCAACTCTCTATGTGACGGACAAGTGTGCAAAAACCATTCCAGCCAGAACCCACAAACAACAAATCTCGTCTAATATAATTCCACCTTTAGAGCTTCATAACTACACCATACAGCATTAAGTGTTCAATCATTTGTTGATGTGTGTGTGGATAAGGACCAGAGTGTTGGTGTGAACCTGTTGAGTGAATTATTTTCCTGGTTCCTTCTAGAATTCTACGCAAACGATCTATAGTTTCAATGTTCTTTATACAGTCTATGGGGAAAATCTCTGAGGGTAATTGTCGCATGATAATACGGAACTCTCAGATTGCGAACATTCCCATCACATATTTCTGACCGTTACTCCTCAACAGGTTAAGCATACACCAGAGTGTCTGGTATGAGCGTCAGAGAGAGAGAGCGCTAGTTCTGGGATGGTACTTACCTCCGGGTAGACTGAGGGGCCCGCATCCCAGACCCACTTGCTCCAGGTCTGTGATGTAAAGGTTCTTCTTGCACAGCCTCCACAGCCCGAAGTGGGCGGCCTCGCACGTGGTGTTGACCTGCTCCACCATGGGGCTCAGCACGGCCCAGTGGTCCGACACCACGGCGATGAACATGCAGAGCATCCCCACCACCAGGCTGAAGAGCGTGAGCTTAAGCTTGGTCTTCTTATGCATGGTTCTGTCGGCGGTGCCTTTCGGTTAGGTATTGGAAATAGGTTTGGGAGTTGGGTGGGGGGTGCGCTGAGAAAAAAAAGGCCTTTGATAGTCCCCTTCCTGACCAGCTTCCTTGGATGGGTCCCACTCCTTGATGGGCTATAGTCAGTTCCCACTTTGGCTTGTTGACTCGCCCCGGGATCGGTGCCTCTGTGGTGAGAAAGGGGGTCAACTGACTGTTGCCCTGATTTTGTTCAGTCCTTGCCCGGCCGTCTCTCTCTCTCTCTTTCTCTCTCTCTGTCTCTTTCTCTGCGTGTGTGTGCACTGACAGGACAGAGAAGGCCTCCTCGTCGACCGTCAGCTGTTGAGGCGCATCAGAAAAGTTGATGACCAGACGCACTGCTCAGCACGGGTGGGGTTTTTGGTGGGTGTTGGGAAAGGGGGGGGGGGGTGTTTGGCCAGTCGGTCTGTTGCTATAAATGCACTGAGTGAGTCAAGCTTTCGGGCTATTGGGTTACAGATATTTGGATGGGAGTGTACATGTATGTCCCCAAGTAGAGATGTTTAGATGGTCTGGCTTAAGCCAAAGCATTTTTGCTCATTTTTAAAATGCCCTTTTTAGCCCTTTGAAATGTGTTTTCCTTCTCTCTCCCTCTGAATGGAATACTGCACTTGAAATTGTGGATTCCTCTCAAGTACTATAAATATTTTTTTCCGCGCTTGCATTATTCAAGTTCACAATCAGCATGAATTATTCTACCAGAGAAAGCAAGATGTCAAGTCATATAATATCAGTTTCCTCGTATCCTTTGCCTTGCGATATTCCTTTCCCCCTTTGGGGAAACATTTATTTATAAATTCCTACATATATCGGACCCTAAACTTTAGTTCAGTTTCCTGAGTGCAAGGCAATAAACTTGCATCTGTAAACTATTTATAAAGAGAATTCTGTGTATAAACAGCAGCTGTCCAACCATAGAACAGCCAATGTGACTTAGCCTGGAGGAGGGGGGAGGAGAGCACAGTGCACACATATGAGGCTGATGATCCCACACACACATTAACACACACACACACATTAACACACACACACACACACAGCATGCTAACATTATGATGAATTGATATGACAGGAATGTAAACACAGAGTTGTATATGCATCCTCAAATAGAACAGACCAATACGCTTTCACACAATATTAGCCTTTGCACTGTGCTGTTTAGTAGAATTATATTCGATTAAAAAAAGACCAAACCCTGGAATAATTTGAATTACAAAATTTCATTTCATTTTATTTAAAAGTAAAGTTCCTTTAGAATCATTTAAAATGAGAACCATTTAGAACATGAAACCCACCAGCTGATAAAAAGCAAATGTGTGTAAATACACACAAAGAACATCTTGCTATCTATCTTGACAAGTGGATTCAGGAAATCCATTTATTTGCTCATAACATCCCAATTCCCAAGATGCATTAGCTTTAAGTGTAGGCTATTTTCAGATGCAAGAATAAATCAATCAGTTATGAGCACTAGGAACACTTCTATGTGGTGTTTTATGGAGTAAATTCCCAGCAAAGTCCAAGCAAAATCAGAATTAGTCATCCTACAGTAGTGCTCATAATTGATGCAATGGAATGGTAAACTCACATCACAACATATTGATCTTGATGAAGGTAATCCTTTGTCCATTGCATAGTTGGCCAGGAGTTGCATAGTGGACTTGGCTATAGTTGAGCTTGGACATTTTACGCTTTCAAAATAAAGTGTATCAAAGTAAGAAGTACCGAAAGTAAATATAGTGTAATGTTTTTGAACATCAATTGCTATCTTTACCTGTGTCACACTACCATTAGACGTAGTACCAGGTAAAATGTGTTGCCATTACCTGATTACGTATTCAAACCTGGCATGTACTGTATATTCAATGCTTAGTTTTAGTTCATGCTTCACAATGACTGGAATCAGCTTGCTAAGCCTTCCTAGCATTGCCTGTGTTCTGGTCTTAAAAACATGTCTAACCTAAGTTTTTAAGTTGATAAGACTGAATATCATGTGAGCTTTGTAGAACAAATTTGACAACAAATGCTGAAACCAAGATGCTAAGAATGTTAGCAGTGTAAAACAGGTGAAAAGCCATGGGACTTCAAGTGCCCTCATAAATCTTACAGAAAAATTTGCCCGCCAACCCCAAGCACAATCTTCCACCCCAGTATACACACCCACATTCCCACAGCATAGAGGAGCACTGTGTTTAATTCAGGTATCAAGTATCCCGCTGTGTGTTTATTTTCGGGCAGACTCCAACTGGCACATTCCCCAAGTCTACTGATGAATTCACACAATGGTGTTTTTGCCATGCAAAGGCTCTCACCCCAGCTCAACTGAAATAGTTTTAACAACTCAGCAAATTCACACCCCACGCACACACACATTCTATGTGCCATATAGTTATTTCTGTCTGAATGCTTGTTAACCTATCCATTAATTTAACCCCTTGTGATCATGTCAAGTATTGACAGATGGCAACTTTGCAGTTTCTTTTGCTGTTCTTCCGATCCTTCCTCCCAATCGTCATGCAAATGCTGTCAACAGTCAATAGTGGCAATAGAGTCAACATCGATTTGACATGAAGATCACCAGCAAATTTGATCTTGCTGCTAAAAGAACGGTCCATCAGCAGAGACGGTCATAATGTGCATTAAAACCCCTGTACTCTTCCATCTGGGTCTGTAGATTGTTTCACTTCATAGACAAACAATACGGGTCAAGTGTTGAGTTAGAACACTTAACCCGTCAGCCTCGACAGGATATAAAATGACAACTTCTCGGGTATAAGGGAAGTCAGCGTAGCCTAAATAGCGGCTTTTCACAAGGCACAAAAATGTCATTAAAATTCCTACGTCCGAATGAGATAAACATGTCTCTGTTTACCTTATATGTACAAACACTTTATAAAAAGAGAGACTGTACAGTTGATTCCTTACTTTTGTCTTCTTGGTAGCAATAAGACTCTACTTGTCAATTATTGCATGGGAGCTGTCTTCTTATTCGTGGGCAATAGGTTCTGACTACTAGGGACTTAACATTTCACATTCAGTAGTCAAAGTCAAAGTCAAAGTCAGCTTTATTGTCAATTTCTTCACATGTTCCAGACATACAAAGAGATCGAAATTACGTTTCTCACTATCCCACGGTGGAGACAAGACATATTTTAACAATTTTAAGTCCACAGACAAACATAACATTCAAGTAAACAAAAAAGTAAGTAAATAAGTAAATAAGAGGGCACATATAATGAAAAAATAAGAGCAGCAAAATTTGGTTGAAATTGTGCATAGACAGTCAATAAAATAAAATACTAGTGCAAAGTCAGGCCAATAAGAGGCTGAGGTAGTTCTGTTTGACCTAAGTAAGAAATAAAGTGGCATAGTGGTGCAAGTTATGTAAGAGCAGCAGAAGTGTTGTGTTTCCAGGACAACAACAACAAGTTGCAAAGTGTACAAGTGTGCAAGTGGAGTGGTGCAGGCGGCCATTTGTGGGTCCAATGTCCAGGATGTTATGTAGCTGAGGGTGGAGGGGGGAGAGGAGGGAGAGAGTTCAGCATCCTAACAGCTTGGTGTATGAAGCTGTTGGTGAGTCTGGTAGTGCGGGAGCGCAGGCTTCTGTACCTCTTCCCAGAGGGCAGTAGATCAAACAGATTGTGAGCGGGGTGACTTGCATCACTCACAATTTTGGTCGCCTTGCGGGTGAGGTGGGTGGTGTAAATGTCCTTCAGGGAGGGGAGTGAAGCACCAATAATCCTTCCAGCTGTGTTCACTATGCGCTGCAGGGCTTTCCTGTTGTATTCAGTGCAGCTTCCGCCCCACACAGCGATACAGCTGGAGAGGATGCTCTCAATGGTGCCTCGGTAGAATGTGGTCATGATGGCTGGTGGAGCACTTGCTCGCCTGAGTTTCCGCAGGAAGTACAGGCGGCGCTGAGCTCTCTTCGCCAGTGATGCTGTGTTGGTGGTCCAGGAGAGGTCTTCACTGATGTGCACCCCCAGGAATTTGGTGCTGCTCGCTCTCTCCACCACAGCACCGTCGATGGTCAGTGGCAGGTGTTGGGTGTGACCTCTCCGGAAGTCAACAACAATCTCTTTGGTCTTGCTGACGTTCAGCAGGAGGTTGTTGTCCCTGCACCACGTGGTCAGATGGTCGACCTCCAACCTGTATTGAGTCTCGTCGCCCTTGGTGATGAGACCCACCAGAGTTGTGTCGTCAGCAAATTTCACTATGTGATTGTTGCTGTAGGTTGCAGTGCAGTCATGCGTCAGCAGGGTGAAGAGCAGCGGACTGAGCACGCAGCCTTGGGGGGCCCCTGTGCTCAGTGTGATGCTGCTTGAGGTATTGTTGCCAACACGTACTACTTGAGGCCTCTGACAGAGGAAGTCCAGTAGCCAGTTGCAGAGGTAGGTACTGAGTCCCAGTTTGTCAAGTTTGCAGATGAGTTGTTGTGGTATTATGGTGTTGAATGCAGAACTGAAGTCTATAAACAGCAATCTCACATATGAGTCTCTTTTTTCCAGGTGGGTGAGGGCTGGGTGGAGGGCAGAGCAGATTGCATCCTCTGTAGACCGTTTGGCTCGGTATGCAAACTGGAAGGGGTCCAGGGTGGGGGGGAGAATGGATTTGATATGTGACATGACAAGCCGCTCAAAGCACTTCATGATGATGGGTGTCAGTGCCACAGGGCGGTAGTCATTGAAGCAGGATGGAGCAGTTTTCTTCGGCACAGTAAGACTTGAGGTTATAGGATTGCTAACTACATAACAATGAAAATGTATAGGCTACTCAAGTCATCTGTCAACCTAATATCTTGACACCAAGACACATCAAACTCAGGCTCCCCAATGTTGTCTCCCCCCTATGCCAGGGTTGCCAACTCTCACGCATCTGGCGTGACACTCACGCTTTCAGCACCAATCTCACGCTCTCACGCACACTCAAGAAATGTCACGCCAAATCCATTCTTTTTTTTTGCAATCCCTTCATTTTTTGTTGATGACTAGACTAGCCCACAGCATTGTTTCTAAATGACAGGATACGAGGCATACATATGTCTAGACTAGAGCCCTGCACTCCCGCGGGAGTCCCGCGGGACTCGCGGGACCCAACGCAAAGCAGTGCGACGCGGGACAAATATTGAAAGCTCCTTGCGGGAGCGGGCGGGAGGGAGAGCGCACAGCGCGGGTGCGGGCGGGAGCAGTGATAAGCGGCAGTCCCGCGAATTAAAAAAGTGTTTTAAAATGTAAAATAAAATCATAAATTACCTATTGGTCAATGTATATCATATATATAACACAATGTGCTGGATATTATATTTGGTAGCCTATCTATTAATAAACATTTTTGAATGTAGATTTGCAGATGTGTAATCTCGCACACATTTCCGATTCCGTTCTGCTCTTCCGTATCAAGCTACCATTCCTATTGCTATTATTAAGCTATAGACACTGGCAAAGGCAACAGCCACGATGTTTCTCCTACTGCTAAAAACAACGGAGAAGGAGGTTCTGTAGCGCGATCCATGTCTTTTCTCCCTCACGGGCGACAGGCCATGGTTAGCCTAAATAATAATAATTAAGATTATGTTATATTTTCAATATTCTGGATTCAGAAAAGGTAGGCTAATATTTTCTCCATTTCACTTGTTTGCATTTAAGCCTAAATCAATTGTAATGTGAGCTGGCTATGCTCAAATGCTCGAGGGGGCAGGGCATTATGCGGTGTTTAAAATTATAACATCACTTCTTATATTTTTATTTCTTATGTAAACGTAATGAAGCATATAAAGAATGTATTATTCTTAATATCACTGTAGATTAAATTGGTAGGTTTGCTGGGTATTGCTGTGAAACCTAAGCAGCTGGTGCCACCGAAGGCGCTTCATGCACTTTGGAGAAGGATCCGTCAGTGATGCGCTCAGCTTAGCGCAGCGTGTTTAATTCCTCAAACCAATGTCAATAACTGTCTTGAGCAGTAGGTGAACGTCGGAATCATGCGGGAATTGCGGGCGGGAGCGGGACAATGTATTACAGTTGCGGGCGGGAGCGGGACTGAAAATCATAATTCTTTGCGGGAGCGGGCGGGAGCGGGACTGAACACTGCGGGAGCGGGCGGGCGCGGGACTGGAAAATCTGTCCCGCGCAGGCCTCTAGTCTAGACCAACAGCAGGTAGGTCTAATATCCGCCTACAACGTTCTCAGCGCAGTTTTTTGTTGATTCGCTGACTAGGGTATTTTAATCCGGTCCGCGACACCTTCACGGAACACGCTGCTATTTAGACATGAGGCAGACCGACATAAAGTGTGGCCGCCCATTCTTCTCTAGGAACTACTCGCGAAGTAGCCTCACAGACATCACATTAAATAACTTTTTCTCATCTTTTATAAGGTGCTATAGCCGCTATTTGCTGTGATAAACGGTTCGCGAGAAAAATAAATTAACTTTCAAGAAATAATCATATTAGGCTACTATAGCTCTGCGCTTATTTCAATTCCTATAGGAGGAATATCTCACAAACTTTTCGTTCCACACATGACAAACCGTAAACCAGAATAAACAGCAGACCTTACCGAACACAAAGGTGTAATGCAATCCCCTGTACAATAAGCCGTTCCAGAGTAATCCGGTTTTGAAATGGTAGCAAATTTCTATATGGTCTCCAATTTTGGGCTTTAAGTGTCTTAAAACTGAGCTGTGCTTAAATACCTACATATGTGTAAATATTAAAATCAGAGGATATATAGCTCATGGCTAAGAGTTTGTCGATGTAGCCATAATGATTTGTTTTCACAAAATGATAAGCATGCATGTATTTAAGTGTCTTAAAAAAGTATGCTTATATTGGTCAATGCATAATTTCATAACAGGCCAAATAGAAAATAAATGTTAAATGTTAAATATACTGTAGCCTAGACATAATATTAAAATCAGATGATGTAGGATAGTATAGAGTTAGAAGTTGGATGGCTCCAGAACTCACACCAGTGGATTGGGTCTTAAAGGAGCCACACCACTTTTATGACACTATAGCTGTTGACCTTTAGATTTGTTGCTACTGGGCATAAAGGGCAGGCCAATTATGAGTTCTGTCCAACATTGATGGTAGGTTTAGAAGAAAAGTCAGCACATTTTAATCATATTGCAATACCAATAACCGTAATCATTTTGGTCATGATTTTTCATCAAATGTTCATACTGTATCTCTAGTGGCTGGTAGACTTTGGAATCCACCAGCCACAATGGTAGGTGGAAAAAATATTTTAGGCTATTTCCATCCCTGATACATACACTCATACACACATTCATAAGTCTCAATCTGTCCATTTCTTTCCACAAAACTCGCCAGAAGTAATCATGTAAGGGGTTATTTTTCATTTTTTTCTACTGAGCTACTACCTTTTTCAGGTGGGCCCTTTTCATGTCTGTGCCCAGGGGCCCAGTGGCTCATAATCCTTCCATGCCATGGGGTTAAAACACTGGTCTTGTTTTCAAGTGCAATCAATAATTTAATTGTACATTTTGAAGAAACTTAAATCAGGGATTATACTGTACATAGCAAAAAAGTCAGGGGACAGACATTTTTAAAATTAGGTTTAGGGAAAAATTTAACGCACACGCACTATGACTTCACAAAATCTCACTCCAGCCAATCACCCAAAGTTGGCAACCCTGCTATGCTCAGCTCTATCCACCAGAGATGCTATGCATTTCCTAATATGCTAGCTACTGTAAGCTAAGCCATAAATCAGCTCTTTGTATTGGCATTCTTTTGCTTTGTCCCCTCAACAACTGGTTTGAAACGTTGTGCCCCTGTGCCCTTTACAATGGACTGCCCTTTTAGAATTCATGGTAGCTAACACTCAGCTCCTGATGGCAAAGGCCAGCCATGTGAGGTGTCAGAGTGGCTAAAGGTTCCGTAGGTGGCCAGTAAAGAACGGAACAGCTAGGATCAAAGCAGGAACCCTCTCTCAGAGGGCTGCTAATATCTAAAACAGTTCTACTCTCCTCTAGGGACCAGCCATGAGGAATGGCATAGAATGGCATGAACAAGTGGTGTAATCTACGTGATACACAAGACTGCACAGTGTACCTACTTGCCCATTATTGTGCACACAGTGTAACCACAAGCATCACCATTTCAGTATAGCCACTTATAACAGGCAAGGAGAGGCTATTTTTCACAAACCAGATGCAACAGTCATTTGAGAACTGGACATGGAAGGGGGGTTGATCACAGTATACCCACTACAGCCAACTAGACTACACCACTGACATGAACACAATGGCAAAGAGTTGCTTTATGACTGACAAAGTACACCTGAATGATAATGTGCTTCTTCACAAAACTAAAACCACAAAGATGTCACGAATATTTCTTGTTTAATCATGTACATTATGTAACCTATGTAAAGTGAAAAAAAAGAAATCTCTTCTCTTCCAACCCTTTCACTGAAGCTGTCGATTTTCCTTTTGATTCACTCAGTTTTTGACTGAGCACCAAATGAAACAGAAAGAAAGCCGTATTTTCAGGCTAAGAGTGGGTACTATTGGTGCTATTGGAAAATTAAATGGCTGATACCCAAATTACAGATACACAGCCAAAGCAGTAAGAAAATCAAAGAGTCTGAAGCTCGCCTTATTCTGTCAGGGCACTATTATCTGGTCCCTGCCACCAAATTAGTTATAAAGCATTTAAAAAAAAACTCATCTGGGTAACACAATTTAAATTTACATCCAGCATCAATATCTGAAACAGGCTACAAAACCAACACTGCTCACGTGGAGAAGGGCCTGAAGAGGCACCTCGTTTATTAATGTGAAGGTCAAACAGGACAGCCGATGAAAGCCATGAAGCCTAGTCAACGCAAACATGACATACATGTGGACCATTACAAGCCTGTTAGTGAGTTATATTACAGATTAGCATAGATGGCACCACACACACAGCTCAGATACACACACAGACATATCTACAGTACATCACTCCCACTGGGCCCAGGGGACATGTTAGAACTTTGTTTTTATTTACATGAAGTATATTTGAATGAAATATCAGCCTTTTATCAGTGACAAATCATAGAACATTTTTACGCTTTTTTTTTTGCTTCAAAAGTCCCTTTATAGAACAAATGAATTAAGCTATTTGTCTTGAAAATAAATTATTCAGAACACCATGTGAAATCCACCATATAGATTATGTACAAGAGGGAAAAAAAGTAAATTATGAAATATGAAAATGAATATCACAGTAATTAATTATGTGAATACAAACTGTCTGACGGTCTGAGGCAAATTATATGGTTTATTTTGTGGCTGTCATAATGAAAAAGGAAGCATTAGTCTCCCCATATCATGCCAATTTTTTCACTTACAAATGAAAGCCCGTGCAAAGCGATAACATTGAACAATAAAATCATGTAAGCGCTCATTTCTGGCTCCAGTGCCATGTTTTACAAGAAAAGACTGATCAGTGATAAAAAAAAGAATTAGACTTAATACAAAAAAGATGTGTGCAGTGTTATATGATCAGACAGCATGCTCTGCTTGTGTTGTGATTTGCAAACACACCAGGGAAAGAAGGAAATGTCTCAAAACAAAAACATAACACTGACATGTAACACGAAAATAACATTGACAGTCTTCCAACCTCCTAAAGTGCACTACAGACAAATTCAGAATAAAACGGCAAATCCAGATCACAGTGCATCTTCTGTTTTCCTAAGTTGTCCCAACCTCTTTGAAAATAACATAAAAGAAATACAAAAGAAATAGTAAAGAAATCATTTTGTGTTGTGCACAATAATTGATATATTTGCAAACCGCAAAACCCCCTGATAATTATTTTGTGATTTCAGGTCATACAATGTAACAATGCTTTATAGCGCCCACACACAGAGCACATGTCTGAGAACGTAATGAATTTTGAACATCACTCAGTCTCAAATGCTATCACTAAGACATTTATCATCGCTAAACACGGCTACTCTCCTACATCTGCCTCAGTGAAGGTGTGGGCATGAAGACAGGACAGACAGTGTTGGTAAAATGCTTTACAGCAGGACTGAAGAGACACATTACCACTTGGCCGGCGCTTCGGTAGCAGGAAGAAATGATTTACGGGAGTGTTTCCTGCCAAAAAGAGGCCATTACTCCAAAGAAAGGACCCAGCAGACACGACTGATCATGACTCATTCATGCCCTTTTAAGAGCTGAGACTACATCTCCTGCAGACCTCCACCACATCCCTCTCACTGGCTCACACACACACACACACACACTGAGGCTCTTGCTCTTGTTTAGTTTAAAGAAAGATGTGTAGCAATCAAGATACATTTAGAAGATGCCATTTATGAAATTGCACGAATTCAACACAGTAGGCCGACAGAGAATTGGATGCTTTTCGGTTCCAGCCAAGATATCATCGCCCCTGTCCTCCCCTGGCTCCAAGTGGTGGGGACAGGGGCACTTTTCAGAGTGAGGTGAGGCAATCTTACCATTGAAGTGTGTGAACGTTGATCCTTTTAGCCTCCTGTAGCGCTCATCACGTTTGCCCTATCCTATGTGAATAAGGTCTAGCAGGTCCGACAGGCAAGCTGGCTAGCCTCATTAGTGAGAAAATATGTCTGGTGCACACCATAAGCATCGAGGGTGCGAACGAGACCAGTGTTCAGACTGTGTGTGAGTGTGTGTGTGTGTCCATCCTTAACCCAGTTCAAGTTTTGTGATGCCAAAAGGATTGGCTCCAGAGAAAGAAAGGGCACAATTTTGCTGTTTACAATAACTGAGAAGGAGTGAAGTGGGAAAATAAAGTAAGAGGACAACAGCAACTGACTTCCATGCTCTTTGTGGATTCAGTTATGGGGTGAAAGAAACACAGCACACATATAGCACGTGGGCCCGTAACAACACATACATGAGTATATTTATATATATATATATATATATATATATATATATATATATATATATATATACTGTATATAGACCTTTAAGATTAAGATTAAAATTGTTCCCTTTTTAGTCAAGCAGTCATCAACAACATCCCTGAGCAGATAAAGATAACGTCATATCTTCAGTGTTTGGAATGTTCAATGCACAGAGTAGGAATCACAGCATCAATCACCAGCTCCAACCAACACAACTTCATAGCTTTAAGAAGGGCTGTAAACACATAGAATATATATATATATGGCAGTGGCTCAAAGCAGGGTGTACAAAATGTCTTTGTTCAGTCCATCACAGAATCCCACATGGCTCCGTGGATAAGTCCAATGCAACTATGAGTGGACAGGGTTACTCTGATCCAACAGTAATATTAGCACCGGTTTCCTTGCAATGTTAGTACAGTGGCCAAAACAATGACAATGCTGTCCCGCACTACAAAACACCATTAGGGTTCTTTAGCAGAACACTAGTAGTTTTACTGTTCAATCTCTAAAAAAAGAATATTGCTACATAAACAATTCTGACTTAATGTAGTTCTATAGAGCAAAGCAATCCACCTGTGTAGTATCTGTCCGATGCCACAATTGTATTAGTCTAACGCCGACTTTTCTGTCTTCTTGGTACGGCCAATACTCTGTCCACCATATTTTGTGCTTTGTTTTTAGATCACCCCTTCACAGCACAGCACCCTACAGAGACATCGACGTCCAGTACAAGAGAGAACGCATCGTCTCTCAAGGCCGCCGTCGTCGTCCCCCCCCCCCCCCCCACCTCTCATACGGGCGTGGTACGGCGGTTGAGGGTGTCCTTGAGTGTGTCTTTGGGGAAGCAGTTGTGCACCTGTAGGAACCCCGGCGGCTCCCTCTGGGGGCTGTAGGGCCCCATGGCCCCCAGCGATGCCCCCAGCGATGCCCCCGGCCCGGCCCCGGCGCCCTGCATGTGGTGCTCGCGGCCCAGCGTGTACATGGAGATGTCGGCCAGCGGCAGCGAGGATGACGCCGAGGCCGAGGCGGCCATCTTGAGGCCCACGGGCGAGGCGTCGCGCGACGGCTCGGTGGAGCGCGAGCTGGAGCGCGAGCGGCGGCGCCGGTAGCGGTAGCTGGGGATGCGCGTGTACGGCGAGGACGAGGAGCAGGACGGCCGCGCCGACGAGGACGACGGGCACTTGTGGAAGTCGCGGCGCGCCTTCATGTGCTCCTCCTTGTTCTTGTCGATGTACATGTTGACGGCCAGCACGCCGACAGTCTCGGCCACGATGAAGGAGAGCGCGCCCGAGTAGAAGGACCAGCCGTAGGTGTACGTGCTCTTCCTGTCCTCGTCCTTCTTGTCGCTCGGGTCGCCCGTGTTGCTGGAGATGTAAACAATGATGCCGATGATGTTGCTGAGGCCTGGAGGGAGAGGAACAGGAAAGGTCACTTCCTAATTCACACTCATCCATTACAAGTTCGATGAGAGTCACTGATCCCTTTCCTCACCAGGAATATTAGAATGTTGTGAGACAGTCAGTAATGCTGGAATATTAGAATATTATGAGACAGTAATTCTGGCACAACTTCAGGACCGTAGACGAAAGATTTTGCAAATTGGATTCTCTCATGGTATCCAATTGTATTCATATTTATTGTTACCTAAGGCCTCCTTTGAATTGTAACTTGAATGTCACTCCTCATTTTGTCGCTTTGGATAAAAGCATCTGCTACATGAATAAATATAAATGACTAACCATGCCCTTGTGAGTTGTGTTTATCTTTCTCCCTCTCGCTCTCTCTCTCTCGCTTTCTCTGTGTGTGTATTTGTATGCAGGGCATGTGTGTAAACAAGAGCTGTACCCCTGGCTTTTGAAAAGGCCACTGGTGAGTCATATCCAGGCTCCCGCACGTCTTACCTGCTGCCACAAACAGGATGCCGGCGCTGAGCACGATGTTGTTGTTGCTGCTGTAGACGCGCCCGACGCCCGCACACAGACCGCCCAGCAGCAGCAAGATGGCACTCAGGATGGGGAACAGACTGGAGGCTCGGACGATGCCTACCACACAGAGACGGACAGGCCATCGCAAGAGAGATGGATGGGTCATTATTGCGAGCACCTTCTTGGCATGTGAATCATCCACAACCACATACTGCATTCAGTCTGCATGGCAAGAGTAACTGATCAGTCAGCATGGTGTAAAATAGAGCAAGTTGTGTCCTAAATCAAATAGCATTGGCTTGAAAAGCTAATTGTGTGACAGATAGGAAAAGAAAACAGTAGAGAAAAAGAAAACACTATTGATGCCCAAACTCCCCTAATGTGGCTTTAATAGGCTAACAATGTCAAGAGTCTCTTGTAAATGAATTGCATGAAGTGTTCAGTGTTTTCAATCTCGATACAAAATGAACTCAAATGCCTCAAGGGTTGTTCATTGTTCATAGGAGAAGCTGAACAAAGACTGACATAATTCATAATTCATAATGAACAAAGATAACAAAATTAATCGAAACTCCAAATTGAGTCCCAACACTTAGATTACATAATAGTCAACAAGACAAAGAAACATTGCACTTTCATACTTCATAAGAAAGGTCAGCCACTGGAAGTAAATCACTTTATCACTGAGTTTCTATTTTGTTCCTCCCTCACTGTAGGGAAGAAGAAGTAACTCTGAACCCTGGACAGCTGAGGATTGCTGATGTTTTTCCTTGGATGAGCTTCCAGTTCAACTGGCACAGAAGCTTCGAAATGCTGTTGTCAGCAGCATGGGCTCACCACAGGCTATCAGAACTCAAGAGTGTCCTACATTTAATGCACTTTATGAGTGGTACTGTATGTACCATTTCATGAAAATACACTTCTCAACACGTTTATCAAATTATGGGTTTGGTCAACATAACATAAACTGGTTTACTCTGTGGGTCCTCTACATGAGGGAACATGAACCTAAAACCATCAAATATTATTATTAGAGGATGTTGACATACTGTAAATGGTAAATGGCATAAGAAATTATAATTGATTAAAGCCCAGTGGTATTATTCTGAGTGTAAAGGGATTTTGTCACTGCACTGTCAGCCTCCCATTCTGCCAAATGCAGGCAAAAAGGATTTTTCATTCATGTAGTGAACCATAAACTGAGTCGTATTTGTCAGGCCTGATTTGATATAACTAATAA
The DNA here is from genome assembly GCF_046254945.1 of Alosa pseudoharengus. Taxonomy (NCBI): domain Eukaryota; kingdom Metazoa; phylum Chordata; class Actinopteri; order Clupeiformes; family Clupeidae; genus Alosa; species Alosa pseudoharengus. The sequence goes on from NW_027468564.1 coordinate 52,543,673, forward strand.
CATAACTGTGCCAATGAGTGTGATGATTTGTGTGTTTTGAAACCCTTGTGTACTCTTATGTGTATTTGGTGAATCCATGGCACTCACGTAAAATGTACTCCGAGTTGTCCGTGTCGTAGTCGTTTTCATCCGGAAAATGGTTGATCCGAAAACAGCTTCCTTGGTACATACCTAGGGAAAAGATGCTCGATAAGTCAAAGCCATTGGCTTGTAGAAGAGCAGACGTATATGGGTCAGACTCACCAGTAACAAAGATGACGTAACACCCCACAAACAAACCTTCAGGAAAGAAACTTTAAGAATCAGAACAAAAGCTACATCTTTGGATCATTCATTTTAAGACAAGGCAAGACAACTTTATTGATACAGCGCATTTCATACAGCAAGGCAACCCAATGTGAATGAATAAAACCATATAAATATAGTACCAAGCATGGAGCTACTAAAGCTGGAGCTACTAAATGAGTCCTCCTGAGAAAAAGAAATGCACTGCAGCCTCGATGACCTTTAACAATGACATGAGTAATTGGTCACTGAGCATTAGTGTGAAATTAAACACACTCTCATTAGATGGGGTGTTTTTTTTCCTACTTCATGTGTGACTTGAGGCGTGGGCCTCTAACGGCCACTGGCGGTCACTGAACTCTGAGCCTGAACAGCAGACCCCCCCCCCCCAGACCCCATGTGGGCACACTCAATAGTATGCAGAGCTTCTGAATCGGTATCTGTATTTATTATTACACGGCTCTTAATAATGCTGCAGAATGCTCTAATCACTTGAATGGGCCTTCGCATTGTTCGGAGGTCTGATATTTCTGAATAACAGACTGTTGCTAAGTATAACAGACCGCTGTCTGTTCACTTATTCACGTCTTTCATGCCACTCCGCAAGTAGTCCGGTCACTTCTTGCAATGGAACTTCATTCAAAAGTGAAAACAGACGGTTGATCAGCTGTGTTCTAATGAATGTTTGATTCCAGTTCAGTGTTTGTCTCATCTAACTTGTAAATTTAACTATTTGTTTCTCAGCAAAAGCCACAATCCAAATAAATATAAAGAGTCATATCATGTGGAGTTTATTTTTTCATTTTGGCAAGTAGCTGTGTAATAAGTGGGATAATGTATAGAACCACTGGCGCGTTGGGGTCCTGTTCGCCCTGTTGGGACTTATTTTCCGATAATGACCGCCGTTCTATACATTATCCCTTACTCAGCATATCTCTTTATCATAGCTAGAATACCTAAACACTATGCATGTTCATCATCATGTCAAATTCCAACGCTGCTTTGATAATACCTGCAGACCACATATATATGTATGCAATTGTACATGCAAAAGTTTAATTATACAAATATGTATTTTGAAACATGAATAAATTCAGAATAAATAAGTATACAGGAACCACTGATTAATTAACATGCTTTCCTCTAAATTTCCTTTAACACAATAAGAAAACAGGATAAATTCATAATTTTATCTTTCTCTGTCCTACTGTCTCTTGTGGTACGAGAGGGAACAAGTTATAAAATAGATGAAAATAAATGATCTGTGGAGAGCTGTCTACAACTCTGCTTTGAGCCGCTTCAAAGTGCCTTCCACTGATTCTAAGGGAGCCTTTAACAGAGCACCCACCCAACCCTCTGAGAGCATAAAACAATGACTAAGAAGGATTAAAACCACACCACTGCACCGGTGGCGCCTTGACTTGGTTCTTTAATATACTTGACTGACACTATCTCATGTGCATCATTTATTAAATGTGCCCAGACTGTCTGCTTATATGTCCGTAACCCACAGCTAAGGCCTCTGGCCTGCTGAAGGTAGAGGCTGAAAGAGCTGAACTCACACACCATTCAATATCAAAGGTTTAATAATGAGTTAATGATTTTTTGTGTTGTTTGATAAAACAAATCCTGATTGGAATACAGTATGATTTGTCACACTAATCCAGCCCAAGGATGTAGCTATTGACCAGCGTCTGACTGATGTGTGTCCTGTCCTCTTAGCTATTGGTAAATAAAGGGTGTCTTTGATATTGACTCTGTGTATTTGAACCACAACTGAGGTGTGAGGTTTATTTCTATGTGCATCTGTTGAATGCTGGAAAGTCTGGTCGGTATGAGGCTGCACATCCTCTCCTTGGTGATCTCAAGTCAAAACAGCTTTCTCATGTCCAACCACCAACCATCTTCTGAGAAGACTTTGACACCTGTCCTGGTTGACTCCACTGGTGAAATTATTTTTGAACGCTAAACAATGTCTTGTAGTCATAACAACCACCCAACAGAACTCCCATTGATATTAGCTATCCTTTACTCATGTGGTGTCTCATCTGCGTTACCTAACACATTACTTAACCTGCTATAACTCCATTGATGTATTCAAACCAGATTTCTACACAGTAATTGATTCAAATATGTGGATACAGAATCCCTCAAGTTCTAAATCATATCTCTAAACAAAGCTTAAATGGCATCAGACTGAAAACAATCGTGTTCCTTTGTTATGCACTCTCTGTCTACTTTGTCCTTTCCACTCACTGATGCCCAGTCTCTCTGGGTTTTTTTTCTGAAGCAATCAGTGTGCATGTGTACTCAGAGGATATGCCTAGCCTTTTTGTAGTCTGATGCACTGTAAAAAGGATTTGCTCAGGGAAGGACACTGCGGTTGTGAAGCATTCAAACGAGCCCCTCGTCGGGCCATCAGTGTGGCTGGCTGAGAGTGCGTGTGGACAGGCACAAGCACAGACCAGGGCAACACAAATCAGCCAAATGAGAGCAGGAAGTCTGACCCACTGGCTAGGAAAGGCACTGAAGCATTGCTACCCAAGTAGTTTACTGAACCTCTGGACAGCTAGAGACAAAGCAATAGGTTTGATCGCGTGCTACTCTGTCCCTTTCCATATTAGAATACCAGGTATTAGGATACTAAGTTAATAAAATATACCAATATGATGCCCACAATAACTTGACAATTGACCAGAAGTGTTTATCAATTAAGGTTATCAATTTAACTTTAATTTCAATGTGTTATATTTTCTGGAAAATGATACACCTTGCAAACTCCCTATTTTGCTTCCTGGCGTGTCCTCAGAGAGCAGCTGACAGAGGCTTCACTGGCTGTGTGTTTCAGACACACAGCCCTGTCTGTGTGTGTGTCTGTGAGGAGAGGGCGAGCCGGCGGCTGCCAAGTTGCTATTCAAAGCCACGACGTGCCGTGATCACGCCAGGTGCGAATACTCCTGCACATGCCGGGATGTCTCCATCACTTCCTCTGGGGTCTGCCAAGCAGCTACGCTGCTGTGATGGTGGCTGGGAATTTTTTAGGACGATCTTAGTTATGATTTCTTTTAATTAGTTGTTTTAGATTTTTTGGGGGGTGTGTATGTGTGTGTGTGTGTGTGTGTGTGTGTGTGTGTGTGTGTGTCTGTGCTTGTGTGTGTGTGTGTGTGTGTGTGTGTGTGTGTGTGTGTGTGTGTGCATTTTAGCCCTTCCCTTAAGGCAGGTCTTTTTTTAACATCACCTTACACATGCAAACTGTCTAATCCAGTTATGAACTTTTCAGATTCATTGTTTGTGTGACTGCAAGCATCATGTTTACATAGATTAGGGGGTTACAGGTTGTTGACATGAGCTGTACTAGTGGTTAGTGGTTTAGCAAACAAGGTTTTATTATTCTATATTTCTATATTTGTTTTCTATGTTAGAGAACATAAGCTATGAGCAAACAAACAAAACTCTCCTGATGAAAAATAAATGGCACCCTCAGAGGCTCATAACAGCCTGCCCATCTTGCATAATCACGGCTCAGCCCCTTCAAACCCTTGAAATCCACTGAAATCATGAGCAAAGTACTTTACAGGTGTGGCATCACAAGCATTCACATTTATATTTGAAAGCAAAACAGAATTGTATGTGTGCTCTTCATCCATGTTGCCATGGCAATGTTGGACAGGGTTGCCAGGCAACAGCATCAACTATCTCGTGGCGCTTGTGCACATCCAGGGTGCCTCTCCCTGGTCACACACGTCAGATGAGAACTTAGGCGGATGAGGGATATGAAAATAAATAGACTGACGAAAACATAGCTAAGTAATGAATTGTAGACTAAAGTACATTAAGATAATCCACATTAAACATTAACCTAGTCCTACTTTAAACATTTTCATAATGAAATTGTAGTCTACATTGTGCACTGTCCTTTTTACCATAGCCTACTAATTCGTATCTTCACTATGCATTTGACATTAGTGTCTATTACGGCGTTTTTTTTTTTACAGTAGCCTAATAGAAATAGGTTCCCTCGGGTTTCATTCCCTCCCTGGAGACAAACAACCTCGCCTCTACTTATTTGGACTTCGGCAAAAAACTATGAGGTAAAATAGCAATAGTCAAAGTCAGTCACGGCAGGAATAACTATAGTTGTGGCTTACATTATGAATCGCACTTTTTATGTCGCAAACAAAACTTTGGTAACCGTAATTTAGAGGAAGAAAAGAGTTTTACCTTCAATACAACATATTCTCCAGAGACCAGAGTGCGTGAGATCGCCCTTAGTTTTCTTAGGTTGCATCTGAGTTTCGTCCGATGTGATGTTCGTGGCGTTACAGATGTAAGCACGGGAGTAGAGCCAGTAGTCCGTGCCGATGGCAACTGTCATCAAACTAAAGGCGGCGAACGCGCCTAAGGTGGTCAGTAGCATTTGAATCCCACGGTCACACCGCGCCATGTCACTTCATACTAACCCTGGTCAGTTTACTCAATGCCAAAAATAATGCGCCTCATCACACAATTCCAAATGAAGTCACCCTTGAACTCAGAACTTTACTTTCATCTTTGTATCTTTCAGTTTTATCCATGTTTCAGACTTAGAGCTGCCGGGCACGCCTTGCTCATCAACTTCAGGGGTACTTTTTTCTTAGTTCATCAAACAACACGCACATATCTTGTCAGTGAAAAAATCCGCAAATCCTTCCATTATTCCCCCACAAAGCAAACATGTAAAAGAAATTATAGGCTTCTTCTTTTCAAAATCCCACGTTTCTTCTTAAGAACGAATTGCACTCTCAAACTCGAATGAATTGATTCACAAAACGTTGCAACGTCTCTTACTCTAACCACACCTTCTGATCTAGGAGCCAATCAGAGTCTTTATTGGTCATCACTGTATTGTTGAAGGAAGCTGAACGATTACAACATATGAATTTTACATGCGACCAACTCGGTGCATATATGATTACATCACCAGCATGCTGCTTATTGGAAAGTTACAAAGACCACTCTCATACAACATTCAACTGTTTTTTGATACACAGATGCAGTGTTGAACCTCTCCAGTCCATTCAGAGTAGTAGCTAACTCTGCCTAAGGGTCACATTACTCTACTATACTGTACAATACTATACTGTACAATACATTTAGGTTGCTGTCCAAGGCAGCAGTGGGGAGAGGCTCACAGCCTGCTTGACTGGTGGATGGTGCCGGGTGTGACTGCGCTCTGCGCTCTGCCCCTGCTGCGTTCCTTTCTTCCCCAGAGGGACAGAGCCCACTGTGTTTGGCTCGGCGCGCCGTCCCATCCTTTTCACAGTGGCCCCCCTGTCTCCCGGCCCCACTGAATCACTTCCGTGGCTTCTGTGAGACCACTTCAAGGCGCGGTGGGCGAGAGTAGGGGGGGGTTAGTGGGGAGCAGGACGGAAATGCGTGCCCTTTTTTTTAGGGTTTCATCTGGTGAGGTTTTTCTGGATTTATTTGTCTGGATGATTGGCTTCCATAGAGCCTGTATGCTTGGACTGTCCCTTTGTCAAATGGTGAAGGTGTAAACAATTAATTGTCAGTGTGTAGAACTGTGTGTGTAAGGTTGAGAGAGAGAGAGAGAGAATACCATGCCTGCTCCACACAGCAGGGAGGATGAAAGGTTGGATAGAATAAAAAATGAGACTTTGAAGCAAAGCTTTAACACAGAATCAATACTAAGCCCCATTTTCAGTTGCAATCTTTTTTTTTATTCAATCATGCCTTCCAAATAAACTCAAACCACACTGGATTTTAGGTGTTCATATGGAACAAGCTTGATTGACAGGTCAACATGTACTGAGATTAGATAATAGTGTGACATATCGCTGTCAATGAAAATACAGAGAATAATCAGTGTCTACGAAGGTGAAGTTAGTAGTCAACAGCCTAAAACTAGCAACAGTCTGAACCAACTGGTGAAGTCTATTCGTCACTGTACCACAGAGAAACACTTGCATGAGACTGGAGAGAGAGAGAGAGAGAGAGAGAGAGAGAGAGGGTGAGTGTGGGCTGCTGTGGCTCCTTGATGTGGGAGGCAGATAGGGCCGTCTAGACGCCTCTTTGAGGAGAAGCGTGATAGCGATTGCGTAAGGACGAGAAAGGCGGATCTGTTCCCTGGGTGGGTTCGTGGGGAGCTAGCTGTGTGAGAGCAGACCTTTGCAAAGGCTGCTGCCTTCAAACCAAAGCTATGGACAAAGATTTTAAAGGGCTGAGCCTGAGGGGACATCCTCCCTGAACGGAATGCAACCCCATCTTTAAATGTTATGCTATGAACCAAAGTAGTTGGATGCACCAAAAGCCCATGCAGGTGTGTTGTTGTATGAACATTCATGCACTGAATGTACATGTTTGCAGAATATCTATAAAATACCATATCTATAGCAGAAATGTAATTAAAGTATACATGTTTGATGTACAGTACATGTGTGTCTACTCAAGGTAACAGGGTGCATGTAACAGCATGTTATTTCAACAACACATTAAATGTTAAGCATCAGGTCCAACTCTGATGGAAGCTGCAGGGGAGGAGAAGCTTGTGTTTTCTTTTGGTGAATTCCCCAAGGAGAGTGAGGATCAATGTTGTTCATCAGAAGTCATGTCTCCGTTCGTTTAGAATGGGTGATCAAAGGCAGTGCATCCGGTCCCAGGGGTTTAATCAGTTGTTTTTGGGAGAGTTGCATCGGCACCCATGATTAAAGGGAGAGAGCATCATTTTGAATATTTCACACTTCCAAGCTGTTCCACCTTGTACCAAAGAAGCTTTTAATAGCTTCTTTGGTACAAACTGAACAAAAATGTGCCGAAGATCTGATGGCACTTCAGAACTCAGAGGATTTTGTATTTGTTGTTTTCCCCACTATGACTCAGCTGTGCGTTCAGCTGGTTGTCAGTATATCTGCACTACACACTGCACAGCACACACACAACTTTCAGTTACGTCTGAAGTCAACTTACAGCCCAGAGCTGTTTACATTTACAGTACAGTATTTTATTTATTTTTTTAAATCAAAGCTGGATTTAACCAGTGTCATTGTCTTCCATGTCATACAAGAAGAAATGCAGGTCAAGGTTGAAAATAAGCTGTATGTTATGGTATTTCACCCATCCTTACCCTGGATGACTACACAGCCTGATAACCTGACTATAAAGACATGTATTGTAGATGAATACACAGCCTGATAACCTGACAATAAGGACATGTATTGTAGATGACTACACAGCCTGATAACCTGACTATAAGGACATGTATTGTAGTTTGGCTGTAGTTTGACACTGAAGACATGATGACATATTCTATCCAGTGTAAGTACATTAGCTTACTGTAAATACATATGAGGCACAGTTTGCCTCCATCTGCATACATGGCTCACAAGCATCTATGTGACTGACTGTGGTGGAGAGGGTGTGTGTGTGTGTGTGTGTGTGTGTAGGCAGGGGGTGGTACGTCTCCGTATCTTAGGATGGCAGTGGGGCAGGCTCGGCCCCGGCTGAGGGGACACATGGGGAGATGGCTCCTCTCCAGCTGCTGAGAGCCCCCCAGGGCAGCGACCCTCAGAGCCATCGGTCCCCAGCCAGCATCCAACATCCCCACACACGTCACGCATGCTGCTGCTCACTGCATTTTGCTCCTGCATTTTGTTTGTACAAAAGAAAAGAAAAGAAAGCTAATCAAAATGTATACAACATGGTTTAAAGCTCACTGTGGATATTTTGTCAAAGTAATCACGAGTTGCATTGATCTCATTGATAGTGCACACATAAGGCCATTACCAACCCAATTTCGTGTTTTTTTTTCATGAGCCTCCCAGACGTCCTCATTCATGCACGATTCAATAGTATTGTTTCTATATCTCCACTGTCTCTGATTAAGCCAGAACAATATATCCACACGAGAGCTCCAGCCTCTCACCCCTCTCTGCACCGACTGGAGCTGCCCCAGTGAGGCCATGCAGCCGCATGGCTCAGGTTGCTCCGGGTGGAAGCAGGTGGCCCTGCTGGTGTCGTCCCCGGAGGCAGGAAGGAAGTAAATAATACATCAATCACACCGGCGCCATCTTGTCTTCCACATGTCAGGAGACATTAACACTCACCTCTCGCCGTCTGGCAAAAATGAATAAATCAAGCAGGAGTTTTGACTCTCCCTTTTTTATTAAATATGATCCAAGACGCAGGTGCCAGTGATACTGTAGTCCCTTATCGTTACTCCAGAATACAGCCCAGACACAGAGAGATAATGCTTATTTCTGCCAAGGGTCAGATAAGCTTTTGTCAAGTCATCCCTTACAAAAATAATTATAGTTTTACTGCAGCTTTTTCGAAGTACAGTGTTATACTAGAGTACAGTGCAGTACAGTAATAGTTTCATGTCCAAAATACTACATTTCTGTACAGTACTATGCAGTACAATGCCATTGTTTTGTGTCCAAAATACAGCATTTCCAATATTTTCTCCAAAACTGCAGTTTTGATGCTCAGATACTCTTTTGTAAGGGATGTATGTAAACAAGTAATAGTTCTAGACAAAACATGATTTGTTCAGAACACAAAAGTCATGTTTTAGACAAAACAAAAGCAAACTGTACAAAATCTCCTGTCCTCAGATGTCCTCAAAGTCTCAGGGGTGAGTTTTACTGTTTCACAGCTGATCTGTTCAAAGTGAAGCAAACGACTCGAGGCAAACGCAGTGGCAGGACAGATGCATACTGTCGCTTGAGATGCTCAGCGGTCAACTGCTGACCATCTGCACTCTTGGATGCCCACAGAGTCTCCTGCGCTCTGGGTAAGACATTCATCTTCTGCCTCGGAGAGAGAGAAATGCTCAGGGTGGATACATTTGGACTCTGAATTTAGTATCAGTAGTAGCACTTGTGATCTGCTGTGTCATATTTCATTTGTAACAGTAGATGGCAGTGTTGTCAATGTAAACCAGAGAGAGATTGGCCAACTCAAATCATGGGTGCCATGTTGGAGACCAACATCAGATGACTCTACAGCATAACCCGATGGGGTGAATATGCCAAGGCCAACAAGAATGGTATACATTAATGATGGTATTACTATATTTCTCCTATGTAATTTATTATCATATGTCGAACATAGAAATTGACATTTAGCTCACACAATATTGAGTAATTATTTGCCCTCCAGTTTGTTCTTTTGACCTTCTGCTCCCATATTCTTCTCCTTTTTGGGTCACAGGGGAACTTGTACAATTGTTTCCCGCTTCCCATCTTGCACTCAGCCAAATGCGCAGCAGTTGGCCATTTTTTTTTATTTTTTTATTATTTTTTTTTATTTATAAATAGTTATATTTTTTCACTATTCACTGCACTATGTCAGTGGAGATCTGATGAATGTTGGCGTCTAACATGGTGTCCACCATCCACGTGACCGCCTTGGAACCTTGGATCGCATAACGGGATAGCTCAGACCATTTGATTCCCTAGATGGCCACGGTGTCTCTATACAGTATGACTCTGATGTAAACATTAGGCACAGAGAGTAGCAGTGCAGACAGGGGAGCCACTGGGGGGTGGGGAGGGGGGTGTTAGGATGATTCCAAGGGCCCAGCACTGAGAGGCCCCCAAATACTAAAAAAAATAGGGGCTCTGAATTATTGTCTGTCATAGGGCCCAAATTATCTAGCAGCGCCCCTGAGTGCAGAAGTGCTGTAGTGCAGCATTCAAGCAATGTGTTTGAGGAAGTGTGAAAGGTTACTTATCTAGGAATTCACTGACCTCCAACCAGCTGTTGTTGACATTCTGAAAATAGGAATAATTGATCATACTATAAGGGAAGTTCTTGAATTTAACCATAAATATATCAACCAGTTTCATATTCATTTACTGGCAGGGATGGATTACTACACGGGCCTACCGGGCCCAGGCCCAGGGGCCCAAGCCTTTGCATGGAGTCATGGCCTCAATATCAACAAATCAGGATGTAGGCTATGAATCTGATTGAATTTAGTATTGGCCATCCCCAAAATGTACCAGAATACAGGAAATCACATCAAACAAATTAAAAAAAATCCTGGGGAGGACCCCCAACCCCCCCCTCCCACATATACGACAATAAGTGGGGGGCCCTTAATACATCTGGGCCCAGGGGCCCGAAAGTTCATAATCCGCCCATGTTTACTGGGACATAACCATGGTGGCTCAACATTACCAGGAAGGTCAGGACACAATGTTGGTATTTCTACCCTGCATAATGACAATAAAGTTGAATAATCTAATCTAATCTAATCTAATAAAAACAAATTGCATTATTAGCTTTATTTCCCCAGTGCAACGGCAGGGTTTCATACTAATCATGCTTTTAGTCCTTCATGTTCTATTTCTGACTCAGACATACCATCTCCCTTGTGTACACATCCCATATTTCACAATCCCAATTACTTGTGAGATCATTTTGCATCATTCATGTCAATATATGTGCCTTTTCTATTACTGTATACAATCTCAAGGTAGCGATTAGAAGGTAAAAGACCATAAATAGTCTAGTTTCTCGGGGCTGATGGGGCCATTTTACGGCGATGACATTTACAGACACATCCAGCAGAGGGAGACCATGTACAGCATACACACACACACACACACACACACACACCCACACACACACACACACACACACACACAAAACACAGATCATTTTGCCAAACACAGGAGTTTTTCTTTACTTTCTTGTCAACAGAATTTATGACACATAGACAATGTCATGAAATCAACTGTAAAAGTACAAAGACATTGACTGCATTGCTATTTCCTGACAGGTAGATCATCTAGATAATCTCGTAAATCTCAATTACAACATTATGCAAAAGCTCACATTCTGTTTATGCAAAAAGGCAAAGGCTATCACGACAGTAAGGTTATGTCGACTGATGTCAGTTTACTACTTTGTCCACATATAATGGTTACAATTTATACACCCATACAATTGAACAGCCTATATAAAAGATTCTTAAGATATACATTTTCTGATTCAACATATACAGTAACATTGTAAAAATGAAGACATAACACCTCCAAAGGAAAGTTTTTCAAGATCTAGACAACATTAAAAATGGCAATGTTCACAACATAAACATTATTAGAAATTATCAATATTTGTCCATAAACTGAGTTGACTTCTATCTGCATGCTAGTAGTCTAACAAATGATTTAGCACAGCATTCTCTGACATGGAAATGTGTGCATTGATCCTGACTTAACTTCACTTTCAAAACAAGAGAAACTTTTGATTTAAAAATCTATATTTGAAATACAGATTTGTAACAATGTATATCCACCTTTCACACAACTATAGTTGTTTTACTGCATATCAGAAAAAAAGTCAAATAAAAAGTCAAAATGAAGATGGGAACTTGTTTAGAAAATGATTTTGACTATATAATATACATCTTATACATCTTATTATTATAATAGTGTTCTGGATATAGTCTAGAAAAGGATATTTTGGAATGTCAATTGTACATTGTACTAACAAGTCCTTGTATTATTATCTTACACACACACAGTCTCATCGCAAGCTACACGTGCCACAAATGTAGCTTTACATTCTGAAAAGTATCGCTGCTATTAGAGTCAACTTTTAAACCAGGGGACTGAAGTATCTGATTCTGAATGCACAGAACAAAATAAATATCTCTACATTGCAATCAAATATCTGTTACAGAATAGTGAAACCAAGAACCGAGAGTGTGACAAAACTATACAAATTAGCCAACAGAAAATAAAATAAACAATCTATGCATTGATGGTAAAGTGCTAAAAAGAATGAGAAACTGTACAATAATCACACGAGTGACAAGTACAGAGTATAAAAAATCACTTCTAAACTCATCATTGGCTAAGTAATGATAACAGAAATAAGCAACGGTGAGCAACAACCAAATATATTCACATCCAACGTCTGTTTATTCATCAATAAATATAATCTTTCTTCATCCAATATATCTGTACACAGAATACTATGTTAGTACAAAATAGTTTCAATGTGCTGTGGACTCCTCCTCTTAAAGTGCCTTAAGGAAAACTCTAAGGAAATA
>NW_027468564.1:52558518-52566018 GCF_046254945.1 Alosa pseudoharengus
AGAGAGGGAGAGAGGGAGGGAGGGAGAGAGAGAGGGAGAGAGAGAGAGAGAGAGAGAGAGAGAGGGAAAGGGAGAGAGAGATAGAGAGAGAGAATTAGAGGGCTGTTGACAGAATGACACTGAACCTGTCAGATGTTCCTTTGTCACCTTGTTTTGTTTCGCTGTATTGTATTGTTTGCTAGACCGCAGTGAGCTGTGGGGCACCGTGCATCGCAGCGGGCATGTTGGTAGAGGCATCTACCCGGCACACTGTTAACTGCACTGTGCAGCGAGCATGACTTTTCTTAAATTAGCACGGCACCTCAGCTCTGCCAAACTGGCATGATGATTCAAATGGAAATAGAGAAATGCGGGAAACAAAGGATAAACGAAATATAAACACATACAAATACAATGCAAAAGTTATCTTCAGCTTTAAGTGTGAGATACCTGAGAGGATGAAGAAGATGCCGGAGACGAAGGCCAGGATGGTGCGGTGAGGGCGGATGTGCCCGATGTTGCTCAGGACGAAGCCAATGAACATGAAGAAGAGACTGACCAGAGGGAAAGGCGTGGCTGAGCGGATCATTTCTAATAAGCAGGAACACAGATAGAGGAAAAACACAGAAGAAAGGGGTTCATTATCTGACTTGCAATGGAAAAACACTAATTCACCAATACAACAATAAACACCAACAAATACCAACACTTCAATATTAGTAATTTACAAATATATTTCTAAAAACATTTCTTCTATGGTTGTCTAACAGTTCTACTAGGGCTGTCTAAGGCAAGGTAAACTTCCATGGCCACATTAACAAACATCTACAGTATAGGCAACCAGAGTATATACAACCAGGTTTCTATATATATGGGTCTCCAGAGACGATTCATGGCCATGCAGTATGCAGGATCAGCTGACCCCTGCATGCCCTTTGACAGTGAGGGGTTAAATGTACTGGAATGGATGGGCCGGGTGGGAACACAAGACCAAAGGTCTCATTGGATATCAATGACCCCATGGATTGGAGCGCACAGGAAATCCATTCCAGCGCCCTGTTGCTATCTGACGTCAACCCGACCCACCAAGTCTCCACTGCCCACACAGAGTAGAGGCTGGATGGCCTGATGTCAAGCTCCAGAGCACAAAAAAAACCATGACAAATGTGCTGCGTGACAACCTCCGCAGTTGGCCTTGTGAACTCTTGACTGATTGACAAGTGGTCAAGTTCATGTCACACACTGAGGCATGGGCAGCTATGGTCAGAGTGACACGTCGGTGTGGTTTAATGATGATGTCTCCCTCCGATGTAATGGTGATTCTGTGAGCTTCCAGAAACTCCTTACAGGGGCGCAGTGGAAACAGAGGGAACAGGGCAGTCATCACATGTGCTGTTCTGAACTCTTTCTTCATCCAATGAATTTATACACTCTTTATGTAAATGCCCTGGAGCAAAAACTCCGAGCTGAAACCTGTTCCTGGTGAACTTGCAGGGTACTTGCATCTCTGTTCTCTGTGAGTATGAAGCACTATCAACTTGCAGTGCATGTGACAGTCTAGTGCACACACTCACTCTACTCTAAGTGCTAAGAATACAAAATCACTATGCATGTGTACACACACCACTGGCAACACATTGTTCATGTGTGCTTATTCTCCCAGAGACAGACACACACACAGAGTCTCACTGGCCAATGTGTGGTGTGAGCAGAGAACGGCTTTGATGAGAAACTCTATTTGACGGCTGACTGGTTGTTCTTCTACAGCTCTTTGCCTCTCAGAGTTCCCGAGCTGGGAAACGATTCTGACACAGAGAGAGGTGGGGAAGGCATTTATATATCTGCTCTGCGTGACTCGCTCTTTTTGGACACCGACCAGATGGCTGCGGACAAGCCTCGTCTGACGGGAGCGCCCCAAAGGACCATGGGAAGTGTGTGAGAACTCCATCCTCCACCCTCTGTGCATCTTTAAAAACGCCTATTAAAAGAGAGGACGTGTTTGATGCTGGGGCCAAGATGAGGTCAGCATGTGTGAATTATGAAACAGACACCAACACTTCTAGCGTGAGTTTCATACTCAATTACTGTCTGAATTACTGACTTTTCTTATCAAACTGTCTTCTGTCTAATTTCATATGGACATTAAATGAGAGTTCACCGTAAGCACCACTTAAGCTTGTTCAGTCATAGGAGTTGGATGACGGATCCCAAAAATGTCAGTATTGTCATATCTTATATACATATTTGTATAGTAGCCCATACATATTATATGTACATTTAGAGCATAATAATATTATCTTGATATCCTTTATGCTTTGTATAGTACAGATAACCACATACTTTGGGCCTTATATATTCTAAAATAGGCAAAACACTAATGTCATTCACATTTGCACTACACATTCGATTACAGTACATGAAGTCATGGACTAAATCTCCTTCTGAATCTGAAGCTTGTGTCTGCACTGGAGCCCTGGGCACTGAGACTACAGCCTCAGGCTCTTATGTCTGTCGCCATGGCATGGGAACTGCACTTCTGCTCTTTTTCTAATCTGATTTACTCTGCACACATCAGAAGAAACCTGAAACACATGAGGATAAAACACTTCAGAGGAGAAAACGCTTCAGAGGAGAAAACGCTTCCCTATGACCCCTGCCTTTCCCCTATGATCCCTAAGTCCTTTTCAGTCCCAACTGGTAGTTCTGGGTAATGTAGGCAGGAGACTTGAGAGTTGAGAGCAGGACTCTGGTTCATTCTCAGGTACTGTGTGGTCAGAGGAAGTCCAGGTGAAGTCCAGGTGATTGGTCTGGGAATGGCAGGTAGATAATGGATCGATGTGGGCCTCAATCACCACTATTTCCACTGCAAAGACTTCAAAGATTCCTGCCACTCCGTAGACCAGAGCTGAGCATTAAAGGGATGCCATTTTGGCAGAGCATGAAAACAATGTGTTGTAAGGATACTCAGGTAACATCCAGATAGAGCTGGCCACCACAATACTCAAACATCATACAAACTCAGGTTGCATGTACTCTATTTAAATCTTCATTTCATTTAGTTCATTTTACAAATGTATCAAATCCATCAGAATAATTTTATTTTAATTTTGTTTAGCCACTTTCTTTTTAATTGATTTCATTTCAATTTGATACCACCCTAGAAAATGAAAACATCATTGTTGGAGTGTAATATGCGCTATTCTACAGAAAAGTAACAGGAAGTGAGCAGAGAGCATGGTCACTCACTCAGCACACTGACGGTGGACTCTGAGGTCATCTGGACATTGGTGGGCATGACGTACTCGATGGTGAAGCAGCGGCCCTTCTCCTCCCCTGGGGAAACACCAGAGACAACAACACCGGCCATCAGGGGAGAGGCACCAGGGCAAAACCAGCAGTCGTTACATTACAACGTCATTAGTAAGAAAGGGAAAGGGGTATCAGGAAAAAAGGGAGATAAATCTTGGGGTTAGATCAAGTGGTTTGATCAAGAGTTTGTTAGTCATTCAAATAAAACTGTAGAAGTGAAAGAACACATGTAATGAGTCAGAACATTGTTGTGAAAAAACAACTCAAAATGCACAAACAGGGAGTCATAATGCTGGAGTTAGGAACTCAAAATGCACACACAGAGAGTCATAATGCTGGAGTTAGGAATTCAAAATGCACACACACAGAGTCATAATGCTGGAGTTAGGAACTCAAAATGCACACACAGGGAGTCATAATGCTGGAGTTAGGAACTCAAAATGCACACACAGAGAGTCATAATGCTGGAGTTAGGAATTCAAAATGCACACACACAGGGAGCCATAATGCTGGAGTTAAGAACTCAAAATGCACACACACAGGGAGTAATAATGGAGTTAGGAATCAACTGAGAGAAAGTGGAATAGAACATTATGTCCAATATTCCAATATGTGGTTTAATGTTCTGCATTATACCCAATATTCCAATATGTGGTTTAATGTTCTGCATTTCTCATTAGTGGGTCACTTTGATACTAAAAGTATGATTCTAGGTAATGACTGTATGATATCTGTACTGTCCCTGTGTATATCTGTGTGTGACTGTATTTAGACATAAGCAGGAATATTATGACTTTGCAGTATTTCACTGTTCTGCATGGCTGCGTCAGTAGCTATCTGCTCCGGATTACCAGGTTGCCACTAATCAAAGTCTGATTCAGTGTAGTCCACGTGAGGTGGGATGACCAACGCCATCTCCCGTCAGCCTGGAAGGATACTTAAACCCTAACTATTTCCTTGTCTAGTTAGAGCAGCTGATGGATCTTTAGGTGAAGTCATGCTGTCTCTCCCTTGATGCGCATAATTGTAAATAAAACTCTGTTTCTGATTTTTCATACTATTGGTCTGACTGGGTCTCTATTAAATCTATGGTATCAAAATTACCATCACAACAAAGACGACTGAGTAGGCTATTACAGTCAACTCATCATGGAGCTTGTCACTATGGAAATAGGCCCAGACAGGCACCTGTCTATGCCATGAACAGAATACTACACTGCAACAGACAGAGTCAAAAGACTGAGGGAGTTTTTTGCAAGTTTTGAATAAAAGGGAAGTGAATGGCTCTCTGCTGACTTCCCCGTCTTTGCCTTGTCACCCCCTTTATATTTGTCAGTAAATAAGTACATGTACACAGCTGGTGGAACATGGCGCGATGAAGACGGAGGCTGAAGACTAAGCAGCGCTCGGTGAGTCACTGTTGCAGTGGAACAAGCCCGCTTCCCTCACCAGTGTCATTTCTCCTCATTTCCTGTGGCACTTACAGCGTAGGGACCCAATGCATTATTCAAAAAAAGCCCAATAAGGCAGCACAATTTCCGCATGATGGGAGATTGTGTGTTTTTTTCCCCTGTAAATGCATCCTGCAGCCTAGTCTATACCTAACGCCGTATTACAACCACCCTCGCTCCATCTATCCTCCTCACTATGCCTCTAAGATTATATGAAACCCCGAAACCCTCCTTATTTCACCCACTGCCTCTTTTCTTAAATCTCTCTCTTCCTCTCAGTCTCTCTGTGTCTCACACTTTCTCAGGCGACCCCCCTGCCTCTCCACCCCTCCGTGTCTCCCTATGGCCACAATGGAGAAGAGCAGTGGGGTACGGTAACCTTACTGGCCCTGGACTCATTGCGATGTTGCACATCATCAGTTTAACAGGTGGGCAAACATCACCAGGTGTTCCAGGAAGCCACAGGCCCACACTGAGCATGCTAATCAAGTCTGGGCTTGGCCCTAATCCACTTCACTGCCTCCTACTCCACCAGCCAGAGTCATCAGGGAGCCTGCCACTGAGGAGGAGATAATTGAGACCTTATCTCACAGCAATTACACACGGACATAAAGACCCACTGAAATCCCCATTCAGCGCTAAACAATCCAGCCTCTGATTAAACTCGGAGCCGCCACAAAGGCAGTGTCAAAAAGCTGACGCTTCTGGGCCATCCGTACGCACTCGTTGCGCGGCGGCCATTACGAGAAGGCGTGCGTGTGTGAATCAAGACGATCAATCACACTCATACTTTATTTATTCTTGGTGCTCGGGTGAGAATGTTTGTTTATCAGTTAGAGAAAGCTTGCGAATGAGACAAGGCAGAAAAAAATAAATTGTAATGGAAAAAACAGCTTCATAAAGAGTCATAAACTAAAATTATGCCCAGATTTGACAAAATGGATTTTTAATGCAGCTGCCTGACAACTATTGCCATGGCAGTGGCAGTAGGCTACCGTGGAAATGGATCGACGAAACGGGGAATTAAATTAGGCTCTGTCTGCTACTTTCAAATGTGATAATGTGCAGATGCAGCTCAGCGCGGCAATGTTTCAGAGCAAGGGAGAGAGAGAG
This sequence comes from Alosa pseudoharengus, assembly GCF_046254945.1. NCBI lineage: Eukaryota > Metazoa > Chordata > Actinopteri > Clupeiformes > Clupeidae > Alosa > Alosa pseudoharengus. The sequence continues at coordinate 52,564,371 of NW_027468564.1, forward strand.
GGAGAGAGTGACAGAGAGACAGAGAGAGAAAGAGAAAGAGAAAGAGAAAGAGAAAGAGAAAGAGAAAGAGAAAGAGAAAGAGAAAGAGAAAGAGAAAGAGAAAGAGAAAGAAAGAAAGCGCGAGAGAGAAATTTCTGGCGGGAAAGGGAGCAAAGACTATTCTGCTGAATGCCATGTTTCAGTGTGCACAGTGAGCTGCATCCAGGAGTGGGAGATGCTTTGGCACTGCATATGTGCTATGACTGTTTTGTGATCATAACATCACCCCTGCTGACACAAGTATTGGACACTAACAAATGGAACTTTTCAGTTCACCTCAGACTCACTTTAAACACAAAGAGGAAAAGATGCACAAATCAGTAAATAAACACACACGGCCAAACCACATAAATACACACAGAGAGACATAAACACGCACACGCACACGCGCACACACAAACACACACACACACACTGAATCAATCGTGATGACCGAGCTGTAACCATTTCAACGCCTGTTCTATCACTGTGTACCATGGGCCCTGCTGGACCACTCTGCTCCGCCATGCAGAGGAGAAACAGTTTCTGGGTCAAACAGAGACTGTCCTCATGGTCCAGCCAACAACAGGGCCACTCAATAGCTTCAGCACATAGCCTCCCGATGCCATCTGGCCTTATATGGAGGTGACGCTAGCACAACTGACAGTTACGAAACGCCTGTGAGGATTGTCCCGTCACTTAGCATTGCTGGTTTTTCTCCCCCAAAAAAATGAGGACGCGTCTAAGGTCAGGTCAGCACAGCTGGGTTAACGCCGTGGGCGACGGTCTTGGAGGACGGGAGCTGGAAGGACACACACTGGCTGCGGCAGCCCATCTGCTCCGACACATGTGGGATGGGTCCATCTGATGTCTGGGTCTGCGGATGCGGCATTCATATGCAAAGGGTACCGACGTCTCTCTCAATCTCAATCAGATTTCATTTCCTGTGAGATCATATCCAGGAAATCAAACCAGCCTTGCTAGCTTGAATATGCATAGTGTCTTTAAGGGGGGGGGGGGGGGGGGGGGGGGCTTCAATAAAAAGGAAGGAACTTCCATAGTGTTTTTCGAAAGGAAAAACAAAATGGTGGAGCAGTGGTTAGTAAAACACAGGGAAAGGGCATACATTTGGTGTCCAGAACCCTGGGAGAGAAGAGAGAAAGATACCTGGTTTACTGGTGGGAAATTCTCGCTCGGCAGCAGATGTCTCTGAGAGAGGAGAGGAAGGGAAAGTTAGTGCCAACTAATGGAGCTTCCCCTTGGGTCTCAGAGCTAGTATGGTATCTCAGGATTGCCATCAACGCCACAGTCATTATCATCAACATCACAATACCACCACTATTATCACTATCCGCATCATAATAATCAGTCACCATCATTAAAAAAAACATTAGTAAGACAGCCAGGCAGTGTTATGTACAAGTCAGTTCATAACTGCAAAGTGTTCAGAGGTCATTTGTTGCCTGTAGAGCCAACCATGCTGCTTCATGCTAACCAAAGCTAAAGTCTGGATAGGCAATGTGTACACAAAAGGAATAACAGAGAGTGCAGTTGCTTAAGGACAGTCCGGCGCAGGACAGAGTAGGTGGCTGCAAAACAAGATTGGTGTCCAGACAGCAAGTCAACAAGT
>NW_027468564.1:52568518-52638518 GCF_046254945.1 Alosa pseudoharengus
CAAAAAGACGATGTCTTTTTCAAAGGCCCCATCGGAGACACCTTGAAATGCTAATAGGGCCGGACTGTGTGTAATGAGACCTGGATGGTGGGAGGCATAATAGCTTGGTATAATCAATTAAAAACAGACAGATAGAGAAAGAGGAAGGCTCATTCCAGCAACCACTGCTGGCAAATCATCTGCCTATAAGAGAGATGGAGATAGATCCTTCCTATTGTACACTGTAATAATACACACATTTTTTTCATGAATCATGAAGAACATATTTCTTTATGGTTTGTAGAAAAGTGGCTCAGAAGCTGACTTTGGAAAAGTTCTGCAATCAGGCAATGTTTCCTTTCTGTTCTTTAGACAAGGTTTTTAGACAAAACATGGCACCAGGAAAATGGTCTCCCTGGAGCAGCTATGCAGCATGAAGAGAATAATGGTCTACGTCTAAGAGATCGCTGAAGGCTTGCACTTTATGTGCCACATTTTCAGCACTGCATATTTGTTGCAAAGAAACAGAGAAAACAGTTTTCAAGGAAAAATATACTCCATAAAAAGGAGGGGGAAATGGTGTAGCATGTCGTGCAATAAGCCTTTATATTTGCTGAAACTTGGTACATGCCTACATATCTTAAAGAATGTAATGGATCAGTGTTTAAGCAATGGTAGAATGCTAACCACCACATTCATAGACTGAGCTCTACTCTGCTGAGAGGAGTACCTGATGCTTTGACTAAAGAATTTTCTTTACCAATGACGTGATTGGCAAAGATGTGATTAAACTAGGAACCAAGCATCCCTAAAAAACGTACACTACAATATCAGCCCACACCACAGTGCAAGCCCTAACATTCAGACCTATTTATTCGAAGGTCATTTGTTTAGCCACTTGTGTTTTTTTTGCTCCAATTCTTAGCATGATTCTCCTCTGTGTTGTTTGTATGCCGATGTGAATGAACTGTCCACATGTAAACATGAAAACAGCATCACTCTCATTTGCCTACATGAGAGTCATTTTTATTTCTCAGGAGCTTTGCAACTATGCGCTTCACTGTCTTCATATTGCCACAGGCAATTCAGTGACAGGCACAAAAACACACAAGCACACACACACAAACACACACACACTCCATTTAGTAACACAGTGGAGTGAATCCATCTTGAAAAATTTGCCGTCAGAGGACATGATGTGTGTGAATATTCTGACTTAACATTTGCACACACTTTCATTTTCTTTCACCAAAATGGGAACACCTTAGGCGGTGTTTACACATAGCCGGGTATCTGGAAAAACGCTTCATCCACACAAACATGCTGTTTTGGGTCACTGAAAATTATTATTTCTGAAACTCTGGCCGAAGTGGAGATTAGGGAAAACTCCATTTTCGTGTTTGCGTGTGTACAGGGGGAAAGAAAGTTTTTGGGTTGAGAGTTGAGACATAACGTTTTCCCTTTTCTTTAAAATGTTCTCTAGTCTCCGAATGGCCGATATCCCCATCTGTTTGACTGATATGTTTCTGAAAGCCTTCAACAGCTGTTTTTTGGTATCTATGTGGACGGAATTATTTTCAGGCCAGAGTATTACCAAAGATTGTCTAGTTAGCTTTATCAACCGTCTCTGGTATTACTGTGCTGAGGATGTATAATTAGAGTGTGTGTGTATGTATGTTTGTGTGTGTGTGTGTGTGTGTGTGTGTGTGTGTGTGTGTGTGTGTGTGTGTGTGTGTGTGAGAGAGAGAGAGATATTCCCAGTGTGAGAGGGCTGATGATGCATGCAAAGCTCCATGGCTTCATGGAGAGCCAACAGCCAGCCAAAGCGTATGTCTGCTCACGTGACCATGGCTGCTTATATGAGCAGCATACATTACCACTGCATAGCTAAGCTCCTTCATGATTTTTCTGCTCCATGAAGTCTGATGTCTAAAACCCAGTTCTGTGTCATATGTTGCTCGGCAAACCAGTAGCTTCTTCCTTTTGTATTTCACAATAACAAATAATACAGCAAAATTGCTTGAAAATATCACCTATTACAACAAGCAAGGGGAAAAAAAACAAACCTTCAGACCCCAACCCACACAAACACTGTCACCAAAAACTGAACTGTATTTTCCAAAGTGTTTGCAAATGTTTACAACTAATACCCACCAGCCTGTCCTAAAACAAGTCAGCTGAGATATTTGATGTGGGGAACTGTGAAGCAAATATGGTGCTATGGTGCCCGTATCGCTCCTCTCTCTGTGTGTGTTTACATAATGGTTTCCAGGGCTTGGCTGGTGGGTTTGACATTCATTGATATTTACCCAGTGTCATTCAGCACTCTGAAATCACGTACACTCACAGACACCGGAGACACTTGTGTGACCAGTGAATCCACAAACAATTACCTCTTCGGATAGATGGTCTCCAATTTTACATAAGTAGTATGCACCATTTTTGGTAGTGTCAACAGTGGCAACAATACCCTCTCTCTCTCCACTAGTCTCTCTCTCCTCTCTGTATCTCCTTCTCTCTCTCCCCTCTTTCTCACCCTCTCTCTCTCTCTTTCTTGCTCCCTACCTCTTTTCAGGTGCTAATATGCCTTTCTCCCAGGGTGGAGTTTTTTCGCTGCTCTCGGTGTCGGCAGACTGCACCTTTCAGCCTCTAATTGGCAGCGCTTCGTGCCACCACCATCACCAGCAGCAGCAGCAGCACACATCCCATCTATTTCCATCACACACACACACACCACACACACACACACACACACACACACACACACACACAGGGAAGCCATCATCAGACAGAGTTAAAGAGCGGCAGAGAGGTGGATGAGAAAGAGAGGGAGAGAGGAGGAGAGAAAGAGAGATGGGGGAGAAAGAGAGAGGGGGTGAGAAAAAGAGAGGGAGAGAGGAAGAGAGAAAGAGAGGGGGGAGGGAGAGAGAGGGGGTGAGAAAAAGAGAGGGAGAGAGGAAGAGAGAAAGAGAGGGGGGAGGGAGAGAGGAGGAGAGAAAGACAGAGGGGGGAGAAAGAGAGAGAGATAAAAAGGAGAAATTGGAGCATGAGATCTTTTCACGGGGAGATTTCTTGCTTACGTGCGGGGAAGTGAGTGTGAAAGAAACAGCTGGAAAGTGTTAGACAGGACGCTTGCGCCGTGAGGAGAAAAGCGGAGTCTCATCCTCCATCTGTCTACGTCTCACTCACACCTGGGCTCCTGTGCAATCAGAGAGGGATAACTGCTCTGATTAAGGAGCTGTGTGTGTGTGTGTGTGTGTGTGTGTGTGTGTGTGTGTGTGTGTGAGAGAGAGAGAGAGAGAGGTGTGAGAGAGAGAGCGAGAGAGAGAGAGAGAGAGAGAGATAGAGAGAGAGGTGTGAGAGAGAGAGAGAGAGAGCGAGAGAGAGCGAGAGAGAGAGAGAGAGAGAGAGAGAGAGAGAGAGCGAGAGAGAGAGAGAGAGTATAGACTGAGTGGAGAGAGAGATATATCTGCATGCATAATTGACTGTTAGTGGGGTGTTCCTCTTCTTCTTCTCTGAACAAGTTATACTAATGTGTTTTTGTTTGTGCTTCTGGGCATGTGTGTGCCATGTGGTGTGTGTGTGTGTGTGTGTGTGTGTGTGTGTGTGTGTGTGTGTGTGTGTGTGTGTGTGTGTGTGTGTGTGTGTGTGTGTGTGCGCACGCCACAGACTGAATAATGCTTGGCAGCCAAGGCGGAGGAGGATAAAAGAACAAATCTGGAAGGAAACTCAGGGAGTGAGAGAAAGAGAAAGAAAGAGAGAGAGAAAGAGACAGAGCGAGAAAGAGAGAGAGTGAGAGAAAGAGAGACAGGGAGAAAGGCAGCAGGAAGAGATAGAGGGAGCAGGGAGAGATAGAGGGAGCAGGAAGAGATAGAGGGAGCAGGAGGAAGAGATAGAGGGAGCAGGAGGAAGAGATAGAGGGAGCAGGGAGAGATAGAGGGAGCAGGAAGAGATAGAGGGAGCAGGAGGAAGAGATAGAGGGAGCAGGGAGAGATAGAGGGAGCAGGAGGAAGAGATAGAGGGAGCAGGAGGAAGAGATAGAGGGAGCAGGAGGAAGAGATAGAGGGAGCAGGAGGAAGAGATAGAGGGAGCAGGGAGAGATAGAGGGAGCAGGAGGAAGAGATAGAGGGAGCAGGAGGAAGAGATAGAGGGAGCAGGAGGAAGAGATAGAGGGAGCAGGAGGAAGAGATAGAGGGAGCAGGGAGATAGAGGATGAGAAAAAGACAGCGAGTGCCACAGCCAATGGCTGCCCTTGTCACTGTCCACACCATGCTGTCTGGAGCCAGAGGGAGCAGTGTGGCCCATCACTACATGCTGCACTGAATTAGCTTCTTCCTCCATCTCCACCTCCTCCTCCACCTCCTCCTCCTCCACCTCCTCCTCCACCTCCTCCATCTCCACCACCACCTCCTCCACCTCCTCCTCCTCCTCCTCCACCTCCTCCTCCTCCTCCTCCTCCTCCATCTCCACCTCCTCCTCCTCCTTCTCCTTCTCCCTGGGCCTGATGGCATCACATCCCCTCTGAGGCTCTGCTCATGGGAGGCTTTTGAGGAAGGCTCGACAGGAGTCTACATCTGAATAGGAATAATGAAGACAGAGGAGGCAATGGGAAAAACACACACACACACACACACACACACACACACACACACACACATACACGCACACACACACACACACACTCACACACACGCACACACCTGACACATTAGATCAGTTCTAACCAAGACTACAGGCGCTGGTCTGTAACAGGTGTGAGATTTTGGGGAAAGTTTTGGGGGCAGTGTTTATGTGTGACTTGAGGGTGGTCAGCCGAGAGAGAGGGGATCCGTTTTCCTCCGGTGTCTCTAGGCATCAGTGACAGAGCACGACTCCTGGTTTGTTTCGGCTGCGGCTGCTTTTAACGGCCTCCTCAAAACATTTCACATGAAGTCACGATCATCATCATTTACACAGATAGACTCCCTTTTTTTGGGGGGGGGGGGGGGGGGGGGTTTGCGTAAATGCTATAAATGTTCAGCTGGCGTTTCCTGCGCTGGACATAATAGCTTATAATTGTGTTAATGTGGTAATGGGCTCTAATGATGGCAGCCGAGTGCGCCGTGCATGCAGATAGCAGCACCACAGCACACAAACAGACCCCGACCACGCATGGTGGCTCGCCACATTTCTCTTTAATCACAACCCAATTACGGTGCAGTTGTCTTCACTCATAGTCATCCTCATGCATCATAGGAGGACGTCCATTAGCAGGACGTCTGCATATATAATACAGCATGCTAAAAACGTTGGACACAGCAGTGTCCTCAAATCCTGTGTTTTCTTTCGCATTTCTTTTCAGTTACTAAGCAGTTATATAGTCGAGTAGTACTGTAGATGTGGATAATACCAAGAGCTTTTATAAAAAATAGAATAATTATTTCTGTGTGAGTATTTCTAGTGAGAAATAAATATTCTATTTTTATAAAATCTATCCTTTGATCATGTTTATAAAAAAAAATAAGTCTAGGTAAAGATTCATTAAATGAAATAGCTATTGGTTCAGGTTCAATGTTTTTTTTTTTTCTTCCTCAAAATGATAAATGTTAATTAAAAAGTTAATGTTGAAGTATGATTCGTGTGTGTACTTCCACAGCCTCAGAAAAGAAATAGAGGAAAAAGCAACCATCTCTTTGTCTCTCGCTCTCAAGGGAGGGAGAAATGAGAGTGGAGGAGATGAGAAGTGAGAGGATGAGCAGGCTGTGTCGTCTTTAATGGACCTCTGCATCACCCTTCCCCAGGCTATCAGCACGGCATGTTTGTCCTCCCCGCAGGCTCAAGAGCTCATTTCCAACAACAACACACCCAGACCGAAGTGGGCCCTTGGCTAGGGTCTCTCACAGCCACCATTTTAGGCGAGGGAAATGGCATCTAAACTACCTGGCTGTGAGTGCCTTGCACAAATGCACACACAAGCACATACACAGTCACACACACACACCCACACACACACACACAGTCACACACACACACACACACAAGTGCGTGCGCACACCCACACACACACACACACACACACACACACACACACACACACACACACACACACACACACTAACACACACATGCACACACTCTGTCTGACTCACTCCACTCACATACTCCGTGGGGACCAGACTGCAGAGGTTCACCTCGGGACGGTTGCGGAGGCCCGGAGCCAGCTGTCGCTACGGTTTCCAAACACAACGCCTTGATTGTGTGAGGACCACAGTTCCCCCGAAAAGCAGGAGAAAGGGCAGATCTTTCAGGAGCAATTACAGTTCAACGGGAACTGCTGTCCCGCTGTGTTTTGAATAACACTAATATTCATATTTTAGGTTCAGCCAAGTGGCAGGATTAACAAATGACTTTGAAGTGGATACCAGGGGAATAAAACAAAACAACAGAGTGCATTTCACATTGACAAGAAAATACCGCAAAGATATCCATCTCTCAACTGTTTATAGATGTGGGAAAATGTCTCTCCTATACAAATTAAAGGCCTATATGATCATCCTTCCTTAGACATTATTGTTTTTTTTTAGCTCTTTATGACACACCACACAGATACAAACCAGGCACTCCATATACGGTATGTGACGATTAGGAAGGAAGCGTTAATCCCAACTGATTAACTCACAAACCAGTATAAGGCATAGAGACACATCAAACCCATGAATGACATTCAGAGTTGAGGAAAGTCACAGCTCATTCTCTGCTTCTTGAGATACCCCCGCCCCCAACACACATGCAGCACACACACATTCTCCTCACACATCGGCTCCGGTGACATTCTCATCCTACCTCTCCTACGTCTCCTCAAGAGCCAACTCATGGGTCGTGGTTGGAGAGAGGGGGCATCTGGACACAAAGCCTCTGCCAGATGCCAATCCTCAGCACCCCACAGGCTCTTGACTTCTGTCTGACCTCCCCACTTGCCCTTCGGCTGCTATTAGCTACAGAAGCGGTCTGCATTTGTGGCAGGAGCGATGGCCGATATGACCGTTCAGGATTATAGAAAAGAGGAAGGGAAAGGGAGGGTTGATTGATGATGTCTGATTCCTCAGTTAACAGGGATCTTTATCGGCTAGATCTCGCCACAGGCTCGTTTCAGCCGATACAAAAGGCCCCATTCAGTGTGTGGTGAATGGCAGTTCCTCCACTGTTGTGTCGGAATCATGGAAGAGATGAATGCACGCTGCATGCCATGAATAGGGGACATATTGTGGAGCGCTCATAATCCGGCTCGGATCACAATGGACACCACGACGGGGGAAATCTGACACATTTCCGCACTCCCGCACTGTGTGAATGGAACGCTATCCCAGAATCCACATGAGCCTACCAGACTGTGACTGGAATCCAGTGAGTGTCTGTCCTCTGCAGAGGATGCCAATGCAACACTAAACAAACATCAGTGCCAAATATTCAAACTCATAGAAAATGGGGGAAAAATATCCCCACTTTTAGACAAAGTGCTTTAAGAAAGAAGCAACAGTGAAGAAAACCAAGTGAAATCCTAAAAGAAACTTAATAAGTAAATGAAGAGGATTTAAATAAGTGAGCCACCATACTCCACCACAGCCGCTATAAAAACCCACCCTGAGACAGCACACACCCCCATAGGTGACATTTCCAGGCCCGTTAACGCGATCCGCTAACGCTTAGTGACACCACAAAGTCAGAGTGGCTCACGCATCAGCACTAAAGCTTGTCATCACAGACCTGGGTCTCAATCTGTGGCTCACCACTTGCATCCTCATATCTGACCAATCTTGAGCCTTCAACATGTTTGAAATGTCAAAGGTTTGCCGTCAAAACAGTGTGACAGCGTCAATAACGACTATTATGTATTGCCCTTTTCAAATAAATGACACATATCTGCACGAAGGATTAAGTAGCAGAGAATTCACAACAGCCACTAATTCTTTTAACTTGTAGAATCTGCAGTGTGTAACGTTAATGTTAGCTTGTGCTCTAACGACAGGGACGTTAACATTGAAGTTATCAGCTAGCGCGGAGAGCAGAGCAGGGAGGGCGGCTGTTTACTAGAGCCATCGTCACTGTCCACCTCAGGCCTGAGACACACAGCCGCGGTGGCAGCGGCAGCGGTCCTAGTGGCGGTGGTGTCAGACTGCAGCCCGACCGGTGCACTGGAGAGTGGCGGGGCTGGGTGGGTGTGCGCAAAGTAGGTCAGTGGCCTGCACTGCTCAATACCACGCATCCAGCCTCATCAGCTTCAATTAAAAAGAGTTCACAGCTTCTACAAAACGCCCCTTCCCCATACTAAAGTCAATGATGGAAAAAATGCACAGAGGCTTGGTGTTGACACAAACACCTACATGTAGTGTATGTGCTGACATGTGCACACACACTCACACTCACATACAAAGACATAGGCACAAACACACACACACACACACACACACACACACACACACACACACACACACACACACATACACACACACACACACACACACACACACATACACACACACAAACAGAAACAAATCATGGCTTTTTGATTTTGTCATCCAGAGAGCTACGGGTGCCCACATATTAAAGTGCAGCCTCATTGCTTAATGGGATGGCAATTTAAGAGGAAATAACTTCCTGTATTTCACTGGAAGAGGTTGTGAATACTAAACAAGCCTACGAGTGTGTTTCTGTGCATAAGAAATGTCATACTGTGGAATTGCTCCCAGCTTTTAACCCGTTGCATCATGCGCAGACACACCATGAATGCTTCATGTTGCTGTTGGAGAGAATGCAACGCAGGCTTTTACTGCACATATACTATGCAGGGCTTGTGTCCAAGATGCCTGAAACACGATCTGGCCATCAGCGAAACGGTCATGGCTGCAGGGAAACAAGGAAGCCAAGACAAAAAGGGGGGAATTATCATCCTCAGATGATCCACATAGAGTGACAATTGTGTCTGTGAGCATGTAAATGCCTAAGTGTGTGTGTGTGTGTACACGTGCTGTATAATGTAGGCCTAAGTGTTTGTGTGTGTATGTGACCAAGTGACCGCAATCCTACCCTGTCTGTCTGTCTGTCTGTCTGTCTGTCTGTGCGTGGGCAAGCATGTGGTCATCTTCCGCCTTGCTTGTCCGGTGAGCTTGTCAGCGCAATTCACTCGGATCAGATCAACGGCTGCTCCCAGGTACCTTCTCACATGTGTCGCGGCCGGCGAGATCCGGTTTTGAAGTGTGTGTTTGCTCAGCCATGCTTGAGAGCGGCGGACCCCCACAGGCCCCTAAAGATGCAGGCCCCCCTCCTCTCCAATCCTTCTCTCTCCTTCCTTCCTCTCCTCTCCTCCTCCTCTCCCCTCACCGCTCCACTCAGCAGTAGCGCAGCACTAAAGGGCCTGGCTAACCCTTATCTGTCAGGAGGAGTCTCCCTGACCTACAAAACGCACCAGCGCTCTCCCACTGTGGGCTCTCTCTTTCTCTTTCTTTCTTCCTCTTCTACCCCTCTCTCTCTCTTTCTCTTTCTCTCTCTCTCTCACTCACTCGCGTGCATGCTCTCTCTCTCACTCGTGCTCCGTGCCCAAAGTAAACGCTGCCATCCGTTCCCTGTGTCACTGGGAGAGTTGCTACACCGCTGTGCACATTTCACAGTCCTGCTCTCAAGCCATACCCCATGTCTCACAACCTTTTCTCCTTCTCCCAAATGACCCATAAATACTACGAGTCAATGCCATGCAACCACAGAGGCCTCCGTCAGTGTGGGCATTTGTCCGGTAAATGCAAACCCCGTGTCAACACACAACAACATGTTTGCCTCCAGCCCCCTTGGGTCTCTCATATAGTGGGTTGAATCCCCAGCCCAGAGGATGCTAGAGCTGGTCTCTGTGTCACCAGAGTGGGGGCCAGAGAGTGATCCACAGACCTCTGCCAGACATCGCCTCTCTCTCTCTCTCTCTCTCTCTCTCTCTCTCTCTCTCTTCTTGGCAGCACATCCTCATTCCTCCTCAGCTGTTTATCTGCACCATCTGTATCGTGTCACTCAGTAGCTCTGTTAGGCAGCTAATCAGACGTGTCAGCCATTTTACTTTTCAATTACAGTACCAATCACTGACAAACTCCTAAAAACAACAACACCACGGGTCATGCACAGCTCCCCACATCACACGAAAAAAAAATGAAAACGCCAGGACTTGGCCTATAAGTGAACGTCAAACACCAACATGTCTGAATGTCCTACATAAGTGGCATTTGAAAAGTTGAAAAGTTGAGCGTGACTCATATCTGTTGGTGCAGTAGATAGGGAGGAGGGACTCTCGAGTCTCCCTCTGAGATACCAGAGTGGACGGGAGCAGAGGCGAAGGGCTCTCCTCTTATCTGTTTCGAGTGAGATTTGAAATTTAATTAAAAAGTCGTGACGATATTCCGGCGAAACGGAGTTTGACGGCTCCGGGAAAATACAACCTGAGAGGAAGGAGCAAAAAGGTTATTACAGCTCTCCACATTTAATAATTCCCTGCACCTCTATCAAATGCAGCGCAGAATGAAGGGAAGTTGGCCAGGGAGGCTGACCCGTGTCTACAGACTCTCATTAGCATCTGTGAGACACGCTTTAAAATACATTTATTCCATTTTGTTGGACACACGACAGGTTGTGGACATGGGACCACCAGCTGGGTTGGCAGAGGGAGGTCGGCGCTGCAGCAACATGCACTACGTGCAGCATCAGTGACCCCTGACTGACCCCTGACCCTAACGGTCATCAGCATAACTGAAAGGCTGAAAGGTTTTTTTTTTTGATATGCACTCCACCCCAACGCTTTCCTTACTATTCATGCACAGCTGTGGGACTCAGCTAGCTGCCTGGCTGTGTTAGGTTGCCTTCACACTGGGTCCGTTTAACTGGACCGTACCCGAGTACGATTACTCCCCCCTAGCCCTGACCCAGCTGGTGTCCGTTCAAATTACATTTTTGTTTGCGGAACCAGGTCCGTTTATGTCATAAACACTAGCTTATATTTAGCAATATTGCTGCGCAACGTTGCAAAAACGGCAGTTTATAAAAAAAAAAAAAAATAGCATTCAAACTGCACCGGAGTTTTAACGAACCATCCCCCAGACCACTGTTTTCTAGTGAACTCTGGTGTGAATGCACCATTAGTGTGTTTGTGATGTACAGCAGGGACTCTCCCTGACACACAACTCTTTTCAGACGGGGACGGGGACGGGGGGGCGGGGGCAAGTCCTCAGGGCTGTGCTCATAGTAACTGATTGAGTGATGGAGTGGAGGCTGGATTGGCACGCCTCCATCTACAACATGTTCAATTCACAGCACAGCTGCTCTGAAGAGTCACACGTCATCAAGCACGGAGGAGCACCATACAGCACTCTGCACACTCAGGTGGCCTGCAGGATGTGTCTATTCATCTACATGTACAGAGGCCTTTCTATAGCACACATGGTTTGGGAAGACTGAACTCTGGGAAGACTGAATACTTTTTGTGAGAGGAAAAACGTGTTGAACATAATACGTATGTCTATACGTGTTTGATATCCTAGATTGGCCAAGCATTGGTATTGCATGACAAATGCCCCCTCCCATAATGCATTTCAAATGTATTAATTCAGCCATTTCCTGCATGACTCATCTCCTGGGGTTTCCAAGAGGAAATGACATGAAAAGGAAAAACAAAATGGGAGGCGAGGAATAGGCTGTAGATCAACCCCCAGCGCAATGACTAATTTTTCATATTCTGCATCGTCAACCACCGTGTACCATCATTGCACCAACAAGCTGTTCCAGGACAAAAGGTGGAGTTGTGCTAACTAAAACCACCCACTCGCTCAAAACCAGCAGAGCTACCAATCAGTGGAATGTTCCGGCGCTCTGGCAGTGATGGCGAGTTGATAGCTGCTGGACGGGGAGGCGTGTGAGACTAAGGCAGGCTGGCAGGGGCCCTGGTGGCGGAGCAGGGTTAGCGGACAGACATTAGGGAGAGCCCGGAGGTAGGTGTGAAGGAGCCGCTGACAGCATGGCGGCTCACTGGTGTCCACACACTCACACACTCACTCACTCACACACACACACACACACACACACACACACACACACACACACACACACACACACACACACACACACACACACACACACACACACACACACACACATTCGCAGCTCGCAGATGACACACACTGGCATACACACACCAGTTCACATATGCTCAAGCATAGAGGCAAACACAGACACAAAATAAGCACAAGCACACAGACACACTAGCACACACACGACACACACAAGCACACGACACACACAAGCACACAGACACACTAGCACACACATGACACACACAAGCACACAGACACACTAGCACACACACGACACACACAAGCACACGACACACACAAGCACACAGACACACTAGCACACACATGACACACACAAGCACACAGACACACTAGCACACACACAGACACACACACACACACACACACACACACTGAGCAAGGTTGACTGCCCTGCTGAAAAATGACCAGCCGCTCAGGTTCATTGCTTTCCAACAGTAGTCTCTCTCTCTCTCTTTCTCTCTCTCTCTGTCTCTCTCTCTCACACCTACACTTTTCCTCATGTCCTCACTTTTTTATTGCTTATTTATTGCTTCACAGTTTCCCCGTTGGGTCTGACAAATTCTCTCACATCCCTGCTGTCCCACAGTAGTGTGTGTGTGTGTGTGTGTGTGTGTGTGTGTGTGTGTGTGTGTGTGTGTGTGTGTGTGTGTGTGTGTGTGTGTGTGTGTGTGTGTGTGTGTGTGTGCATGTGTGTGCGCGTGTTTGTGTGTGTGCATGTGCACACACGTGTGTGAGCGTGTTTCAAATGACAAAGAGGATCTCCGTGTTGATTTCCCATCTCTGCATTATGGCTGATTATATACGTGGACAGAAACGGGAAACTGGCACAATCATTTTGACCGCTGTGTCCCCCATGTTCTACCTGTTCGATGGGCCTACTGACCTGATCAAACTTAACAACACTAGCACACACAGGGACACAATATAATGCCAGTGATTAGGCTAGGTACATGCATTTCTTCAAACATCCATTTGTTACTGACACCTCAAGCAAGCCCAGCATCATCTAAGGCCCTTTGTTCACTGTGGGGACATAAATAGCACACCAGTACACAAAGCCATGCACAACGGGAGGCATTCTAACAAGCCTTTGCATCACATGGATAGACTAAAGTTAACATTAGTGTGCCAGCACATGAGCAGAAGTACCCATCCAGTGCATGACATTCCCAATTGTGATTCATGAATCATCTTGTTTCTCACAGGTCAGACAATCACATGAGGAGGGGCATTTTCATACGGTGTTTCAGAAACTGAGAAAGGCAGCTGAATATAAGACAAGAGAAGAGTAATGATGGTCTGTATTGATTTCAAATCTATGGTGATGTATTCATTGCATGGGGGGAGGTGAGGATGGTCTACACTGACCTTGGTTCCTTGACTTCAGCACCGGTCAGCAGCAGCTATTGCTTTCCTTATAAGATTGCTTGGTCACTCACTAGCCTACCTGCCCTTCTTAACCCAAAACAAAATGGATGTCCGCTTAGTGCACCTGAGATGTTCTAACCAAACACTGATTCCATCAGCACTTCAGTTCTCTTAGCACAGTTAGGAGAGAGCTTAATTCAGAGAGATCATTTAGCTTGGGGTATATGCCACTGTTGTTATGTACAGCAAATGATAACAGTGTTATAATGACATTCTAGTCTAAGGAAGATATGGGACATGCACAGAAATCTTGTTTCAATTGTGCAGTGCAAATTGTGATTATATGGGCATCATTATTCATCTGTTTTTATCCGAATCAATTAAAAGTTCCATGTGCATTGAGAAACACTGGGAAAGCTCCTCAGAGGAATGTTTATCTTTTGTGTTTAAGGAATAGAGTAAATAACTCTATTATTAAACTTGCTGAAAGGGAGTATGCACTGTGCCATGCAGCTCTGATTAGTGTATTACACTAGAGTACATCCTAATTAAGTCTTAGACAGCTGCAAGTCAAATTCACATTTCTATGATTGCCTCCTCCTCTGCTGCCCTGCCATTATACACAAACGTCTAAATTAATAAAAGGGTAAAAAAAAGCATTCAACATGGTATTTTCTATTTGAACAGATTTGTAAATCCTGCGAAGTGGACAGAAAACAACAACAGCAAATACAAACTTGGCATAAGAGATCATACACCGATAACTTAAAGTAAACCTTTGAGCTCGTAGCTACTGATTTTCAGTTGCTGTGAAGTGCACGTCGGCTGCTGTCCAAGGTCCTGACCATCTTTTCCAATTACAGTTCAGCGGTGAACGCTGACCGTTTCGGATCGTTTAGCGTTTAATCACGACCATGCAGATAAATGAAACAGCACACAAGTATAAATGTCGCCAACACATCAAATCGATACCCACTCTACTCCTCTCTGGCACGCTGTCTCTGTGCGGCTAATGTAGACCCTGGGGTGCCTATATAATCAACTAACCTCAATGACAGTTCAAACCTGCCTTTATGCTACTTTTTTATGTTTGACTGCAAGAAAAAAAAACGTAAACATTGTTTGCACTGACGGATTTAGCTCTTAAATGGGATGTCTTTATTCAATAGCCTCCTTTGGCAAGTTGGGTACAAATGAATGACAGTTTGAAGGTTGCCATGTTGTGGTGACCAGGCTATGAGGACACAAGTTGGGTCGGTGTACCCAGGAATCCTAACGGTCAGTGTCCTCTGTGTTCGTGAAGATTCAGTTTGTCAACGAGGTCTGCTGTTACATCGTCACATTGTCATCATCATACATGAATATAAGCGAATGAGTAGAGAACACGCTTTTTAACCAAGTAAACGCAAGAAAAGGTATTGTAATGTAGATGTGTAAACACATACAATATTTAACCAAAAATACACACATTCATAAATCACCTAAAAAAGCAGGAATAACAACAAGTGATGGCAAGTTATACATTGAAAGTAAGTAAAGTAAATGTCAGAGACCAACAAAGTCCATGAGGACATTTCGGTGGTCACTCAGTTAAGCGCAATTTGTTTTTTGGACAATTTATGAAGAAGAAATGACAGTGCTTACCCTCACGCGGAAGTCTGAAGGTAAAGTCTCTCTCCGTATTTGCTCCCGCGTTCTTGCTCTGTTGTGTTCTTCACTTGTCTGTATGTAGAATGCCGAGAGAGCTGGAGAGGGATCGTGTTGAGCACGCGCAGTTCTCCACAACAGGACAATGAGCGCTTGGCGCGCACTCGACTTGGCTCTCGCGCCGGCAGGTGGGCAGCTTTGAAACGTTCGCCGAAATTCTCATGAGACAAAGAAAAAACAACAGTTTTTAGGTCGCAGAAAAACAAACATAGCGCTGAAGTATGGGGAAATACATGTCTATCCGAACGCTTATGTGTGGCACTGATAGGGTTTGCGATGTCTGCAGCAGTTCACCCTGGGCATGAAGGCTAGTCAGGCTTCACGTGATGCGACAGTGACAGCACACAGTTGCATCTCTCCTGATAGTAGGAAAGAAGATGTGAAGTACATTGACAAAATTAGCATTGTTTAGCATTTTTATTTGGGTAAGACCCAATTTTATTCAAATTATATTATATACCTAATTGTCTTATTATCAGACATATAAATTAATAGGATTTGAATACTATACTTGAGGTGATCTTGGAGATCAGAAATCAAGAAGGCAATGCACATGTACACTAACCATATCCCCTACATTGCAGAAGTACAAATAGTTTGGTAAGACTTCTACAGGGTGTAAAGGACTCTGAGGTTTTAGTCAGAGCAACTATGCCAGGGGTCGGCAATTACGTTTGGACCCGGGCCAATTTTTTTTCAGACAATGGCATCGCGGGCCATAGCTTTTGTAATGGGGGGGGGGGGGGGGGGGGGGTTATAGGCCTACTATTTAAATTATTAATTATTATATTATATTAAAATAAACATCATCTAACTTTTAAAATGCATTTAATTTAATTCCATTAAAAACGTTTATTTGCTTATGTGCGCTGTTTTTATGCCGCCTGCTGCATCTCCTGTCGTCTCTCATGAAACAGGCGACTTGCCTAGCAACTTGCCGTAACTAATGTGTAGGCTACAAATATTATTCTTTTGGATGACGTGTAAATGATTAGCTGAACATTGCTATATGCTAGTTATCGATGCAAAATGTCGTTGTCAAAAGCCTTGAAAAGAAAAATTGATTCAGAATGCAGGACCTACAAAGAAGAATGGAAGCAGAGGTATGTGTTGAGCCTGCCTGCATTTCTTAATGCCAAGCCTATTAATTTAACGAAACATAGGCTATTTTTGACCTTGCCCACTGGAAGAGGGAGACAGGACACTGTTGTTTTTTTTTGCACAAGATTACGCGCACTCGCGTGCCAATACCGTTCCGACCTGTGCGTCATGGATAACTGCAAGGATGTTCCACCTGTTTTGTCACTTTAGTAGGACTATCATCTATACCTCAATAAATGTTTTGAAATTGATGGGATTGCTGTAGGCCTTTTTTTCTTTTTAAAAACATGGGGTTAAAAAAAAAATTCATTCAACAGCAAATTAACGTCATCTCGCGGGCCAGATAGAATCAATGGCGGGCCAAAATTGGCCCGCGGGCCACTATTTGCCGACCCCTGAACTATGCTATATTTAGCAATGGGCAGCTCAAAGGACATGACATATGGTCTTTTACTTTATAATTTAGACCCATCTGATGTGTGACATGGCATCTTTTATTAAATTAAACAGGACTTGAGGCATAGGTCACTATGAGGATGAACAGACAACCAGTGAGGCGCTAAAAACCAGATGGATTTTTCTGTTAAACTGTCTGGTGTGTTTTCCAGGGAAAGTATTTTACTAGGCTGGTTAAAAATGTCAAACTTAAGTTAAAATCTAGCTGAATTCTACAGCAGATACAGAAAAAGAGCATGTTGATTATCTGTGTTTCACAGTGATTTGAGGTTTCAACTATTCAGTTATCAGTATGGAACCATTCTCTAGCTAATATTGGACTTATGAATGTGCAAATATGTAAATACAAAGCATGGCTTATTATGTAAATTAAGTGAATGAAATATGATTTTTTGGGAGGAACAATATGGAGGCAGGGATGCATACACATGGACTATGTGTGTTTCAACATGAGATGGAAACCCTGCTGCAGTTCACTTTATCCAATCACAGTTTACAGTATGTCTGTGGAGCCTACAGCTCATGCCTACGACATGTCATGGTTACACTCACATGTGTGCTTAATACCCAGGGGGTTATGTTCCATTCGATTAAAGATGGAGTTGAGCTGAACATTTAAATGGAAGTCATCTTTAGACCTGATGTTGTAATTACTTTTATTTAGGTCAGCCAAGATATGCAGACTGGAGACACAATAAAGTCAGTGACCCCCACTGGAGCCTAGAAACGAACGAGGACTCTGTAATTCAGTAATTCTGTTAGCATTGGCCAAGGAATGTCTCAGGCAACCCTCACACTGGCCAACCAATGCCTTTAATTCAAAAGACTAATTATATTGTTGGCCCTGGGACAACTGCTGTAGATACAAAAAAGCTATTAAAAAATACAGCCCTTCTATTAAGCACCAGAGCACTCTGGCCAGCCTCCAAAAGCCAAAGCACATTCTTACAGTCTGATGTGTGTTGCCCCCCCCCCCCCCTCCCCTGACACAGGCCGAGTGAAACAGCAACATCTGACACAAGGTCACACACGCTTACAGTTGTTAATTGTAATCACAGATGGAAGGCTCTGGCTGCATTCTCGTCTCTCAATTAGAGAGCCGTGCTGCTGTGAAGCTGAAGGGGAAGCCAAGGATGCAGGAGTGGCGTGTAATGGGATAAAGACGACACCTGATGAAATGTGAACGGCTCGAGAGCAAAAGCTTCCCAATGAGATTACAACATGACAAAGGAGGTGGATGCGTACAGGAAACACTCAAGAAGAATGACGTAATGGTGTGCATGTGTATGAGTTTGTGTGTGCGTGTGCGTGTATTTACCTCAGTATGGATGAGGAGACTACAGGCTTCAACTTAACTTACTGAAATGTTACTGAAATTTACTTTATTCACACTAAAGGTGTTCATGCTACAAGAACGGTTTATGATCGGTTTATGATCAAGACTGTGGCACGTAGCACATGTTTTTATATAATATAATATTATATAAATAATATAATATATAACATATATATATTGTTATAGTATATTATTTTTTATATATATATATATATATATATATATATATATATATACACACACACACACACATATATATATATATATATATATATATATATATATATATAGTAGTCACGGAAATCACTGAAGTTATCTATTGCAGTTTCCATGGTATTATTCTCACTCTAGGGATGTCAACAATATATACCTGCTTTCCCTCAGTGACACTGTAATAGGACTAGCTGGATCAGACAGCATCCATCAGGAGAGCTCTGGAAAGAGGATCCAAATGATGGATGATTTTCCCCTCCATCATTTCCCTGCTCTCTCTCTCTTCATCATGTTCATGATTTCCTGACAGTGTCTCTATTGCCACAAAACAACACAGTATTGATAGTTTAAAGTTTGAACTGAGTGTTAAGGTTTTCATTATTTAATCTTCATTAAAATTAAGAATTCTTTCAATCATTTACATTTTGCTTTTCTTCAATATTAAATAACATCAATAATCCCCCTTGGGGGGTGTCCACTATCTCTGACCCCTCATCATTATCATCATCACCACCACCATCCAGGAGCTCTCTGGAGATGCGGTCTCTGTTCTGCGAGTGAGTGAGTGAGTGAGACATCCTGTTGTTCCGTCAGGCTGCGCTCGTCACAGCTCCTGCAGAGCATGATGATGTTAAAGCCTTGTGTCACGTCTGGCCCTCCCCTCCAGTGACAGCTGCCTTGAAACAAGGCCACAAAGTCACCACCCCATCAAGAAAAGAGGAGAGGAAGAGGAGGAGGAGGAGAGAGGGATGGGGAGAGGAGAGAGGAAGGGAGGGGAAGGTAAAGACGATGAGGACAGGTTTCAGGGGGGAGATGCCAGGGAGCCTTGGTCTGAACGAACGTGAGTGGACTCAAGGGCCACCTCAGCCAAAACAGAATCCCACTTGTGCCCGGCGACCAGTACGATAAAATATTCACAATTTCAATTTCATGCTCCTTTTCTTTGGAGCTCCGGTTCCATTAAAGTTTCATCCACTTCCAGCTCTTTTGTAGAGATAGGAGGAGAAAAAAAGGCTTGGCCAACTAGCTTACATCTTTGGGCAATGAGTGTGCCAAACTGGAATCGTCAGCATCCTGTGGGGACACGATTATTTTCAGAATCGATTACTCTGTTGATTATTTTCTCAATTAATTGATTATTTGTTTGGTCTATAAAATATATTAAATATGTTTTAATCAGAGAACTGAGTTTTTATATTAAGGTTATAATCATAGAACTGAGTTTTTATACTAAATAGTTGGCGATTAATTTAATAGTTCCAACCGATCTACATCATACTATCACTTAAAGGTGCTCTAAGCGATGCTGGGTAACGTCTCTTCTGTTGACTTTCAAACAAAATAGAGAGCTAGCTCGGTATTTCCGCACCCTCCCTCCCGTGCTGCTCCCGTGCAATTGAAACTCTCCTAAACGCCTGTGTCGTCTGTGATTTGCTGGAACAGTTTGTTATGTTTTTATGGGCTAGGTTTGCCCAGGTTGTTTTTGTTGTCGTATTTGGAGCCTGGGCTATCCACAGAGATCGCGTTTTTTTACAGTGTATTCAGGACACAGACAGCTAGTGGTTGGTTATAGGTGATGTTTAAGTGACATAAAATGTTTTAGCCTAAAAAATGCCTGGCATTGTTTAGAGCACCTTTAATATGTAATACTATAACAAGTTTTGAAATGCTCAACAATGTTTCTGTGAAACAACAAGGAAATGCCAGTACATGAAATATAGCATATCATTACATCTATAGCAGTGTTTCTCAAACTTTTTCAGACCAAGGACCACTTAATCAATAATAATAATAAAAAAATCATGGACCACCTAGCTACCAAAAAAAACAACAGCAGCAGACCTACTTCAAGAGATACACAATAGGCCTACCTTGCTTATTGTCTTCGCATCTTGCTTATTGTGTCAGAGGATTCATATGATTTAAACTGGTGTAGCTTACATAGGAAGTGTTGCAGAACTGTTTGGATTCACATACAAGTTGGTTCAATATTGCAAACTTTGAGAAACACTGATCTATAGCTGAGAATGCAAACCTCTGTATAGGGCTATAGTAATTCAGAATAAGTCCCAAGATTTGCCTGGCAATTTTTTATTATTTTCTTTTTATTTGCAGTATCATACATTAGGTACAAATTACACTATTGGTTACAAGGTTAGGTAAGCATTGACTCATTGTAGGAATCAGGAGGGGGCGTGGCTAACATACACCATTACAAAATACAATATATTCTTTCTTTTACAGGCTATGGACACCTACATTATTATATACAAGGACAGATATAGCGCTTCATTAACCTCAGAACATGACAACGATACATCGGAGAGAACAGTATGAGATAAGGCAATCTGTTGATCCTGTGCTCGACGAGAGAGAGAAAAACAGAGAGAGAGGGAGAGAGATAGAGAGATAGAGAGAGTGCAAGCAGGAAAGTGAGAGTGAGACAGAAAGAAAGAACAAAGTAAAGCCGCAAAAAAACGTACTGGTCCTATTAAAATGAATCTATCTCTTCATGCAGAGAAAATAACATCAAAAATATGGATCACTTATCATAGGGAAGGCAGAGAGGAGCAACACAAATCAACAGGTAGGCGAGTAAGCTACACACACACAAGTTAGGATATATCCTAAAATATAAATCAAATATTGAAGATTTGAGGTTGGATTGCCTACAAAGCCATGAAGTCTAAAAGAAAATATCTTTCCATTTAATGAGCTACTTATAATGTAAACAAAGAAGGAAACAGTAGACAAAGAAAAACTGCAAATTACTTGGCCCATTTGCCATCATATGCTTCAGATTAATAGGTAGACACAAATAAAAAAAAAAGAACAAAATGTCCTACTGAAGTCAATTTTGTCATGGTTGGACTGATAACCAAGAGAAATGATGAATCCGCTTTGGTGAAATGTTCTATAGGTTCTATAAAGCTCTGGGTGTGGAGGAAGGTGGGGGAGTGCAATCTTACAGGTAACTGTTTGGATAGGCACTGAGACCACGAGGGAGAGGGAGAGAGAGAGAGAGAGAGAGAGAGAGAGAGAGAGAGAGAGAGGGAGAGGGAGTGAGAGAGAGAAGGAGTGGGAGGGAGGATAAATAAAAACCAACAGGCAGGGCTGCGAGTGGTGGTGAGGGCAGCAGGCAGACGCCGTTCCACACTCTCTTTCCCTCGGTGCTCAAGTCTCTCGATAGCCATCAGGAGGGGCCCCACTTCACCTTGACCACTACATTCCCCCATCTCATGCACTCATTCAGACGGTCATTAAGAGAGGCACAGGGAGGTTTCATAGGCAGGTCGGAGAAACACACAGGTAGGAGCGTCACATTCCAGGCTCACAAAAACAACACAAAAAACAAGGGGGGGACACACTTGCCGCTCAACTTGCATCAGCACCACCTGAGCGCGTAGAAATAACAAGCAGGCAATGACATCTAGCTGTGGATCCTTCAGTGATGCACTGACACCATACATGATGAATAAACATGGCTACCAGAGCTCTCCCCTCAGACGGAAGGAGGAAGTAGTAGAGAGACTGCAAGTCGTAGACGTGACTACAGTTAGTGCAACACTGCTATTGTCGGGCTCTGTCTGGTCTCTGTTTGGCACTGGTTAAAAAGAGTGGCAATGAGGAGAGAGAGAGAGAGAGAGAGAGAGAGAGAGAGAGAGAGAGGAAATGAGAGCAGTCAACAGGTGCTTCCTATCTTGGTTTATTTTGTTTTAAGCGTTGCTATTATGATGCTATTAGCAGAGGCAGAATTTGTGCGGGATGGTAACGATGTTCCATCATTGCAGATATGGACACAAACCTATCTGATAGATTTTTGTTTTGATGGCGCAATGACAAATGGCAACGTGATTTGAAATGTGACATTGACTCAACGGCCTCGCCATGGTTAAGCTTCTCATACCAGCATGACGGGGACCGATCTTACAAATCGTTTACGTAGATATATGAAAACTAAAGGGAAAAAAGAACGAACAAGCCAGTATATATATATACATAGCATATATATATATATATATACACAGACATACATACACATACACACGCACATCAATAACATCTATTAAGATGAAGAGCCGGTCACCATCACCTTTGAGTTAAGTGGTGATGTGAGCCTCCCGTAGTAATCTTTATTGTTTCTTTTGGGACACTTAGACCATGCTGCAAACGCTGACACCCGGGTACTATACTGAGAGGCATGCAGAGTCAGAGTGGTTTCCGCGTGCATTGTTATTCAACGATCGCCACATGCAGTCAAGGGAAAGCCAAAGACTTACATAAACACACACACACGCACGCATGCATACACTCACTCTCACTCTCACACACACACACACACACACACACACACACACACACACACACACACACACACACACACACACACACACACACACACACACACACACACACACACACACACACACACACACACACACACACACACACACACACACACAATCGCAGCCAGACTGAGGTGTTTAGACTAGCTCAAACTCTGCAGCCAATTGTCCGCAGATATGGCTCTTTTTCTCCCCCCACACAAACAAAACAATATGAAAAAACGTGAGTTTTCTGATAAATCCGTTCAAATCTAGATACGTGTAGACATTGGCTGATTCTGAAAACCTATTAAAGATGGTTTCCCACCAGTTAGAAAGTTGATTTCTTATGGGTTATCGTACATATAAATATCCTCACCTATCTAATGTAATAAAAGCACATTCAGTTGGTTGGTATAAAAACTGCATGTTGTTATACTTCCTATTAAATAATTCATTAATATTTACAAAATAGTTAATCCACTGTTAATATTACAGTGATATTAATTATTCCTACTGGAAAAAAGCAAGACATCACATTAGAGCAGATCTATGCATGTAAATCTAAAATCAAAACGTAAACAGAGAGAAAGTAAAAGATTTCCACATAATTTCATAAAATAATGTAATACTTGGTTGCGCTGTTGGCAAGATGTTTCATTTTGTACCGAAAATTCAAGATACGCTAGGTAGCAAAAAACTTCATTATTCGAATAACTTCATTTCTTTAACAACCTTCACTTCTTTGTCTCATAGATAAAGATGGAAGATCTTCAATTGTCTACTAGACGCTCCTTCACTGTATGGCCAACTCCAAGGTAGGAAGTTTTGCTAAGACAAAAGTCTACAATATTAACCGTGTACAGTGTCCTTGTTTATCATTGAAGTGGTTAATGTAATCTATTTGAAAACAACCTGCAGTTTCTGTCGACCCATTTTGTTACTAAATGCCTTTAGGTGTATGTGTGTATGCATGTGATGTGGCAGCAAGGCATCTTAACGTGCTCCTACAAGATGAGAGCTACGATGAACTTTGACCTGTACTGGCTGACTGATACATAAACTGGCCGTGTGCAAGTGAGGGAACAGTTTAGCGAGGAGTCAACTGTCCAAATCAGTCGGTTGTGTTACAGCTACATGGCATGAATAATTAAGTCACGTTTCTGAATATACTGATGTGTTTCTGCTGCAAATGGCAACACATACAGTCCCATAATGGTGTTCACATTACTCCACTTTACTGAAGTCATATACCATGATTTCCTCTCCCATGGTTGCTAGTGTCTATGTACGCTGTCCACTCTAGCATATCGTTAGAAAGGCCTGGTCTGGGATGCCAAAGCTAAAACAGGACCTAGGCCTAAACACGGGGGTAAAAAAAACACAATGACAACCAACTAACAGTAAACCAATCAAGTACATCAGATCAAACTAAAGTCAACATTCGAGAGCAATGAACTGTAGGGTTCCAGCAGGTCCCTGTTGCCTTTACCACGTGGTGACTGCCTGTGCAATACGGCAGGACTGCTGAGTGTGTGTAGACCTAGGAGCACAAGACATCAGGAAGCACGGTCATGGGTTTCAGCAGCTCCCATATCATGATATGGCAGCCGTGGTATTTGGCAGGCGAGGAGGTATGGAACTGCAGGTCGCTAAGTGATATGCACGTCTGTAATTGCTGAGTGTGTGTGCCACACCAAGGATTTGGATTATCGATGCACGTGTACTGACTGTCCAGCGCGAACCGTGGACTCTCATGATTGAAAAAAGAAAAGAAAACTGTACTACTATTACAACTGGCCTAAAAAAAACAAAAGCAGAGGGGTTGCTTTGGAAAATAAAAATGTCCCAAATTTCACAAAAATGGGTAAGTTTTGGCTTCTAGTTTTGTGAGGATTAATTGGTTGGGAAGGGCTAAAGGCATGGGGGTTGGGGGGGTGCAATAGGGGGTCTAAACCACTGGCCCTGCGCTGGGGGCGACAAACTGGGGGTTAATGAAGCTGAAGCCGTTGAATTCGGCCTGGTCGATGTTGGCGATGACCAGCTCGTCTGGGGGTGTCAGCTGGGGCTGTGTGCGTGTGAAGAACTTGTCAAAGTTTTCAGCCGCTTTGCCACACTGAAAAGAGAGTGAGAGAAGGAGAGAGAAAGACAAACATTAGTTGCATTATCCTTAGGTGGCAACTCCTACACATGAAATACACCACACTGAACTAATAGTTATATTTGGACACAGCTCTAAACTCCACTGGTTCTGGTTTCATCAGGCCAGCAGCTGGACCAACATGAGGTGACCATGCAAAGTGACGAGTAACTGAGTAATGAATGCAGTGAAGAACACTATCAAAGCCCTGACCGTCATTTTGGTACATCTGTTCCCAAAAATTAACTCTCTACTCTATTGTGACGGCATGCAAGAATCAATGCAACTTTCATGAGAACATGGAAAATCATATCAGTGAAAAACTGAGTCCAGTAAGCAAAGATGAGCAATGTCATTTCTGCCTAACTGTTTCATTGGCAGAAGGGAACGTTTCTGGTGAACACACTGGTGAAAGTCATTAAAAAATTCTGATGGGAGCAAGTGTGCAGACATTCCACCCTTTTTTCCATTTGATAGCCTACAGTAGCACTTTTTGTCCAGCACCTGCCTTGGGTGTGCGCACCAGCAAACAACTTTTCAGAAGGGAACGTTTGCCATCATTTGCTTCAGGCACATAATAGGTATCTTATCTTCTCACATTGAACAGGGATCTCAGGCGACTAAAGGCGATATGGAACACATCGGACACCTGCTCCTCTATCGCCGATTCCCCATCTGCCCGCCCCCGCCCCAGATCTGCAGCCCGCGGTCGGACGCCCTGGCACCTGATGATGCGGCGCTCCACATAACCCCTCACCTGAGGTCTAATGCAATTGCCTTGGCTGTGTACCGGGGGCTCCGAGCTCAGCTGCCAACGCGCTCACGCCCCTCTGAATGAGAGGAGTTTAGGCCCCCACAACCACTGATGCCCATTCAGCCTTAACTGGGGTATGCAGGGGTGAACAGAGACTGTGGCCTGGCCTTGTATCCAGTTATGCGATATGCTCTTTTAACTTAGTAAACAGTGATGCTAGCAATGGCAAAGCATTTGGTTTTGTGCCAAGACAACAGAAGGGCTGATTAGATAATATGTTTTTGTTTGTTTACATTTGCTATGGATAATATCACATGCAGTATGGGCCAATGAACCGAAATATATGCTTATATTGTAATGTACTGTAAATGTTTGTTTTCATCAAGCCAGAAACTATGTCATGGGTTCTGAGAGAGATTTTCTGCTCTTATGATTCATAGATGGACAGCTGATTAGAAATGTATATGGTTAGATAACATATGAGCATGTGCTTATAGGGCCTACTATGACAGGAATAACTCTCAAGTATGTGTGTGTGCACACGCACACACACATACAAACGTGCACACATACACACACACACACCATATCATATTTGAATCACCGAGCTTTCCTTCCTTTTGGTTATTTTCCTCATTCCTCTGAAGCTTATTATCTCAGAAAAGCCTGTGTGATTGAAAACGGGCAAAGGCGGGGATCATTTGGGGATCATCCATTGCGGCTCACAGTGTCCCAGTCTCCAGCTCTTCTATTCCCTCACCATATAGACACAATGTCACTGTGACACAGAGCGTCTGGTCTGGCTGGACTGAACTCAAACATCCTCTCCAGATTTAAAAATAACTCAAAGAAGGCTGCAAATCACATCTACTTGTGCCAGTCATTACTCCTCTCAAAAGTTCCCTTTTCATTCAGTCCAGAGATTTTGGCTCTGGGATATGAACTCTAACTGAGATAAAAAAAAAATAGAAAAGAAATCAATCCTTTTGTGCATTCAGTTGGTGCACTGTGTTCTACTTATGAACTGAGAACAGATCCTGACAGAGAAGGTATTAAAAGATACTGCAGTCAACTATTGAAACAGGTTTCAGTGGCTAAGCTACATGTAGCTTTTTTATATCTATAACTTTCTACAAAAGTTGGGAATAAGCTGTATTTCGAGACTTGTCCACACCCAGTACTTTTTCTGCTCTACTCTAACTGAAAGCCGGACGATTTTTCCCACCACATTTTAATTACATCCCATCTTGCCTAATGCCCATCTTCTTCCTCTTTCGAGCCGTAGCTCTTGTCGTTCCACAGCTGCTGGAGCAGTGCACCCATTTCCACCCGCCTGCTGTCACTCAGGCTCATTAGCCATTCCACCTACGCTACGTTGGATGCTAACCGCTAAAGCTTAGCGCGCCGTCAGTCTCCCCTGGTGGATCTCCGTGGGACAAGACTCAGTGGAGAGTGAATTAAGAAACAAACAGCGTGCACGGCTCAGTCCGACTGAAAAGGCCGGCTGCTCCTGTAGCATTGCTCCAGAGATTATGGGTTTGAGTTTATTATGCGATCAAAGACGCTCTGCTGATGAACTTCCCCTTTGTGAGGGCACTGAAGGAACACAACAGAGAGGTTCGTTTGATGATGGGCTATTGTTCAAGAGTCCTTGCATGGCCTGCGGGGTTTCTGCCGAAAACACCACACTGGTGTATGATTGCATATTCACTGCCAGGCTTAGAATATAAGATGCTCATTAAAATGGCAATCGATACTGTGATCTCTTTTAGGGTTATTATAAGCAACCTTGTATTGGGGTTATGTACTGAAAAGCTTTGGGCTATGTGTATGGCATGCATATTGCATAGCAGGGGAATCAGCATCCTCAGAGATGTGATTAATCCTCCTTAGTCGGAGTCACACTTAACTGCTGTGACTCGGTGTCACCCCCGTCGGGACCGGCTCTTAAGTCAGGGAGTCGGTGTGGAGCACAGATTGCAGAATGTTGTGTGATGCTACCTCACACTCACACACACACACACACAGAGAGACACACACTTTGGGATTATCTGGAATGGGTTCAGAAGAAAGAAAGTGACGTAGAGGGCGAGAATGGGGAGACTGGCGGGGGGGGGGGGGGCACGCTCCTTTGTGCGGCTGCAAGCCTGGAGCAGAGACTTCACACAGACAAGACTCACACTGAGCAACGGCCACAATCAGCAAGCACTCTGGCTCTAGAAAGAGAGAAAGGGAGAGAGAGCGAGAGAATAAGAGACAGAGAGAGAGAGAGAGAGAGAGAGGGAGAGGGAGAGAGAGAAAGCGAGAGGGAGAGAGAGCAAGAGAGAGAGAAAGAAAGAGAGCGCTAGCTGGGAAATCTTCCATGAAATTCATGGCAAGGCCAGAGCTCAGTCCCCCAGACACTGTGGTGAAGCGCCGCAGCGGGGCCTGTTAAAGAACCAACTGGACGGTGACAGATGCACAAAAGACGGCCAAACACATAACACAGCCGAAGGGCACGCATCAAATATGCCTGGAGCTGGTTTACAGAGAGCCAGGCTCATCACTGAGACCTTCCCTGCTTGTTGCCATGTTGGATCGATATGCTTGGCTGTAAACAGAGATGGAGGGAACACCTTGAGCCCACTGGGCTTTGGGGAGGCTTGTAAAAACTGCTGTGACCATGAGCAAGTAGAGGAATAAGCTGACGTGTGTGTGTGTGTGTGTGTGTATGTGTGTGTATGTGTGTGTGTGGGGGGGTGGGCTACCCTACATGTAGTGGGGATGTCAATCCTGTGGTTTCTTTTGAGGACCCAGGAGACCTGTGGTATATCCTGCCCCCTGGGTAATGCAGTAAAAGGAGAGACTGCTGTGTCAGACTGTGAGTCCACACATATACACTGCTTACACGCCACTTGTGTAATGAATCCACACATATACACTGCTTACACGCCACTTGTGTAATGAATCCACATATATACACTGCTTACACGCCACTTGTGTAATGAATCCACACATATACACTGCTTACACGCCACTTGTGTAATGAATCCACACATATACACTGCTTACACGCCACTTGTGTAATGAATCCACACATATACACTGCTTACACGCCACTTGTGTAATGAATCCACACATATACACTGCTTACACGCCACTTGTGTAATGAATCCACACATATACACTGCTTACACGCCACTTGTGTAATGAATCCACACATATACACTGCTTACACGCCACTTGTGTAATGAATCCACACATATACACTGCTTACACGCCACTTGTGTAATGAATCCACACATATACACTGCTTACACGCCACTTGTGTAATGAATCCATACATATACACTGCTTACACACCACTTGTGTAATGAATCCACACATATACACTGCTTACACACCACTTGTGTATGAGTCCACACATATACACTGCTTACACACCACTTGTGTATGAGTCCACACATATACACTGCTTACACACCACTTGTGTATGACCGTAAGGGCACTATCTGGTTCCCTGGGCGGGCTTAGATTGCTTCTGTCAATCTTAACACTCTCTCTCTCTTTCTCTCTTGCGGTCTCTCTCTCTCTTCATCTCTATGTCTCTTCAGCTTCTTTTTTATCCCATCGTCTAACCCAGGGGTCTCAAACACCCGGCCCGCGGGCCAAATCCGGCCCGCGTCCGGCCCAATTCCGGCCCGCGACGCATGTCAAAATAATAATGTAATCCGGCCCTTGAGACTTTTTATTGTGACAAACAACGATACTGATTAAAATAGACGATAGTTCCAAGTACGGTGACAAATCTCATTTGTACTCTGCTCCACTATGTGCTAGACATCCAGAGCTTCATTCAAACCCAAAATCGCTGCGCAAAGTTTTCAGGAAATACTTGTATTACACGCGAGAAACACAAAGACGTGCATTTGTAATGACGAGGAAGCGATGCAGGCCATAGTGTTGCATAAGTTGAAGCAGAAATTAAGCAGAAATAGGCCTACACCAAATGTTGAAAAACGTTTACGTGTGATAGATAGGCTATGTTATTCACCTATTCTAAATCTGAAGGAGAATATCCTTTTGGAAATTATGATCGATCGTCTATTGAATGGAGGTGCGTCTGCGTGTATACGACGGTGTCCACTAAGCATACCATGCTTATTTCGACCCTCTGCCCAACATAACTTGGAGGTTGCAGTGGTAATCGTGATGATAGTGTCCGTAATGGACGTGGTACAGACAGCAGGGCTAGTAGAAATAGGGCTCTAAACTACAAAGTCACCCGCAATATGATGCGAACTTCTGGGTACTCCGATTACCCGCGATAGGAACTCATTTAACCAGAATACTTTATTGTAGGCCTTGTGGTTTAGAAACCATATACATCTTAGGTGTTGGTATACATCTTAGGTGTTTTCCTGTTAATTTGTTATGTGGGTAATATGAAAAAAGTAAAGTAAACCTGCTCAAATATGTTCATCCAGTATTTATTGAAAGGTGCATAATTTGAGGTGCTTGCCATCCAGTGGCAAATTAGATGGGTAAATTTACCCCCTTCATAAACTTTTGTTTTACTCAAAGATTTTTACATTTACAGTAGGACTTTATCTCTGACCACTTTCAAGCCATGGCCTTTTGAAATTTTGATATAAAAATCCAATAGTGTTGCTTTCTTAACCCTGACGCCTATAGTTTGCCAGGTTTAAAAAAGTTATTTGAGGAAAATATTTTTATTTGGTGTGAAACACACACATACCTGTTTTTATGCTTTTCATTTGTTTTATAATTTGTATTAATATTTATTTTATCATTATTTTATTTATAAGCAAAGGTTGCTAGCACAGGTGTCTAAAACTAGATAAAAACACGTGCACTTTCTGTTTGCAGTTTTGTGTGGTATTTGAAAAAAAGAACATTGCATTTTCAGAAATAACCGGCCCTCCAATCAGATGACGTTGGCAGAATTGGCCCCCAGCTCATTTGAGTTTGAGACCCCTGGTCTAACCCAAGACACCAATCATTCTTAACCCTGTTGGACACGTCATTTCATTTGTGCTGACAGTGAGCATTACAGATGTGAAATAATGCACCGTCATCCTGCCCCCCCCGCCCCCTTAACTCTCCGACTCAGCCCAGGCTGTTACAGTAGGCGACTCAGCAACCCATTAGTCTCAGTGAGGAACGAGCCCAGTGTTTGACCCATTTTAAATCACCAACGCAGCACGTAACATACACAGTGGAGAAATAAGAGAGAAAGAGAAGAAGCGACGTGGAGAGGGGGAGGAGAGAGGGAGAGAAAGAGAGAGAGAGGGGGAGAAAAAGAGAGGGGGGGAAGAGAGAGGGAGATGGGCGATGAAAAGAGAGAAGCGCACCCAAGCAAATCCAGGGCACTCACAGCTGCTTTAATATGATAAATTACTTTGTCTCCTCTCGTTTAATGGGATGGTGAAACAGAGTTTTTTTTTCACTCTTCCTCTCCCAAAAGATTCCCCTCATCTCTCATCTAACAGTCCACACATTACAGAGCTGCTCAACGATCCCGAACACTCTGCTCCTTAAGGCCTCCGCCGAGACAGACCATACAGAGCATGACAGGACAGCACACAGTACTAAACCACACACAAGGCCCTCGCATCCACAGGCCGTCCTCTACAACTTCTGTAGCATGGTATGAGAAAAATAACCACCTCTGATTGGCCAGCAGCTGAACCGTTATTCTCGTCTACTGGGAAACTCTACAGACAAATCTGCACAGAAGCCTGAAGGCATATTATAGCTGCTTAAGGCTCGCGTCCAATCCATTCTGGGTGGCTCGCCACATTTTCTACTCTCACACCCATGTCATTCTTGCTCTTTGTTTGATTTAATTAGATTACATGTTCATACACAAGGGACAAAAAAAGTACTTTTTTTCTCAAAAAGTAGGCCTACACCCGGTGACCTCCATACATATGTTGACACACTCACACACACAGGGATACAGATACACACACAGATGCACACACACACACAAACCCCCTTCCTCCACTCTGACGGTACTGTAGCCTGTCACATGTGTCCTTGCCTTTGTTTTGCCTAAAGCAGCACTGAGTCACTGGCATGCCCCAGCATTTAAAAGAGTCGGCCTGTTCGCACTGCACAGTTTTAAATAGAGCTTAGGTCCACTCTCAGCACAAAACAAGCAGAGGTCACTCAATGTGTGTTTATTACTGACGCTACACCAGTCTAATACTAAACTACACCAGCTATGTGGATGGTTTCTGATACCACTTCCCATATGCTAACACTAATTCTCATAGCATAGTTCTAGCTGTTAGATGCTCTACAGTGCAATGGTGTTTTAAAAAACAAAGTATTTATGCCTTTCCTAGAACAAAGAACTACAGCTAAAATATAGGTCTACATATATAAGAGCATAACTATCCTCTTCTTTAACTAATCATCTATATGTTCAGTGCAAAATAAAACAAGCTTATAAACAAACTATTGACAGTTCAGAGTTTCCCAGATATTGAGTATATGAGTGATGCATCAACAATGCAAAGTACAATGCTAGCTAGCTAAAACTGACCACGTTGTGGGCAACATCTTCAGATGATGACTGGCAGCCTTCAGCCTCCTCTCAGATAAACTCTGCAGCCATGTTGCAGGTTTGACCTACTTTTGCCCGACTCCACATAAGCGCATGCATATCGATAAGAGGCAGGTGATTCCCTTCCTTCTCCCTAATCTCTGACCTACTGCGGTCTGGCTTGTGGAAATTGCGGTCGATAAGCAGAGGCCCAGGTGGGCTTGATGGTGCAGGCCGATTTAATAGGGGGGTAGGATTAGTGACCTCGAAAGGGCACAGGGAGGAAAACATAAAAATGAGGGGGTAGTTGGGGTTGTGAAAGTTTCGACTGAAATTGGCCCTAAAAAGTGGTGTATCAAATGTACAGTTTACTGCATATTTGTCTTCCTGTTCCTGGTTGTACATGCATGCATATGTGTATATTTAATCTTGGAGTTCCTGGTTGTACATGCATGCATATGTGTATATTTAGTCTTGGTGGTTCTTGTCACTTGGGGACTTCAGGGAAGCAAGACGGCCAGTGAAAATGTCAGACCCTCACAAAGACACACATCGAGCAAAGGGAACTAGGTCATCCAGTGCATAAGCATATGTGTGTATGTCGCCACATACATATTTCTGTGCTTGAAAAAAATGTTTGGGTGTGTGCATGTGTCTGCGTGTCTGCGTGTGTGTGTGTGTGTGTGTGACTGAGTGCTGCTCTCTTGACTTGTTCTGACAGGAAGGCATCCCATGTTTAAGACACGTGCATTTATTATACATAGATACTCACTCAATTATGCATGCTCCTCCAATGAGAGCCCTACAAATAATGAATATCTCACGACTGCCTTGTTGAGATGAAAAGAGGGGCATGGACCCAGGCCATGGGGTGTCAAATGCCTGTACAGCTCCGTGGAGGCATCTTCACACGGAGGGGGCATTTGCTCTAATAGCCTTGTCTCATTAACAACTTGAAAAGCAGCATTCACTAGGAAGCAAGTCTATTACAGCAATATATATATATATATATTTTTTCACTGCATGTGAACAATAGCTACAATAATTGGTGATTTAAACTTTTCTTTCTCAAAATGTGTCAAATGCATTATTTTTGCATTCCAATAACTAAGAATTTGCAAAGTGTCTAAGGCTCATTGAGCATTGTGACCGTCCATTTGCAAGCTCCAAACACAGATGTTTTGGACAGACTCATAGAGGATGGCCTACATTTTAGGGCTGCGAGGCAATTACACATCACGCACAACATGGATTGCATATGGCTATACCACCTACAGTGAATGCATAAGTACTTAGCCTTCCTGCACTCTGGCAAAGGTAAAGCAGAGCATGATAACAACTGCACTACTGCCTGATGTGGAAATACTACACTACCACACATCTGCAGATCAGAGGAACATGTAGCCTTAACACCCATCCAAACACAAGGTTGAGTGAAGGCAGAAGTTGCCCCATTTGCCTTCTTCTTCACTACACAATCAGAAATGCATAATCATCTGACAAACATTAACTCAGAATGGGCCCAGGGGACTGGTGATGCATCAGCCTGGCAACACTACCCTGTCTATGTAACATAAAAATAGCACATCTGGCCTTGTGAGTCTTGTTGAGAATTTGAGAATTTAGAGAAATCGGTGTGTGGAAAGACGAGATGAAACACTGCTCGGTACACACAGCTTGCTCATGGTCATGTTAAGAGTCCTGCCTGAGCGTGAGGCTACAGGGTGTGAGTCTGCCTCGGGCAGGACACTCACACACTCTCCTGGCATGCTGCGGAGGAAACTATGTGCCCATAGCACCACATCCTTCTCCAAACCTTAATGCTTCTACACTTTTTGAGAGAGAACATTTTTGGGACGGCATACTGCAATCCAGATTGGCCAGGGGCAACATTTTTTAAGGAAGGAAGGAAGCTAAAACACATTAATGAGACTATGCATAATTAATAGCAGAGCACTGTGAAAAATACTATAAAACTATAATGTGAAGAAATCATGCAAGGCTAATTTTAACATGTCGTAAATACGGCTTCAGTATAAATTTGGCAGGCTCCATAAGAGAGTTGTTCAGATGTTCAATTGAACAGATGTTCAATGTTGATATTCTAGGTTATATTCTAGGTTTATACCAAAGATGCACTACGATGTTACAATGTCACCTCACTGCTGAACCCTGTTCATCACCTCACTGGGGGAGAAATAAGGTCTACAGCTGAGACTAGACACATAACAAGAGCTTCACAGCAGGAGACAGATCAACTAAATGTGTCTGAAGGGCTCAGCAGTGCCTTCTTTCATAAGGAGTGAACAAGGAGTGATGAAGAGAACAGAGTGCACCTGTGTGTGTGTGTGTGTGTGTGTGTGTGTGTGTGTGTGTGTGTGTGTGTGTGAGAGAGAGAGAGAGAGAGAGAGAGAGAGAGTGTGTGAGAGTGTGTGTGTGTGTGTGTGTGTGGGGGGGGGGGGGGGCTGGGGGGGCTAACACAGTGTGAGAATAAGAATAGTGAATAGAGTGGCCACTCACCACTTTGGGCTTGAAGGGCGGCTGGATGTCACGGCACTCCAGGCGGTCCCAGTCAATGCGACGGAAGAAGGCGTGCTCCCTGATGTCACGCTCGCCCTCCGACCCACAGCCCAGGCGCTTGGACGGGTGCTTGGTCATCAGCTACGGAGGGACAGGACCATGGGGTCAGGAGAGCAGGAACATACAGTTTGCTTTTAATAAAAGTGCCAAAGTTGTATGCATGTAGATGCTCCTTCACACACACACGCGCGCACACACACACACACACACACATGCACGTGCACACACACACACGCACGCACGCACGCACGCACGCACATACAGATAATGCTTGATGAAATTAAACCTGCCATGCAAGGCCTTTGTACTTGTTTTTAGCTTTGATTCTGAAAGTGATACTGTAGTAACCCGAACCTACTGTGTG
Source organism: Alosa pseudoharengus (assembly GCF_046254945.1). Lineage (NCBI taxonomy): Eukaryota > Metazoa > Chordata > Actinopteri > Clupeiformes > Clupeidae > Alosa > Alosa pseudoharengus. Next base: position 52,603,514 of record NW_027468564.1, read on the forward strand.
ATGACCTTTACTGCATCAGCAGCACTATTAGCCAGGAAGACAATCCGATTACAGTTTTTGTTTGAGCTACCTACTAAATTGATTGGAGAAAAATGCAAGCAGATTTCATTTTGTGAAATAATATCGCTTTAATGGGCTCCTATTACAAGCTACATAAAATTGGTTCCCGGTAATGAATGTTTAGATGGGAAAAGTCACCTACGTAAAACTCAGAGCACAATAATACTCTCTGGTCATTTCCTGTCTATGTTTTTATATTGATGAATACAAATACATTTAATTACTGGACCACTGAATGACTCAAACCTACACACATTAAGTGCCTTTTTTAATCCCCAGGCAAATCAGGTGCTGTGTAATTCTCTCTCTCCCTCCCTCTCTCTATCTCTTTCTCTCTCTCCCTCTCTCTTCTCTCTACCCTTCTGCCTCTCTTCTGGCCGGTTCATCAGTAGATAATTACACCTAAAAGCTGGGCCAGGAGAGGGGGAGCCGTGGTGATGGTGGCACCGCTGATAAACGCCGCCTTGGGGCCACTCTGGGCCGAGCTGAGCCATTAGTCCTCATCTGCATGCACACAGAGGCATTTCTGCCCACTCCCAGCCCGGCCAGCCAATCACTGGCCTTTCCAAGGACACCATGACTTATTCATGGCCATTTAAAATTGAAATGGGGTCCCATTTAAGCAGGGAAAGATTATTTTTTTCGGTGTTATTGTAAAGGGCGTCAACTTAGCTCTCAGTGGAAAGATTTTATGAGTTTAAGGTGTCAGTCAGGACTCAGGAGTCACTCAGCGGTTAACTCTTCACACTCAGGCTCGATCAGGACATCTCTGGGGTGTTGGCTCCACCCAAAAGAGATGGTTGGTTTGCATCATTGGTACCTAATTGCCATTTTGTAATGAATAATAGTACCCCATTCATTACAAAATGGTAATTAATAGAATGTTAGGAATAGCCAACATAAATACTCTCCTAGATTGACCAATGTTTCAATGGGGTTAGCCAGTGGCTTGCATCTGACCGGCTATTCAGACCAATGGACAGTAATAAGGAAGGTCAAGCGTGGTGGTTATAGCAGCTCCACTTGCTTGGAAAGGGAACAAGGAGGATCCAGGGCAACAGGAGTTAAATCATATCAAGGAAACCGCCCCAAAATAGTCAAATAGCCCAAAACTATTCATCATCCCATTATATATGCTTGAGGAACTTCCCAAATGTTGCATGCATGTGACTTTGGGACCTGAATAATTCAGATGAGCCATATAGACCACCTCTCAATAATTGAACACCACCACCCACCTCACCCCCCCAAGAAAGCTTGACCAGCAGTCCATTCCTGAGATCAGGGCTCGTCCCTTTCCTGACACATGCTGACGCCAGCACTCCAGCCAGAGTCCAAAAAAGCCATTTCCTGGAAGCTCTCTGTAGCATCAGCAGTCTAGAGCATCTCATAACTCTGAGAACCTCTCTCTCATAAACACACACACATACACACACACACACACACACACACACACACACACACACACACACACACACACACACACACACACACACACACACACACACACACACACACACACAGCTGTGTCCTGTGACATGACTTCCCATTTGTCACCTAGCCGTGTATGTGTGTGATGGAGCAGGAGACCGAGTGAGTCATTTCTAGCAAATACGTGTAGAGGGGGGAAAAGGGGGAAAAAATCTCATCATCAGCTCCAGATGAAAAAGTATCCATCCTCTATCCTCACATGAGAGAGAAAAGAGCAGACAGATCCATCCCACCTAGCCAGGGTGCACCCTGACCAACCAGGTCTGTCTGGAGATCTTCCCACTGAAGCCGATTTCTGAATCACCAAAAACCCAAGAAACCAATCATAACCGCTTATCTGAAAAGAGGCGGGCTTTGTATGATGGCAGACAGCAGTGCTGTTCAGCACAACCGATGGCTGTGCTGATGGCATCAGTGTTAAACTATATGGACATGTATTCTATTTGGAGGGGATTAAACATACAATGGAGGTGAGTAAACAACTACATCTAAAACCTTTGTTTACAAGAAAGATCTGTTTGCTGTTTCAGTTTAATATGACTGCGGGTTATGCCCCTTGGAGACCAGATGTGACTGAGTGGTCTGGTGTTAGCCAGGCTAATGTTCCATCCCATCCTCAAAGAAGTGAATAGACTAGAGACTAACAGAGTTCTTCTGATGAACAGAGACTACTAAAGACTAACAGAGTTCTTCTGATGAACAGAGACTACTAGAGACTAACAGAGTTCTTCTGATGAACAGAGACTACTAGAGACTAACAGAGTTCTTCTGATGAACAGAGACTACTAGAGACTATCAGTAGCTGGAGGTGGTGGAGAGTTGTCTTCTCCTCCTCCTGCTCATATTAGCCTGTGTGTGGTCATCATGGCCCAGCTGTGAGGGAGGGGATCTAATTCACAGCTCTCCATCCACTCACTCTGCTCTTCTTTCCCTCTCCTCACCTCCACGTCCAGATCTGAAAATGGACTCCCACGCCCACCGCAAAAACACAGCAGGACTCTCGTCTATTTCACCACCCCCCTCCCCCTCCAAAAAAAAAAAAAAAACACCCCTCTTCCACCTCCTCCTACTCTACTCTGTAGACATGTGCCTTATGGCAATGTCTGTGTCTTATCAGAGCCCCTGGCAAGTACCTCTGAATAAGTGATGTGCTCTCGCTAACGCAGTTGGATGTGATGCAATGGTAACACCCTTGTAATTGGGGCAGATGTCTCATTACCGCTGAGTGATGGCGATTAGACAGGGAATTTGGTGGTGGAGCCAGGACTGGACGAGCTGCGAACTGCACCATTCACAGGCCATGACTGGCAGCTCATATATGTCTCAGTGATGGCTAATTAACAGCTAATGTAAGTGTTTCTGCACTGGCCTGCTCATAAAACCCTCATTAGCGCTAAATGACTCCACGAGTGTGTGTGTGTGTGTGTGTGTGTGTGTGTGTGTGTGTGTACACTGTATATATGTGTGTGCTGCATATGTAGGGAGAGGAGACTAATTGGTTATAACATCTGTAATTATATAACTTCCTGACAAAGTGCTTTTAATTAGGTGGTGATAATCTATGCCATAAACATTGGGGTGGTGCAAAATCGTGGCATAAACAAATCTATAAGAGATGAACAAGCTGGCTTGTTATTACAGCAATAAGCAGCAGATTTCTGGTGCACCTCATATCTACATAGAGATGCAGCAGATGGCGGAACGTGGAGATATTTGACGAGGGATCGTCTCTCCCCCCATTCAAAGAACACAGCCTAAACACTGGGGGGGGGGGGGGGGGAGTGTGTGCTTTTAACACTCTCTGTCCTTCTCTGTTACCCTCTCTGTCTCTTCTCCCTATTCCTGTCCTCAATCTCCTTGTACAGAGACAGACAAAAAGAGCCAGAGAAAAAAAAATAGACATGAAAAAGGACGACCGAGCCAATCGGTGAGAGACTACATCAAAAGAGAAAGGAGAAACCGAAAAGGAAAGGGGACGTCTCTCATCTGCGAAGCTTCACTGTCGACTGTGCGAAATGAAAAGTTCATATCAAAGAGAAGACGGACAAGTGTGTGTCCGAGTGTCACACTCCTTGGGACATCATTTGAAAGGTCAACTACAAAGCCATTTTATGGAAGAAGCACATTTTCTATCGAATTGGAAAAAAAATATTGAGGGGAAAAATATAGATAAGTGTAATAAAGTTAAAGAAAGCGATAAGTAGTCTCCAATAAGACAACTCTAACAAATACGATTTATTTGAGTAACTGGAACAGTCTATGAGTCTACCTCTTCCACTGCTGAAACTAAGCTAAATCCATCAATGTTAAAAATAGAACAGCAAAGAAATCTAAACCCTTAAATCTAAAAGCAAAAAATAAAAAAGGACAGAAGTTTGGATTCAAAAACAAAACAAACAAATGGTCTGTTACTCTCTCTCTCCCTCCACCATCCTCTCTCTATCCCTCCTTCTCCCCCACTCTTTAGCTTTCTGGGTCACCGTCATGACAGCCACTATGTATCCATTAAGCTGGGCGAACGGCCAGTGAATGGGGAAGGAGTCCCTGAGCAGCGCTGTCTGGGAGAGCACCAGCCCCGACAAATGAATACTGATGAAGCTGACACTTCACTTCTGAGGCCCATGATGGAGGGGAGGGGGCGAGCAAACCAACAAGCCAGTCGGGGGGGGGGGGAAAGAAAGAAATCAAAGGAAATATACGGAGAGAGTTGGATTTCAGAATGAAAAGACGGAGAGAGAGAGAGAGAGACAAGGAAAGAGAGTGAGTGAGTGAGAGTGAGAGAGAGTGAGAGAGCGAACAAGTGATGAAGTGGAGGTGAGAACGTGAGGACGACGAGAGGATCCCTTGGGTCATCGCGCTGCTCATCGACCGCCTGGCCCGGAGACACTGATTAGGCAGACAGCGTTCACACCGAGCGCTCGTGTCCTAATCGCCTCCACTGCAGGGAATCAGCCTGGCATGAAATGCTCGTCCAAAAAAAGAAAAAGAAAAAGAAACCCCACCTCTAACTTGACTCATTTCTTTTGATCGGGGCTCAGAACACTCAGGGCTTTTGGAATGGCTTTTGTTGTCACTAACAAGCTCTTCCACAGAGTCAGTGCAGCATAGTCGTCTTGCATACTAAGACAGAAATGTACTTCTTTCAGCAGAGCTCACACTGCTCAACCGTGTGTGTGATAGCACTGGAATAGCACAGGATGTGGAGCTCAACACATGTGAAATGGTGAGAAAGGGGAAAACTCACCCACACTGCATTAGGAAAGTACAGCTTCCTCACTAATTAGTTCAGAATTAATCAGACTGCATTACGGTTTGTCACCAACCACAGATGAACGTTGGAAACTCTCGAGAGTTAAAGTCAAAGAAATAGTTAGGCAAGATTCGTTTGTGTACATACTTGATGCATTTCCTAGAGCTCATCCCCAGCGACACAGTTCTAGTCGTTAAAGTAAAATGTTATGCCAAAATGAAATGTTATCTGTCAGTTTGTTGATCACTATAAATAACGAGAGAATGCAAATAGGGAGGATATAGAGTGAGCTATGCTACGTGCAGAATTGAAAGCAATGAGAAATAAACAACACTAACATCAACAACCTGAGGGTGTTTCTTTGTTAATTTATGTGCTGTAATTTGAAGGTAGAGATGTCATATCTATGAGACATTCCATGTCAAGTGGTACCCTGGCCCCGCCCGCCTGTATTTCTGCTTATTTTCATCTCACTGAGATTCTAGTTTTGCTCCTCTCAGTGTGCGTGTATTACTGTATGTTTCCCTCAGCCGCCTAGATGGCGGGCCAATCAGCGATGAGAAGGAATGACGTTAGTTTTGAAATCGAAAGAGGCGGTGGTTAACGGTAGTAGCAAATATAGCAAATCACAGTCGGAGGAAAGTGTCAATTTAAATAGCATACATGCAAATACATTGTTTCCTGACTGCCGGTGCAGTTTATTATCAGTTTGTAAAGGTTAGGCAAACTACGAACTACCTGGCTCTTAAAACAAAGAAATGAGATAAACGAAATCTTTCAACTTCCCATGTGTTAAATTTCTGAAAATCGAAGTGGAGGTCTTCCTGTGCTTTAGAATAGCTAGTCAAAGTTTATTTTTGTTAAAAATGCTTTGATACAGATTTAATCAGTCCTTTTAAAATGGTTGAAATAGTGTCCATTGCCATGGATTACTGCTTATTGAAATATAGCAGCTTATTACAATTTATTAGCTATTTTTATGCATCTCTTTTATGTTTTTATGGTGTTTTTTTACACTTACAGTTTGTCACTGTTTGTCTACCACCTCATGAAACAGTCACCCACATACAAATGAATTCACTGACAGTTTTATGTCCCATTCACAGCACAGACACTTGTTCGCTCAAACTATCTTTGTATTCAGAGGGAGTCCTTGAACTAGCAAACATGTGGCAAGGCAGTGTCACCACTAGGGAAGATTAAGTGCTTGAGGCCGCCCACAAGTGACAGTGCGATTTTTACTCGCACTGAAGAGACTACACCAAGTTAGGAGCCAAAAGCAGGGAGGGCATGCGGGAGAGTGGGGTTTTTGGTGAAAGGTTTCACATCGCTTCAGGAGCGGTGACATTAAAAAGGCGGAGCGCCACTTAAGGAGCGCCACGCTCTAACGTGTTCGGCTCGTTCTGAAAACCCTGCGGGCTGATAATGGGTAAGTGAATGGCTGGCGCGGACGAGGAGCAACAGATACGAGAGCAGCCATTTTGCAGAGGGAGTTGATGACAAGAGTGCGCCAGTGTCTGGTGAGAAGAACGAGATCGTCATGGCACCGAATCTCCGGAGGCCACAGGAGACGCTCAAATAAACTACTTTTGTTTGTAAAAGGAGAAGGCTTTTTTTTTCTTTTCTAGAAGCTTCCACTCACCCCTTTGCAGACGGACACGGCCTCTTTGGACAGGGACTTGGGGTAGGAGACGTTGTGCTCCATAATGGACTGGAAGAGCTCATCCTCATCCTCACCATCAAAGGGGGGCTGCAGAAGGAGGGAGAGAGAGAGAGAGAGGGAGAGAGAGAAAGAGAGAAAGAGAAAGAGAGGGAGAGAGAGAGAACAGTCAGTAAACAGCAACTTCTACTTCTACTTTCAGCCTTTTCAGTCAGTCTTGATAAATATTCATCTCATCTAAACGTGTGCAAATTGAGTTAAGGAAATCAACAAATCAATTGATTCCGAACAGTTCTAATGTAATTGAATCCAACATTTGTACAAAGCATTATGCCTAATGAACTGAACAAGAGCACATCTGAACAAAAAATTGTTCTATCTTGATTATTACTGATCTAATCTACTGAACTAAGATGGCAAACAAATACAAAATAATCTAAAACAATCTGACATATTGTGTTTGAATGAGCCTAAAGCGGTAAGGCAACAGAGCAGGGTCAAAAAAGGAAACCTGTGAGTGATGTTAATTGGTGTTTTGGGAACGCCATAATGGATCTAAAAACCAAGTGCAGTTACATAAGCAATCAGTCACCCAGTCGCGCAAGTCTCACAAGAGCAGAAAGACTCGCTCAGTCCATTTATTAAAACCTCAATTAGAAAAACATCTCACTGTGGATTAGTTTAGGAGCTGAGTAACTGTCTTATGCCATGTGGTTCAAAGTTGCAGAGAGAGAGGGAGAGAGAGAGAGAAAAAAAGAGAGAGCGAGAGAGAGAATCAGAGAGAGAAAGAGGGAAAACTGGGACAAACTGAGTGGTGTGGAGAGAGTGTGTGAACAGACAGCGAGATAAGATAGATTGAACAAAATCAGCCAATCACAGACATAATGATTGTGCTAAAAGGCAAATGACGAGGGCTATGAACCCATTCCTCCTCAGTAATGTCCCCCTACTCCTCTCCACTCCACTCCACTCCACTCTGCTCCGCTCCATGGCTGCCAGCTCACCTGGCACGGCCACACTGTTCTCCTCCTTTTATCTTCCTAAATGCACTATTATTTTTCACCTGCCCATGGCAAAAGGTACCGCTCCCTCTCTCTCTACCTCTCTCTCTCACAGATGAACCTAAACAATAGGTTCATGCGGTACATGGGCAGGATTGATGGGGTGGGTGGGGGGTTTGGCAGGGGGTGTGTGCTTGGGTGAGCTGGGGGCATTATAAGAAAAAGAGCGGTTCACAAGCCTTTGGACGAGGGTGAGCTATAATAACGTGTCAATGAGCTGGCGATCAGGGCTTTTCATCTCCCATTTAGCAGACACGTACAGGGGCGGAGAAGGCTGGGGCGTATAAACAAAACAGGTGATGAAAAAACAGGAAGAGCGAGATGAGAATAGAACAGAGGAGAGGGGAGGGAAGGGGTGGAGAAGAGAGGAGAGGGGAACGGAAGAGAGGAGAGGAGAGGCAGCGCTTTCATCAGACATCTGTGAAGAGCAGATGAGAGGGACTGAGCCTCTCGTGTCCCTGGAGTCCGACTCTCAGCGCTCAGCCGTCCGACAGAGAGGCCAACCAGGGCCAGTCCCCACAGAGCAGCACTGGACCCAGGAGACATGAGGAGGAGGCAGGGGGAGAGAGAGAGAGAGAGAGATAACGAGAGAAAGAGAGAGAGAAAGAAAGAAAGAAAGAGAGAAAAAAGAGAGAGAAAGAGAGAGAGGGGGGGGGGGTTAGGGAGGTCTCAGTGGGAGTGACCTGGTTCCTCCAGGTCTCAGAGGGGGTGTGCTGCTGTGCTGTGAAAGTGAGAGCAGCGTGTGTCACATGAGTACTGAGTGTGTCTCTCTGTGGTTGTGGTAGTTCTGCTGTTTATTTGAGTAGTTAGCCACATATGCGTTTGCATGAATAACACATTTTCACGTGAGACCCTGGTTGTATGGCTTTGTCCATGGACTGATGATAGGAAACAGCAGAAAGAGAGAGAGTGAGAGAAACAGAGAGAGAGAGGGGGGAGGGAAAGGGAGAGAGAGAGAGAGAGAGAGAGAGAGAGAGAGAGAGAGACGAGTGTTAGAGGAGGATGAAAAGGCCTTGTTTACCTGTCCTGCAAGCATCTCGTAGAGCAGGACTCCGTAGGCCCACCAGTCCACTGAGCGCCCATACGGCTGATAAGCAATGATCTGTGGAGCGAGAGAGAGAAGCCCAGAGTTAGTCTATATGTACAGTACACGCATGTTCACATAAACACACACACACATGCACACACACACGAAAACGCAAGCATGCACACGCAAGTACACGCACACACGCACACACATTGTGTAGTGCCAATTACGTTGCTTTACACAGATGCTGATGCCGTCTGGTATAAGCCAGTAGGTTGCACATGATGACTGTCACAGTTGTTAGTGTGTTGCCAGGTTTGTTAATTGTCTGGTTCGATACACCTGCTCCATACAAAGATCTTCGCCATATAAAGATCACACGCACACACACACACCTCATCTACACACCTTTGGTTGGCAGGAAATATTTAGCATCCGCATTCAAAGACAAGCGTGCCAGCAGAGAGGTTTAACACTGTGTACACTGCCTACTGCATGACTGATAGAGAACGCTAACACAACAGATGTGTTTGTTTATGTATGGAACCATGTGGCTGGTTGATTGCATTTGTGCTCCAGGGCACCACTATGGTGAGCTACTGATGGAACACTGATAATCAGTCACACTCAACATCTCATTTTCTTTCTCTTAAGCAGACAACCACATCATTTATTTACATTTATTATTACAGTTGGCTGTGGAAGTTTGAACATGGAGGAGTGGAAGAATTCAACGTCTCTTAAACCAGCACTCTCTTTCTTAAACCCTTTCTAGTGTACTTGTGAACGGGAAGGCGAGCCAGAACGAAGGGGAAATGTCGGCAGCACGTCCGCGCGACTGCTTTCGTAAATTTCAGTCTGGTGCTGAGAAAAGAAAGAAACTAAAACAGAAAGAGGAGTTCAACAAGACACTGCATGGTTCTCTGGATCGCTCAGGCGCTGACAATTCCAGTAACTGTGGCATCGGGGGAACAAAGCTTTTCAAAGCTGAAACTTATCAAAAATGATTTGCGCACCTCAATGTCACAGGACAGACTATGTGGGCTCGCCCTTCTGTCAATTGAAAATGACGTTGCCTGCAAGCTGAATTACAATGATTAAATTGCGGAGTTTGCGGCAACGAAAGCCAGAAAGGTCGATTTTTTCTCAGTAGGCTATGGTGAGTCAATCTAAGTTATGCGTGTTATTAATTTGTCAGTTTATGTCAGTTTATGTAATGTACATATCTTCAATAGTTTAGTTTGAATGTCGTGTGCTCGATATCGACAAATTGCGTTCAGTAGCCTAATAGCCTACTTCATGACCATTTTCTTCAAGTCAAAATGTTCACCTTTAGCTATGTCTGTGTTAACATGTACTGTATGTCTGTGTTGTTGATGTGACGGATAATAAACGGCTTATTATGGCCAACGATTTATGTGCCTGCTATAATGTTATATATCATTCCCCCTCTTAAAGACATGTCAATGTATTATCCTACTATAAATATACAACGACAGTAGCCTAAGTTACGTGTAAAGTAGGCTATTGCATGATTCCATGCACGTATAGTTAAAAGGGCCTCGCACCCGTCAAGTTCGCACAGGGCCTCGCCCCCCTCTTGCGACGGGCCTGCAAGCCGCGTCATCCCCACCTCGTCTCCGTCCCCGGAGTGGGACGCAATCCGCACGAGTCCCCCGAGACACATGGCTTCCGTGCTAGTGCCGAACGCCAGTCTGCTCCGACGTGCCACTAGCAATTAGCCTCCGTCGCAGCTCGGCCTTAATTAGCGCCCGCCCGCGCGTTTAGCCTAGCTTAGTTTAGCGTTCACGCCGCGGCTAACAGCTGCGCTGCAACTTCCCCGACCTAAGACGTGACAGATCGGGTCTAATTAAGCAGGGACTGGAGAAGCGCCCACTTGACTCAGAGTCTGGCAAAGTGAGAGCGCTGCAGGGTGGGGGCAGTGCGTGAGCATGTGAGCATGTGTGCGTGTGTGTGTGTGTGTGTGTGTGTGTGTCTGGACTCTGGAGGACCGCCTGAGAAGCTTCCTAAGAGTCACTCCAATTAGCCGACTGCACGATGAGAGCCTGCTTTTACGCCAAAACTCCATTCTCTCCCTCTCGCCTCCTCGCCAGGATCTTGCTCTGTCAAGAGCGAGTGCAGTGCAGCGCAGCGACCCAGAGGTGCAGTCCTCCAAACGCTCTCCTCATCCATCTCCTCATCCAAGCCCCGTCAGTTTCATGCAAATATCAAACGCTTCATGCAACAACCACATTCAGTTCCGCAATTACAGTCCCACTACAGCCACAAGAGTCTGAAAACCAAGCCACTCCTGCTAATGATCCGTTGTAGCATTGCAGGTAATATATAGGAGTTACTCTCAAGAGCCATTGCAGTGATAGCCCATTCAGGCTGTACAAAATGAATCACTTGCAGCCTTCCCTTGGGCTGTAACCACTGCAGCGTCGACTGGCCCAGCTATTCTTGGGTTTGTGAAACATCAGCATGAATTAATAACACATTAACTCGTCAACCAACCCCCCCCCCCCCCCCCCATCACAGCAGCCCAATCCCACAGAGGCCGAGTGAGTGATTGCTGTCCACACAGTCACACAGTGGGAGTCGGGGAGGAGAGGAGCCATCAATAAAAGATGACCAATCGCATCATGCAGACCAGAGGGGAGCGTAGCAGAGGGAGGGAGACCACGGGCTGAAGGCTCCTCCTGAAGCACATCCAACTCACAAACATATCTTCTAGTGCGTTTCACAGTGAAAGCAATGGAGGGAGGAAGGGAGGAATGGATGAAGGAAGGGATGGAGGAAATAGATTACTGTTGAAAATACTGTAGCTATTACAGGTAACAAAGGCAACAGGCAAATAGTTTATAGACAGATAAATAGTCAGCAGGGTGGACTGACAGACATACAGAGAGAGAAAGACCCTTCCTCATTAGTAGCACTCCGTGCATCAGATTTCTCCAGCACACTTGTACATTTACTCCACTGAACCACAGCTCTCATGAGAAATAAGGGAAAAAAGAGAGGAGGAGGAGAGAGGAGAGGAGAGAGGAGAGATTCAGGTTGGCTAGCTTTTCTCTCGCTTCCTCCCCTGAACCACAGCTCTCATGAGAAATAAGGTAAAGGAGAGAGGAGGAGGAGAGAGGAGAGAGATCCAGGTTGGCTAGCTCGCTTCCTCCCCACTGGGTTGTCACGGGGCCAGAGTAGGGGGGGGGGGGGGGCGGTGGTGGTTGTGTTGCTGGAGAGGGGGAGTTGAGGAGGGTGGGAGAGAGAGAGAGAGAGAGAGATGAAAAAGAAAAAGGGTGAAATAGAGGTGCACCCCTAAGAGGCGCTTCACGTGAAGCGAAAGAGCATCAGCCAGAGCTCAGAACCAGAGCCACGACCTCAGAGCTCAGAGCGCCTGTGTGGTGGAGGGAGGAGAGAGAGAGAGAGAGAGAGAGAGAGAGAGAGAGAGAGAGAGAGAGGAAGAGGGAGGTAGATGGAGCTTGTGTGTGCCTATACAAATCTAAAAACACAAACACCCACAGAACAAGATAAAAGCAAAAAAAGTACACGTGACTTTACGTGTGAGGGGGTGTAAGTCTGTGTATTGTGTGTGTGTGCGTGTGTGAGAGAGAGAGTCTTTGTATTGTGTGTCTGTGTGTTTCTGTGTGTTTCTCTGTGTGTGTGTGTGTATCTATCAGGGTCTGTGCTAGATGGTGGTTAAGCGTGCGTGACAAGCCCATCTCTGTGTGGGCAGGGGTATATGCAGATTTAGCTTGGCGCTCGTTAGTGTATTTTGGTCTGTGTACAGTGAGCTGGCTAGCGTGTGTGTGTGTGTGTGTGTGTGTGTGTGTGTGTGTGTGTGTGTGTGTGTGTATCTGCGTGCCGTGTTCTCTCTCTCTCTCTCTCCCTCCATCCCCTCAGGGTAGATTTGCTCATTACTGTATCCAGTGGGCTAAGCGGCTCTCTGTACTTGTGATTTAGCCCTCCTGAGCCACTGTAGACAACACAACAAATCTCCACCATTCCTGTTGCTGTTGCACACAGGTCTTCTGCTAATGCACCACATCTCAAGCAGAAGGGGCCAAGGTGAGTCCACAGAGAGAGGGAGAGTCGGCCAGGCTGATTTGTGAAGGCATTTCCACGCGATAAAAAATGGCCACTTCAAAGTGTGTGGCCCCTGGAGAACTTTCTGGAAGCCGTCCAAACACCCTGGCATTCAAAGACCGTGGCACGCACAACAGTTCCTCAGGTGGAGGTTCACAAAAATACACATGGGCCTAACATGAAGCGAACACACACACACACACACACACACACACACACACACACACACACACACACACACACACACACACACACACACACACACACACACACACACACACACACACACACACACACTACCTAATGTGGCACCTTAGAGAAAACAAACACCTTCCTTGACTTCACACATCTGTCCAGACTAATCTTAACACAGCACAACTGTGGCAACTGTTGGTGTCCATTTTTAGCCTTCTCGCCACCCGCTGGCCCTGCCTCTCCTCACCTGCCCGCTCCACACCACCACTCCTGTGCGCTGACACTGAGAGGAGCTGTGCTTCCAATTAGCCATTTTGGCTAAAACCGCCGCGCAAATGAGGCTTTGGAAGGTGCCACCATTTTCACAAAGGGCTGATTGTGTTCCAGAGACAGACTGGCCAGGGCTCCAAGGCTCCAGGGCTATTTATCAGCCACGAGCGAGTGGCAATATGGCCCCTTTCAACTGTCTCAGCACGCAGGGGCAACTGTGGGTGGTGGGAGACGTGCTGTCTCCTGATCACACCTACCAGATGGTGGTAGAGAGGGAGAGAGAGAGAGAGAGATAGAGAGAGAGAGAGAGGGAGGCAGAGTGAGAGAGAGAGAGTGGCCTATTTACCAGGCTTGTGTAAGAGTGAGTGTGTCTGAGGGTGTCTGAAGGCATATGCGGGCTATCATGCGTCCTCCTCTGAACGAGACGGTTGACACACACACACGCGTGCACCCACACAAACACACACACACACACACACACACACACACAAACACACACACACACACACACACACACACACACACACACACACAAACACACACACACACACACCCACACACACAAACCTTTCTGGAGGCTCATGGTGCGTGTGTGTGCATATGTAGAGCATCCAGTTTGGGTCTAGTCAAGTGTGTGGGCTGGATTGGCCGTGTTCAAGAGCACACCAGCTCGCTGGGTTGCACAACATCCTCACACAATTGTTAGCAAGGAGTTTATTCTACTTAACAACTCCTCAGTGTCTGGTGTCAGAGCACCGTAGAGTCTGAAAGAAACTCCATTCCCCCTCAAGTGTTCTATTTACAATGCACTTACATAATTAATGCATCATAGCATGTTCTACTTGTGCAACTATACAGCATTTCACATTACTACATACACTAATAGGCTTGAGCAGGGGTGCTGCTGGGCCTTATGAAAGTCAAAAAAGGTGTTTGGCCCTTAGAATCGTCATGCAGAGCCAACTCTTCTTCTATGATCTTCTCACTTGCAACCCCTTCAGTTATTGGCATACTATGAGACTGGGTGCTATTGGACAGTGAGTTTGTACTTCTCTGCGGGCTGGTGAGCAAGGATGCTCCTCCTCTCCCTCTGACGGGGATGAGCGATGGGGGAGGAGCAGGGGGCGACAGCACCTTGGACAGCGCTCAGCTGTCATCGCTCTGTCAGCACCTCCTGGTCTCGTCTCCGCTGCCACTTGGCAGGAAGACATCAGGCTCTATAAACCGCTGGACGTCTCAACGTCGGCCGTGCCCCGAGGGTAGCCTTCAATGTCAGACAAGTGGAATGCAATGCAAGACTGTGGAACGCAATGCAAGACTGTGGAATGGGCAGTGACTGAGATAGAGCTGATGAGGACGGCTTCCCAGCCAAAACCAGAGCAATGGTCAACACCCCTCGCCACCTCAATCCATCTTTTCACTAATGACTAATGACTCATTACTGTCAACAAATCCACACAAGATGAATAGATTAGTTCATTCAGAGCTGACAATTTCAACCTCTAGTTACTATCAAGTGAAATTGTCTAGCAGATAAAAAGTCAAGTTCAACTGACCAAACTATGACTCAGCCAGTTGCTGCACGTCCACGTCCACACACCAACACACGGAACAGACAGGATCCGTTTCTTTCAGATGTGTGTGTGTGTGTGTGTGTCTCACATTTGCCCTGAAAGCCTTGGACGTCCTCACCTGACTGGCCTTCAAACCCCCTGCCCAATCAGAGGCCTGGTCTGGGCTGGACCACACTGTGCCCCCGCTCTCCACACACCAATTAGAACTCTGAGACACTTCTCCACAGCATTTTTCTCCACAGACCCAGAACAAAAAACGCACAACAAAAACGCTTTAAAAGGCATTTTTCACAGACTCCCTCCATCCCCACACCAGTGTACATATTCACCATGCCGTGGCAGCAGAAGGCCACTTGAACTGGTGCATTGATCCCCATGCGATTGGCACTCCCCCATTGCTGCTCAGTGTCTGAAGATGAAAGGGTGTGGTGGGCCTAATCTCTCATTGCGGTGGGTGGAGGCGGATAAACAGCGATGAGACGGGCGGAGGGAGAGAAAACAAGACGGAGGGCAAGACAGGGCACAGAGAAAAAAAGCCCCACCCTGAGTGAGACATGACTTTTTAATTAATGACGGAGAGGGAAGTTCCCAAGGTTGAGATAAATGGAGCGGGGGAGTATTAAGAGAGACGACAAGAAGGAGGGAAAGAGGAAGAGAGGAGGGAAGGCGTAGTGGAAGAGCCTAAACAAAAACAAAGAGGGGAGGACAAGGGAAAAGGGAAAGAAAGGAAAGGAAATGAGAGAGAGGACAAAAAAGAGGAATGGAAATAGGAGAGAGAGAAAGAGAGAGGAAGAGAACACAGAGAAAAGGAGAGGATAAAATATGGCTTTATTATTCCCACCATGGCCTTGGCCTCTCTCTCTCTCTCTCTCTCTCTCAAACCTGCTCAAGGTTCAGGTGGCTTTCCATCATAGACACAGAGCCCAGTGCCTACACCCCATGTAGAACAGATGTGTGGTGCTGCTGCTGCATTTCCACAGCGAGGAGGAGGAGGAGAAGGAGGAGGAGGGGTAGGAAGGGGAGGAGAAAGAGGAGGAGGAAGAGGAGGAGGAGGAGGAGGAGGAGGAGGAGACCATGAGCCTCTGCTGGTGTGCGTGACTGGCATGGACCCTCTGAGGATCAGCGCTGGATAACTCCCTCCACAGGGACAGGTGGGAGAGATGCATGGGAATGCCACGGGCCACTGCCGCGCACCGGATCAATACAAGGCCCCTGTGAGGAATGGCGCACAGACGCTCCCATACTGAACACATCAGCATTCCTCCTCCTCTGGGTCCAATGGCATCACAATGAGTATATACTGCAGAGCCTCTATCCTCTATGTGTGATCATGTTCTGAGGCAACGTGAACACACCAAGTTATTTTCCCCCATGGCCACAGCAGAAGTAGCCAGCGGCAAGTATTTATGATGTTATTACCCACTGGAATCATGCATTGCTTTCAGAAAATCTATCGTAATTGGTAAGTTCACTAGATTCATTGTTCATTTATAACACCACACAGACACAGACGCACACACAGACACGCACACACAGACACGCACACACACACACACACACACACACACACACACACACACACACACACACACACACACACACACACACACACACACACACACGCACGAGTGGAAGGGAAATATGGAGACAGAGAGAGATGAATGAGGAGAGGGATAAATTATGTTGTCACAGAAATCGAAACCCTCTTTACCTTCCTCTTCCTCGTGCTCCCTTGGGTTGCATTCTGCTGGCCTATTGACCTTTGACCTCAACAGCGCAATCCGCTGCTGCTCTCCAAAACATTCTGACAGAGTTACAGCACTGCAGACTGCTGATGGATGCACAGGGATGGAAGGAGGAATGGAAGGAGAGATGGAGAGATAGAAAGATAGAGGGAGAGGGAGAGTGAGACGGAGGTCTAGTCTAAGATGGGGAAGGACTCTGGTGGAGGGTACTCATGAGTGATCCCTCTAAGTACACGAACACACACACACACACACACACACACACACACACACACACACACACACACACACACAGACACACAGACCCCTGCTAAGCAGCATGACAAAATGGCATGTGACATCTGCAGATTGGGTCATATTGACCTTCACCTCAACAAGCTGAAGGCTGCAAATGTGTGTGTGTGTGTCAGTGAAGGTCTCGGTCTCTCTCTCTGTGTGTGTGTGTGTGTGTGTGTGTGTGTGTGTTTAAGAGAGAGAGAGTAAGTAAGAAACAGCTAGAGAGAGTGTGTGTGTAGGCTTGTGTCTGTATGGTTGTGTGTCTAGGTTTGTGTGTGTGTGTGTGTCTAGGTTTGTGTGTGTGTGTGTGTGTGTGTGTGTGTGTGTGTGTGTGTCACCATTCTGAGTGTGATAAAGATAGACATGCCACGACCTCTGCTGCTCCACTCTCTCCTGTTAGGTTCATATTTATTACCCATAGTTCCACGGGAATGGCCAGCAGTCAGTTTGTGTCATGTGACGCATCGAGGCAAACATTCTGTTCTGGTGAGCGCATCACTGTGTGTGTGTGTGTGTGTGTGTGTGTGTGTGTGTGTGTACTTTCGTCCTCTCATCATACTAATACTACTTGACAGTTTTGGATCATGCTCATAGTCACTCAAGGTTTTCTGTAGTGCCTGTAATTCAGATTCTTGAGATTTCAGTTAATGGGAGCTCTCAGTCCCCACAAGACGCTGACACACACTCACACACACACACACATGCACACACACACACACACACACACTTTTTACTCAGACACACGCACACACACGTCCAGCTGCCCATTTTTAAACACAAAACTGGGTGAAAATTCACTATTTTTTTGTGATGCAACTGGGCGTCCAGATCTGAAGTGTAACGTCAACTGGGATTTGTAGTCTACTGACCTCGGAGAAAGAGCCTCGCCAGCTCTTGGCCCAAATCAACATCCATTTCCTCCAGTGGCTTGAAAAAAAGCCAGTCTCAAAAATGCCAAAGAGAAACTTGAGCGAACAACTTCTCTCCTTCTCCACAAGCTCCTCCTGCACTCGTTTACTCTGACCTCCCTTCCTCTACCCTATGGAGCTCGCTCTCTTTCCTTCTGTCCCTCTCTCACTCTGTTCTTCAAACACAGACAAGGGGACTGGAGAGGAGAGGCGACCGCCGCCTACGACTCCCAGTGGAGAGAGAGTCGGAGACAGAAACAACGGAGTAAGTGTGCAAAACACAGTGAGCGGTGGACATTTTGTGGGGGCTGTACTCTGGTAAGTACTTTCTGTTGTTTACACCTCCCAGTGGAAGTGCACACATACAGCAACAACAGAAAATGACACATTTCTTCATCTACATTTGAAGAGTTTGGTTGATAACGCTATACATCTCCATTTTTAAAAACATTAAAAAGTCATGGTATTTAATTGTGCATTTCAGGTAATGTCAATCAAATTGCAGTTGTGCTGTTTTGATTGAGTAAAGATAAATCAGACAGTTATACTCAAATTACTTTGAAAACAAAATGTAAAAAAAATATTCTTTAAAATGGAGGATATAGCGTTTTAGAACCAAACTCTTCATTTGTTCATTTACATGTATTCACCTAGAAGACACTGTTGTCCAAAGTGGCATACATATGTCAACTACATTACAAAGGATTACATCCCCGGAGCAACAGTGCCTTGCTCAAGGGCACAATGGTGGAAGCAGGGAATTGAACCCACAACTTTCATGCTACTGCATGCTAGTCCAGCTCCTTAACCACTACACTACCACCACCTCGAAAAATGAATGCAAGCTATAGACATTTCGATCAAACAATGGATCTTTCAATCAGACAATGATGTACGTGTCGATTTCTAGTCCATCTATATCTATATTTGGGTGGTGGTTATAGTTGCTCTGGGTACAGTGGCCATGTGATATAACTGACATATAGAAACGTCTACTATTACCAACCGTCCAGTATTTCCGACCTCTTACGTGTACAGTATGTGTTATTTAATATTCATTTCTATACAAACCAAGACGGCGGATTCCTAAAGAAATGCAAGCACCCACACCATAAGTGTATCTTAAGTAGCTATTTACCGAATCGAACAAAATGGTTGGTAATGGGTGGTTTTACAATATGTAAATCGCTTTGGATAGAAGTGTCTGCTAACTGAATACATGTAATGTAAATGTTATATTCATTCTATCTGTTGGACTGTAGTTATGGTGGCATTGCACAAGCCTTATTAAAAACAAACTACCAGTGTAAGTTCCCCAATTTGGTCCCACTGGTTCCCATTAACATCCATTTTAAAATAGTCCTGTTAATGGCTGCTTAATTAGCTGTAATGTCTTTAACCATGGGGATAGAGGTGTTTTTAATTTGGTCACTCTATTAATCCTAATTCCATTACATGTATTTTATGAAGTTCAACTTTTTAATGTCAAGGTGATATCTACTATGGGCATTGCAATTACAATACATAAGAAAATGTAAAATTGGTAATGATGTGGCAAGCATAATTCATTGATAAGACTCCTGTTCTCCAAAGAGCAGTTTCCCCAGGGTGTAGATATTTGACACATTATTCACTGGACCAGCAGATCAGGGGCGTGCAGAGACCTTTGAAGGGGCAGGGGCTCAAATTTAAAAAAAAGGGCACATGGAACAACATTTTCAGAAAACGTGTTTTTGATTACAACCCAATAGAGAATACATAGGCTACATGCAAATTATATCAAAATAAAACATCTTTCATCTTATTGATTAAATTCAAAGCTAATTTTAATAGCCTAGAAATCTAGACGCACATAGTGGCAGCAAATATGTTATTGCCTAGTCTGGCTTGTCAGTTTAATGTTTATCACAGTGAACTACCACCATTAGCAAGCTGGTGTCTTGCAGATTCATGTGCTGTGCGTGTGGCCACTGAGTGAAATGACGCGTAATGTAGCCTAGTGTAAACAGAGAACGACGTGTGGAATTGGGTTAGTTAAACAACTACAGTAGCCTATGTCGTCGGCTTATGACGATTTAGAAAAGGTTTGCCTACTCTGTTTTATGAACTAGGTCTACTAACTTAAGCTACTATAACATAGTAGGCCTAACCTAAACAGAATATGTTATGAACGTTCAGCCTTAGAGCCTTAGATTTTCGAAGCTGCCAGGTTATTGAAATGGATGGACCATGACATGGTTAAAATGGGTTTGATAGCCTACGTCATTAAACATGAAACAACTTTAAACATTTTATTCTCTATCTCTAAGCTGAATACTATTGTATGTTCAGATAGGCTAACTGCCAAGTGACCTTACCGTGCTCCCAAACGTCTCCTGCAGCACTGTGCCTGCGTGCACCTTCTGAGAGTTCACTGAATGTATGATGTCACGGATTGGTGGCCGCAAGGCATTTCAATTAACACAGAAAATTTTTATTTTTGTAAATTTCACAAACTATTAATGAGACATTTTAGCAAATATTCACGTTGGAACTAGCGGAAGTATTACAAATTTTAAAAGTAAAAAACGGGTCTTGTCAAAAGGGCACTTGGACATCAAAGGGGCAAAAGGGCAGGTGCTAGAGCCCCTGTAGCCCCCCTTCTCTGCACGTGCCTGCAGCAGATCATGTGGATGTCTGACAAATGACTAACAGATAACCTGAATCCCCCCAGGTCACGTTTGAGAACTGCCAGCACCTCTGTCCTCCTCACAACAGGGGCAAACTCAACCATCCATGTTCCTTCCAGCAGGATCACAGACAGGCATACAGGCATACAGGCAGGCAGGCAGCCAGACAGACAGACAGACAGACAGACAGACAGACAGACAGTGAAACAGCTGGCTTCCATGAGTCTGTTTTTTATGCACTGCAGCATCTGAGTCTGGGTGTCTAAGCGAGGGACTTTAAACCACTGACTGCAATGAGGGACCTCTACATCAGGCCAAATCAGTTACGATTCCCTAGTTGGGGACAATGCCCCCCCATGATCCTCTCCCACTGAGTGGGTAAGTAGGTCAGAGATGCTACACCGCAGTGCTCAGGTATCAGTGCACAGTATCCAGCCCAGGGGAACAAGCCTTTGTGTCACTGCGCGTGTGTGCGTGTGTGCTTGTGCATGTGTGTGTGTGTTTGTGCGGTGCATGGACATTCAGGGAAGTGACAGCATCACACACTGGAGAATGCTAAGAGCCAGCTTTGAAATGAATATTAAAAACAAACACACAAACACACACAAAACTGATAAAAGGCAAAGACTGACATCAAAAGGCAAACCTTTTATTAGTATGATTACTTGCGTAATAAATGTCTAGAGAGCACGTTTTGAGTATATTACATGGAGCAGATAAAAAGGAAGATGCTCTCTAGACACAGTGAAACAATTTCCTGATTGAGCAGCTGTTTGTCCCAATTTTGTACCCAATTTGTTTTCCAGAGCGTAGAACAAAGCGAAATGTTTATGACTCTCCATCTTGGTGTTCTCCTAGCTCGCCGGAAATGATAAATCAAACACTAATGGCTGAAGACTAACCGAGTGACGCTCAATAGGCTAAAACAAACCACTGTCTGAACGCTGCCAAAATATAACTGGATTGATTGTGTGACAGTTCGTGGTCCCCTCCGTTCCACGGCGAGCGCCGCCAACCAGAGCATTAGCCATTTTCGCGCGTCGCAGCTTGTTAACACCATGCACTCGTGGAACTCAATTAAGCTGGAAAGGGCTTTTTGCGAGGAAATCGATGCAGGCGACACACGCAGTCCGTCCACTTCCATTCATTCAACTCTTGTCGTTCATTCCCTCCCTCTCTCTCACTCATTCATCCCATCTGCTCCCCAGACCCACATTTGTAGGCCAACAGCCTCATTATCGCTGGACATGGACAAAAGCATTTGGCCGGGCTAACGTGAACAAGCGCCGGTCGATACTGTGGTGGTGAGACACGGCCGGTGAGTGTTTGTGCTGGGCTCATTAGCCCAATGACACGGCCTAAGACCAGGCGGAACCGGGGGTCGGACAGACGGTTTTTTTTTTCTTTTTCTTGGTGTTACGGTTTATTGCCTCACTGATGACGCACTGACACAAATTACACAGTAAACAGAGTGCAATGTTCATTGGCCTGTTCAGCCTAGTTAGGGCTGTGTCAAATGTGTGTCTAGCATGAATGGTTACACTCCTGGAATGCTAAGTGCTTCAGATATATCACAGAGGAACTGCTCTCATCATGACAAATGTACAGGGTTCCTACTAAGTGAATTTCCATGACCTACTAATGAATGGTACAATATACCAAAGACCAAAGATTCAGAGCAGCCACAGAGTCTTTTACTTTTTTAGAGTGGGAGAATAAATGGGCAGTGAATAAACAAAGTTGGGCTAACCACAACTGTTCAAACAAGCAGACCAGATCAAATTCCCTGACTTTCCATGTCTGGAATAGACTTTCTAAAATTCCATGATATTCCAGAAATTCCCGTGGAAACCCTGAATGTAAGACTCCCAACTGGTGTGGATAGCAGGCATGAAAAGTGCCCTGAGAAAAGCATCTGATTGTCATTCTGACACTGAGATGCTATGGCTATGCAGGGTGCACAATAGAAGCGCTCTGTTTGTGGAGTGTAAAAATAGTTTTAGAAGACTAATCTAATTTCTTCAAATGTATGTACCGCACAGGGTTGGGTAGTAACGGATTACATGTAATCTGGATTACGTAATCAGATTACAAAAATCAAGTAACTATAATCAGCCCAGATTACAATAAAAAAATTGTGTAATCAGATTACAGTTACATTGTTGGGGATTACCTGATTACATTTTATCATGGAAGCAATGCAACTTTTTGATGATAGCCTAGTTATCTTTTAATTCGACAAGCTTCGGGCTTGCCGGTTCGATCCCCGACCAGTAGAAAAAATGTGGGCGGGGGAAGTGGTTAAGCACTGCTCTCCCATGCCCACATCCACGGCTGAAGTGCCCTTGAGTAAGGCACCTAACCCCTCATTGATCCTCGAGCGCCGTTGTAGCAGACAGCTCACTGCTCCGGGTTGGTGTGTGCTTCACCTCACTGTGTGCTCATTGTGTGCTTAACCTCACTGTGTGTTCACTGTGCTTCACTAATTCGCGGATTGGGAGACCAAATTTCCCTCACGGGATCAAAAGAGTATCTATACTTACTAACTTATTTACTATTGGGGCAGGTCTGTCGGCACACTGCCTGATCTTTTCCTCCTAATCTTAATGTAGCCTCTTGTTTTAGTGTTACCGTTTACTTTGAGAAAGTCACCAGGTCCCCCTGGTTGAAAAACATCCCAAAGGAATAATTTTCTCACCCCCACAATTGAAATGGACATGGTGGCATTCAATCTCAGGCCATGTCCTGGGTCAAAAAAATCCAGCTAAAGCTAAATTCATTGTCCAGGTGTGCCCTTATAAAGGTTAAGCTGAGTTGTGCATGTTTGGAGAATAGTGATCCATGATCACATCCATGATGACTAAGTGATCGATTTTGGGATGGGGAAAATTTCAACCACCAAAATACCACCCCCAAAGTGGAGAATAGCTATAGAAATTTATTAGTTTTGGGTGTTTTTCAGACAATGGGACCTGGTGACCTCAAAGTAAATGGTAACACTAAAACAAGGGGCTAGATTAAGATTTTTGGAAGAAAAGATCAGTTAATTCACACAGGAATGCTTTACTCAGAGCAAAGAGATTTCTTAGATTTAATGAAATAATAAACAGAAAAATAGAATAAGAATTCTTTCATCAATTCAGTGGTGGTGTCTTTTACTTAAGGGACATATTTATTGAAGTAATCTAAAAGTAATCCTAAAGTAATCAGATTACGTTACATGTTTTTTGTAATCCTGATTACGTTACTGATTACAAAAATTGCCATGTAACTTGTAGTCAGTAATGGATTACATTTCAAAGTAATCTGACCCAACCCTGGTACCGCATTCACGTCTGACATTGCCAGTCCCATTAGTGGATGCTTATTGTTACAGCCGACGTTCCGTGAACGAAATGCTTCAGTTATGTGCCTGGTGTAACCTGCCCGTCAGCCATACAACTGTGAAAATGACTATTGGAACACTAGCTTTGTAAGTGCAGTAATTGTGGTGAGAGTCACCTGAAACAGTTTGGCTGTGACAAGTGTCTAGCTTGGTAAGTCATTCAGATG
Source organism: Alosa pseudoharengus (assembly GCF_046254945.1). NCBI lineage: Eukaryota > Metazoa > Chordata > Actinopteri > Clupeiformes > Clupeidae > Alosa > Alosa pseudoharengus. The sequence goes on from NW_027468564.1 coordinate 52,627,338, forward strand.
AAAGCCATCTAAAAGCAGTTTCAGAGGCACGAGGGAGTAGTTTACCAGATGACAGCACAAGATGCTGCTTCTTGTCTCTAAGAACTGTGAACATGCGGAGGACTCATTCAGACGAGGCAGAGCTCTGTGTTCTTCTGATAAGGCCCACACAGGCCCTCGAGCTGAACAGTGTTGTTTAGGATGAGATAAGCTTGTCAGTGCCACTCAGTATGTACATATAAGTGTGTGTGTGTTTGTGTGTGTGTGTGTGTGTGTGTGTGTGTATGTGTGTGTGTGTATGCATGTGTTTATATGTGCCTGTATGTGTGTGATTATGTGTGATAATGATTATGTTTGAATGTGGGTTGCATGTGTTTATGTGTGTGTGTGTGTGTGTGTGTGTGTGTGTGTGTCTGTGTGTGTGTGTTCATGTTAGCGTGTTTTGTATGTGTATGCATGTGTGTGTTTTCATAGCTAAAAATGTGTGGGTGTGCATTCCATAGCTAAAAAGCACACACACATCCGGGTCTTATGATGTCCACTGACTCCTCTGCACGACCCAGTATAAACCTGTGTGAATACCACCACCACACATGTGTACATGTGCACAATCGCCCTTAAGAACATTACACACACACACACACACACACACACACGTGTGTGTAACTATAGAAAGCACAAGATCAATCGCTGTATAAACATGCTTAGTTTTCAGATCAATCGCTGTATAAACATGCTTAGTTTTCACTCATGTGGCATGACGGCAAGCCAGAGGGGTCAAAAAGGGCGCGTCTGTGCTGCACTGACCTCTGGGGCGATGTAATCGGGGGTGCCACAGAAGGTGCGGGTGGTCACACCCTCCATCATGTTCTCCTTGCACATGCCAAAGTCGGCGATCTTGATGTGGCCCTCTGCGTCCAGCATCACGTTGTCCAGCTTCAGGTCCCTGACAGGGCACACAGAGCAACGACAGGTCAGGACACTATATGTACATCAGAGGTAAATTTACATTCTATTGATATTATTGAATTTGGCAGATTCTCCCAGTCTGTGTGCACCCTGGGCACCAAACCCTTGACCATTGTGCTGTTAATACACTGTCCAACAAGTTGAGCTACAAGGACAATATTTTACAAGGACACTGGATCACTGTCCAAAAGACAAGTTCCAGTTGAAAGGATGTATTTGATTAGTGGTTCCCATCCCTGGAATTAAGCCTTTGAAATATGTACTTAGAACTCTCCGGCTCTTCAAAGTTCAGCTCTAAAAGCTGAAAGTCAAGATTAATGGAATCCTGGGTCTTAGACGAGCTCTATGGAGAAATACTGGGGACCCTCAACGTAAGACCTGCCTCTCACAGAGCTTGTGGAAGTTATGGAATAAATGGATTTTTTATGGAATAAACGGCATTCTTTGTGGCACAGCATCCAAGGACATTTAAGGCCTTTTAATATCAATGTGATTTTTGGAGGTCCTGTGGCTTTTTTGGGGGGGAAGGGAATCAAGGACTATCTCACTCTAGTGGGAAAAGCCTTAAAACGGTTTGTTGGCCTCTCTGTTTTTCCACAGTGTTCTGCTGACGTTGGATGATGGCTGCTACATTTCTTCAGGCTAGTTTGGTTTGGGAAAAACAACACCACAAAAAAGGAAAGACTGCATCCAAAGCAAAGCTACTTATCTCTTCTGGACTCATATATATAATTATATAAGAAAATATATGACTCATATATATATATATATATGATGATATATGGAATTATGTAGGATATATTGATTATCTGGGAATATCATACACAGAGCATATAGAAAGAAAGAACAGTTAATTACTTGCTTTCTAATATGCACTATACTAATCAACACTGCATTTGTATGAACAATATATCTTATCCCGTAACAGGAAAGGGAAACACTGCATCCAAAAAACAAAGCATGAAAGCTGGTCCCATCACTGAACTATTCTCTCTCATCACTACCCACACAGCTTCAGATGCCAGTCACGATTTGAAAGACTGTCATTCTTTGATGCTGGGATTAGCTTGGGATGAGTTTAAAGTATTCAGCAGCAAGTAACCAACTGGCTCCCCAGCAGGCATCAACAGAGCACTGACATCCTAATGAAGTCACAATAGGGCTACACAATTAATCCATTTTTAAGCAAAAATCCCAATTTGAACTATAGCAATTAGCTAATCGCAAAGGCTGCAATTAACTGTACAGCTTGCAACTCTGTCCCTATTGGCTAAATCGTGTCACATCAATCAGAGGTGACCCAACTTCAAGAGAAAAATTGGATTATTGAACTGAAGCTTGACTTTCAAAAATGATATCGTAAAATCAAACCGAAATTATCTGTCAGAAAATAATCACAATAGATATTTGCTCCAAATCGTGCAGGCCTAAATGACAATGCATCCTGTAATGTTTCAGATGTCAGGAGTGACACATAGTGACAGACAGTGAGCGCCAGGCTGAACCCACCTGTATATGACTCCTTTCTTGTGCAGGAAAAACAGCCCAATAGCGATCTCTGCTGCATAGAAGCTGCAATGACAGGCACAGTCAATCAGAGAGACTCACTTCAAGGACCGATTACTACAGATAATCTTCTTCAGAACTCCTCTCTACATGACCAAATACACCACATGACCATGTTTATTATTTTCACAATTATTTATTATTATAAAGCATTTCTAATAACTCATAACTGAGAAATGAAAACTATTTGTCATGTTAATGAATATCCTCTCTAAGATCTTAACCCATTTACTCCTAAAATGCCTGCTAAAAACGCCTATAGAATCCTATGGCATTCTAGACTAAATAATCTTATTTCCTTAGAGTTTTCTGAAAAAATACTAAAAATGTAATATCTAAACCTCTGTAGCACCTAGAAACATGAAATAAAAAGCATGCTGCGCTACGCAGCAACCAGTGGGAGATTCAATGTTGCGCTATGCAGCAAGCGTCAGAAGATAGAATGTTGTGTTGTGTAGCATCCGGCGCGAATGGGGTGAGAAGGCTCGACTTTGAGCCATGAGGATGATGCCCAAATATGAGGAGGAGGAGGAGGAGGAAGAAGAGGAGGAGGAGGGGGAGGAAGAGGAGGATGAGAGTGGAGTTTCTGTGGGGCTGTGCACACTTCATCTGGGCCTGACTGGATCTGACATGTTTACAGAGAAGGAGGAGGAGGAGGAGGGGGAGGAAGAGGAAGAGAGGGAGGAAGAGGAGGAGGAGGGGAGGAGGAGGAAGAGGAGGAGGGGGGAAGAGGAGGAGGAGGAGGGGGGGAAGATGAGGAGGAGGGGGAGGAGGAAGATGAGAGTGGAGTTTCTGTGGGGCTGTGCACACTTCATCTGGGCCTGGCTGGATCTGACATGTTTACAGAGAAGAGCCGTCTTCAGGGTTCTGCTGTCGGCTCCGAATCAATACAACTGACAACAGAAGGGACACACACAGATACTAAGGCTAACTCTCTCTGTCACACACACACACACACACACACAGACACACACACACATACACATACACACACACACACACACACAGAAGAATAAGAGAAGAGACACGCTTACACAGCCTGAGGCTCCTTGAACTTGCCCACTTGTTGGATATGGTACATGAGGTCCCCACCGTTGACATATTCCATCACAAAATACAAACGGTCCTGGGAGATGAGAGAAAGAAGGTGGGAGAGAGAGAGGGCGAAAGAAAGAAAAAACAGAGAGAAAAAAGAAAACTAAGAGACCAAAATAACCCAAATGGAGTCCAAATTGTTGCCCATGACATCCATCAGCTTTGACACGGGCAGTGGCTGGAAAATTAACTTCCCACACACACTCACACACAGCCTGTCTGGCTGATGAGACTTTGATGAATGTTTGCGAGAGCCTGGCAGGGTTGGAGATCACTGCACTCACACCTGTCTGCGCCCTCTGCCAAAGCAATCACGCCTGGCTCAAAGAGATATTCCCCATTCCCATAAACACACACACACACACACACACACACACACACACACACACACACACACAGAAAAAGCCCACTCCTCAAAAGAGGTTCCACGCCTCGGTACCTCTCCGCTCTACGACAGACGTGTGGTCAGCAGCTGAGGCCTCCAGGACCCATCAGCACTAAAGGAGAATATGACACAGGCTGCATTTACACAGGCTGCATTTACACAGGCTGCTTTAAAGGACAATATGACACAGGCTGCATTTACACAGGCTGCTTTAAAGGGGAATATGACACAGGCTGCATTTACACAGGCTGCTTTAAACCCACGAGATCCTCTGGGCTGCCTGTTCAAATGCACAGAGCAGGTAAACGACTCCGTTAAGGGCCATGTCACGTTAATGCTTATGTCTGAGCCACAGCTGGTGATGTCATGAAGGCTGCAAGAGAGGGAGGCTCCAAGTGTGCCGAGTCCCAACAGCAGCATCTGAGTAGGGCTACAACACCCCAAACACTACTAGCTACGTTTAGGGAAATAAGAGTTATAAGATTGTAAAGAAGGCTATAATAATAATGTCTGATCTGGTCACAAGACCTTTATAATCAAATACTAATGACTTATATCACTGTATCATAAAGGGTGTATTGAGTGATTTAAACACACAACATGGGTGTCTCTGTGTGTTCAATTTGAGAGAATAATGGTTCCAATTAAAGGCTGCAAACCATTATAAAACTCCCTTCATAGAGGCCATTTGAATTCCCCTCGTTTCTGTTTGAAGTGCTTCAGGTTCTTCCGGCATGAAGACCCCCCACTAGAGGAGTAAGCGGCTGCTGAAGCGATGACGTCATCACCGTCAAGTTGCCCCCCCCCGAGGCCTCAGGGACACCTGAGGGGTCAGTTAAGTCCTCCGGCCGACACACCTGAGGGGTCAGTTAAGTCCTCCGGCCGACACCGATGACGCACACAAAGCCCTGGCTTCCATCATCGAGGCGGACTTTTTTATTTCACCCTCAAGCTGACCGATCCTGACAGCCCGTCCCCAGAGAGACGCTGATTACGCCCTTTCATTTGCGGTGCCATTAAAGATGAAGAATACGGAGGGTGTGTGTTTGTATGTGTTTGAGCTTGTGTCTGCCTATCAGAGAGAGAGAGAGAGACAGAGAGAGAGAGAGAGAGAGAGAGAAAGAAATGTCCATTTTCCTCTGCAGTGGACTATCAGAAGGTAATTCTGGGATAAATGATTCAGAAGGCTTTATGAGGGTGGCCATTACATGCCCTCTGGGGAAAAGAGGATGCACAACAGGAAAATCTACACACACACACACACACACACACACACACACACACACACACACAGCAATTCAACACATGAATACAAACAAACCATTAAAAACTTGCATTCGATATTGAGATCCAATTTGCAAGAGAGATTACAAACGACATGTTCCGTGAGATATCCATAGAGTGTTTCCAGAGGGAGCAATGCACTCTCACAACCTCTCCATCTGGGCAGCCACAGGAAGCAACAACCAATCAGTAACCATTGTGAGAATTCATCCAGATAAAATGCTGAGGTAAATTGGCTTTACATTGTATGTGGTTATGTGCGTGATGGTGAAAAAGCATGTGTGTTTGTGTGTGTGTGTGTGTGTGTATGAAAGATAGTGTGCACCTTATTTATACATCTTTATACATCTTTAGTTCTATCAATCTGTTTTTGTTTGTGTGTATGTGAGTGACAAATAGAGAGAGAGAGAGAGAGAGAGAGAGAGAGAGAGAGAGAGAAAGCCTGCCATATTTGCCCAGTGATTGCAGAACAAACAAATGAAGGTAAATATATATTCTGGGAGAAGTTAAAGTAACAGCACTAGCAGCTGCACAGTAATGCACATTGAATTGAGTTGAAAAAGAGAGTGCCAGAGAGAGAGAAAGAGAGAGAGAGAGAGAGAGAGAGAGAGCAAGAGAGAGAGAGATGTAAAGAGGTGCAGGTGTGTGGGGTTCTCTTACCACAGTCTGGAAGCAGGAGTGCAGCTGGGTGAGGAAGGGCGGTTTGTCCTGCTGGGCCAGCACCCTCTTCTCCACCATGGTGCACTCCACATCATCGTCCTGGATCACCACATCCTTCTTCAGGATCTTGATGGCGTACAACATATCCGTCTCCTTCATCTCCGCCAACATCACCTACACACACACACACACACACACACACACACACACACACACACACACACACACACACACACACACACACACACACACACACACACACACATCACCAACCCACCGCCATTACTGGTGTACATCATATAGGATTCATTCTCTCGCTAAGAAAATGTATGTTCATGAGAGCATGTATGTTCATGTATCATTCTACAACAACCAGCATTACATGAAATGTGTCTTCTGGTAATTTGATTACAACATTTCACTTGAAAATGACAAATAACAACCACAATAAAACAAATAAAAACTTCTATGGACTATGGTTAACTAGGAGTCCTCACCTTTCCAAAACTGCCTTTGCCCAGAACGGCCAGGAAGTTAAAGTCGTCGAGTTTGACCATGTCCAGGTTGTTGGACGGCAGACAGGACTGACTGTCGTCCGAGGGTGTAATGACCTTCTTGGGCCCGAGCTTGGCTTTCTAAGCGAAGGAGAGAGAGGGAGACAAGACTCGTAAGGTGCTGAAATGGCTCTCCTGAGGCGCTATTGCCAGACAAGTCCATAGACGAGGCCTAAGGCTGGACCATAACTGCCCATCTGACCAAGGGTTTCTTAACCACCCCAATGACCCATAACTGAAGCGGAGACGCCATCACACCCAGAGATAGATGAAGACGACACACAGATGCTCAGGGCAACACATAAAGTATTATACTATGGCCTGGGGCGGCCTTATAGCGGGACTCAGAGGAAGACTTGGGGAATGAGTCTACTGCACCAAACTCCAGACACCCAACAAAGCTCAAATACACCTGGCTAGAGTTGAGAAAAGAGCAGCATACAGCAGGCTGCATGATAAAATGAAGTTCTTGGGTTCTAAGCAGGCTATCGGTCTACTCAGGCATTCCAACTGTTGACGGAGCTGCTGAAGTAGCCTAGTAGATGAGAAAGCACAGGAGGCTAACGATACAAACGGTTGAGTGTCCAGTAAGTTGACTCTAACCCCAGAGGCATACAGAGGCAACTGCAGTGTTCCCCACATAATTAGACCCCATTTGTGTTGGTAGCAAGAGAGGTGATGGAACAAAGAGACACAAAAACATGATTTCTGATTATTTAACCATGATAGCACAAATGAAGATATTACATTTACCATTCAGTGTATGGTACATCCAAGTCTTAAACTGAGGCCTGATATTCAGCCACTCTGGATTAAATCCAGTGCCTCTGTCCTTGCTGCGTGCTGATGTCCTGTCTACAAGGCATGGGAGAATACACATAAGGCCCCTTTTCCTGAGAAATCTGCTTTTCTGACCTGTCCACCTTCTGCATTCCTCTGTGTCTGCTGTCCATCGCACCTGTTGCTCCTGACGCTCTCCCACAGCAGCATGGCCACTGCTGTCCTCTTCTCTTAAATCTTCATTACCTATAGCTACCTCTTTTCTTCCTGACACTGTCTTTGCTGAAGCTGCCCCACCAGCACTGGTTGAAGCCTGGAAATATTTAGTCACAAATGAATTGGGTTTGCTAATCACATTGTGCAGCTTTTCCCCACGCTTTGTTGTTGTTGTTGTTTTTCCACTAACTCGCTAACTCTGGTTTATGCTAATACCTCAGGTCCAAGCTGGCTTTGCTCCTCCTCCGAATGAGCCCTTGATTTGAGTCTTGGAAAAAATTTCCCAATATTGATCTGGATTGAGGGAGCAAACATTCAGCGTCAGAGTTCAAGAAACTCCACTTTGCACAGGCAGTCGATATCGACAAGCAGACACATACATCGTGCTGACCTAGATAACCCAGCTGTATTCTCACGTTCGTTTGGCTATCCTTACCAGAAAGAGAGCGAGAGCGGCACATTGAACCAAATTTAAATACTTCAAAAATCAATCTGGTGGTGGTCAATGTTGATGCTGTGGCGGGCCGCCACAAATAAGCCATTGTATGGGAAACACTGCAGCTGGGTTTTAAAGGCTGTTCTGTCACACGAATGAGAAGAAGAGTGAGAGGCTCACCTACGGCAAGACTCCATGCCATGCACAACAACGGGCCAAGATGCACTACACACTACACAGCTGCCTCACAGTGAATAAGCGTGACTACGACTAAGACTACAGGGCTTTAAGTCAGATGCCCAGTGTCACAGCATACACACATACGGGTGTAGTCACAGAAAACACATAGACTGGCTATGTATTCAAAGAGGTCTTACTGCCAAGTTGCCAAGAGTCACTCTTAAACACGCTCACACACACACAAACACACATTTTGTAGGCTATAGCCTACTTTGATTCCACGTTACGAGTCAAGTTTCGTCAGGAATCAAATTGTCTGAATAGTCCAACAGATTTAAGCAGTTCAAAACCATCATGGCTTTACCTATTTCAAGAGCAAAGGAAACGCAGTCCCTTCCAATACTGCACACAGTGGGCTACACACAGACACGGACAAATAAACAATCACACACAGATGCCAAACACTTTAACTGCAAACAGATTATATCTTCTTTTCAACTCTCGTCTTTCTCTGCCCACACAAGCAGACACTTTTCTTTTCACCTCTTACTTCAATCGAGCAAACAAAAGACTTTTGCACACCAATTCTGCACAGGTGCGTTACAGAAGACCTGAAGTCGACAGTCATGGAAATTAGAGACTCCCGCACACTGCTTCTTTGCACATATTCATTTAATGAACAACATGTTGGTCGTTGTTCTAAAAAAATAACCTGAGGAAGGTTGAAGGACCAAAACGTTGTTTATTAAATTACTATTTAACAAGCGGGAGCCTGAGTCTCTAAGTTCCACACCTTTTACTTCATAAATGCTCACAGTGCTGAAAACAAGTAAAGTTTCCACTTTTTATAATCACTGTCCTCCTAACAACATCAAATCTCTCTCTCACCAACACATACACACACACACACACAAAAAAAAGCAGCTTCTTCTGTTTCAGAGAGCAACTGTTTTGGCTGGCAGAGGAGATCTGAGAACCCGTGCATTTAGAAGCAGGGGTTAATAAGGCAGAAGCTGAAGAGATGCAGGGGCCAAAACACACTCAGCGACCTACCCTCGCACGCTGCTTTTTACTCTTACTGTCATCTTTGACTTTGGCAGCCTGCAACCACAGGAGAAAGGTGAACACGCACATACACACTCACACACTAAACACACACATATGCAACAATGCACACTCACTCACTCACACACACACACACACACATTCACTCACCCACCATATGCAGAGGTACACACGTACACACACACACACACACACACACACACACACACACAGACACAGACACAGACACAGACACAGACACACATTCCCAAGCCCTTATTGAGATCCAGAGGCTCAGATGGGACTGAGGCAGCAGCGTGTACAGTAGCTCTTAACTCAGCTCTTGGTTCAGCTGCAGGAGCCTTCATCAGCAACACACCACCTCAGAGCTCAGCAGCCAGGGGTGAGGGGGGCTTTAAACATGGGGACAGGAGACACGCTGGAGCTGCCTTCTCCACTGAAACACCGCTGGGTAAAAGCAGTTTAAAAAGAGGGGGGGGGGGGGGGGGGGTTGAGGAAGGAAACTAGAGAAAGCAAAGCAAAATGGAGGAAGAACAATTAGGAAGAGAAAGTTACGGGAGAGACCTACAAACAAAAAGCAAAATATTAGAGGAGCGAGAGGAGAAGATGAAGGTGGTGAGAGAGTGTGTGAGAGAGGGAAAGAAACACAGTGAAAGAAAGAGTCCACGTGGTGCACGACCAGTGAGGCTGACTACCATTTTGTCCTGCGCTGATGAAGGCAGCGATGCCCAAACACGTAGGCATGTTCTAAAAGAATAACCATGCCAGATTAAAGCTTTTTAAAACATAGAACTCTCATGAGTACCTCAGAAAATGTCAGAAAACATTTTTCAGTGAGACTGATTGACTGAGTATTCCTGTCCCCTTTAAAAGCACCAAGGGTCATTTGTGCCTTCTGCCTGCGTAGTCATGCTCACTGTCTAAACACACGTCTCAGGCAAGGACACTCCAGACAGTGACGAGGGGTCACTGATAGCCCAGACAAACACCAACTAAACTTCAGAAATCAACAATCCCCAGGGCGAACCATGACTTCCATTCCCAAAAGCATCTTAGATATGTGGGTGCTCATAAGACATACAACATAGGGGCACGACACGACACTAGGGGTATCTTATTATCCATACAGACATATGTGGGGTATCTTATTATCCATACAGACATATATGGGGTATCTTATTATCCATACAGACATATGTGGGGTATCTTATTATCCATACAGACATATGTGGGGTATCTTATTATCCATATGGGCATATGGGTGAAATAGGGGAGGGGGGGGGGGTCTCTCTCCAGCTGGGCTGATCCCCCATAATAACCCAGAGTAAAAGCAGGGCACAATTGATTGGCGAATAAACCCCACAGTCCTAAAGCTTTTGTTGTCAGCTTTACAAATGTGTGATATTTTTTTCATGCTGTCATTTTTAGGACAGTCTACTTTACAGTGCACATGTACTTTAATGCTCTACACCTCCACAAAACGTGGAGATACATATTATTATAACAAACTGAAGTCAGTGGGAGACCTCTAGTGGTGGCTTTAGGTATTTCTTAAGGAACCTTTCCATCACACAATTCATTCATAATTGACACACGCTAAATCAAGTCTCGTGGTCGCACTGCAGTCCATTGGCCAATAACACCCCTGATAATCCTCTGATTGCGTGGCTATTAATCCTCTGACCGTCTCTGTAAACTGGACACAGGTCGTAGGTGGACACCCAGTGGACAGGTGCTCTAGTGGCCACTCTCCCATCCGTGTTTCCGCTCTGTCCAGACAACACCCTCCGGTCTCCGTTAGACAAAGCCAAGGGCACACCGCCACATCTCACATTCTATTGCCCTCTTATGAGGCACTTGCACACAGTAGCACAAACTATAACAGAAACAAGAGCCATGTACAGTAAGGGAACTGCAGCTAAAAACCATCCTGGCAGTATAACCAGTCATCTACACCATCAGTATATCTGATAATACCTGATAAGAGGACACATTTCAATGACTGGCAAATG
>NW_027468564.1:52643518-52646018 GCF_046254945.1 Alosa pseudoharengus
CTTCTTTCTGGTATCCTGACAACGACGTTCTATATTGCTACAAAGTTCGTAGCCGGTACCTTGATGCCTGCTACAGCAAGTGACTCGGTAGAGAGCTGAAGACAGCGAGACAGCAGACAGTTGCCTTCCGTTTCGTACAGACCCTAGAAGTTGGAAATCAATCCCACATCTCTCTACATTTCTACATTTTCATGACCAATGAAAATACTTGCCACTATCATTCACACATCCATGCAAGTAGACTATGAAACCGCCCCTAAGCTCTCTCATTAGCTTGCCACTTTTGAACCTGCATCATTCATCATACCCGGCAACCACCGTGGTGCCCTTTAGCAAGGCACTTAACCCCAAGTGGCTCCAGGGCCAGTGGCCCTTGTAATATAATTGGCATATGTAAGTCGCTTTGGATACAAGCGTCTGCTAAATGAATACATGTAAACGTACATGCGTCATTGGACCCCTCACCTGCATTACTTAACATCATGCACGCATAAGTATTGACCTTCACCATTAAACGGACACAGTCATAGTGCACAAAGGGTTTCCAGGATGCGTGGCAGAGCTTAATGTTAACTTTTAAAAGTGATTAAAAGTAGTTGCCAGCTTCGCAACCAGGCATGAGGTTTTGGGTGCCACTTGTAACAATTTTGGTAGCCAAGGGCAACTGGGCAACCATTACTGTCGGGCCCTGATGCATGGACTGAGCACATACTGTACATCATATACTCACAGCCTATACACATTTAACATAACCCTGACTTCAATGTGACTTCAATATTTAAGAAATGAAAAGCTCATCCCTGCAGCTGTTCTCTCTCTGACCCTTATTATTAGAGTGATGCTGCACCTGTGTGATTGCCCTGGGGACATGGAAATAAGGGTAATCAAATGACAGCGCCGGCATCAAACTGTGCCCTGTGTGTATATAATAATGTGTAGAACAGTGTTTCAGCAGCAGTACACGCCCTTAAGTGATACTAAATCCAGCAGCAGGGTTTTTATCTGCTACATTAGCACTACAAATGAAGTGAGGGCTTTCCCCACTGGACAACAGAGGCTCTCTACTCCATATAGCCAGCACAACTCCCCACACACAGGTGCACAACACTACATGATCATACAGCCCATCTACCCATTTCATTTTCTATAAAATATATGAAATAAATAAATAATAAATACATCAACAACAACACACACACACGCATGCACAAAACTCCACGGTTCAACATGAGAGATTCAGGCTAACCGTTCGCTATAGTGTGGTGAGACTAGTGGTCAGAGTGTGGAGGGTAGAGATGCACTCCAAGGCTGTTCCTTCCTCTCTGGCTTGATGGTTTGTGACAAGCACACACACACACACACACACACACACACACACACACACACACACACACACACACAGACACACGCACGGTGGAGTTTCAGAGGGAGTGGGTCTCCTGAGGTGCTGAGTAAACAGCCTCCAGACCACACACAGACATTAGGCCTCATTAGCTACAGGGTCCCACAGCACCTCAGGTGCAGGCGAGTGGTGCTGATGATGGAGGAGCAAGCTGACACAACCTGACAGCACACACACACACACATGCACACACCTACAGTACAAATGTGCTGGGAAACAGCTATGTATGTCAATATATTCATATTCATACACAGGCACACACGCATGCACCCACCCACACACCCACACCCACACACACACACACACACACACACACACACACACGTCACCCACCCACCCACCCACACACACACATGGTACTGCTCCACAGGGCTTGTTTCTACCAGTGTGCTGTCATCCTGTTTCACACCCAATGGTAAATGCATAATCACATTTACTGTAAACTACATCATTACATGTGTGCAATATATCAGCACTCAATCCAACAAGGAATTAGGCTTCAAAGGAGCTCTGTGTTAACTGTGCATGTGTTCAATGCCTTCTCTCTAGCTTGAAACCGCCATAGAAACTGCATGGGGCAGTGGTGAACAGAGCACAGTAAATCTGCTACAGAACAGCCTGTAGCTATACCTGAACAACAACATCAACAACATCAACAACAACAGCAGCAACAACAACAACAACATCAGCAACAACAACAACATCAACCACAACAACCAGGGACTGTATGGCATTACACACACACATCACTTTGTGTGTGTGTGTGTGGGCTGAGCATGTGCATGTGTGTGCAACGAGCGTGTAAATACACATTTAACTGGCTTGTGCTGCCCTCCCACTCGCCCCCAGCACCTGAGTGGGTGGGGGAATGGAATAGGGATGTGTGTGTGTGTTAAAGGGGGGGGGGGGGGTTATTTTGGCTAATGTGCTTTGAGATGGAGACAAGGCACACAAGCCTGTTTTGACAAGCGCAGCCACAGGGAGCTCTCTCCTCTCCTCTTCACCTTTTTATCAGAGCAGATTAAGTGAGTGAGTGAGTGAGTGAGAGAGGGAGAGAGAGAGAGAGAGAGAGAGACAGAAGAGAGAGAGAGAGAGAGG